>NC_053457.1:34965573-35338845 GCF_015227805.2 Hirundo rustica | reverse complement strand
TTCCAGAGAGCTCCAGACCCGCTGTCGCTCAGGGCCTGCTTCCCAGCATCCCCTGCATCAACATCACACAAAGATTTTTGTCACCTCTTCCATCAACTTAACAAAAAAAACACCATCACAAGGCTTTCGGTTTTTCCTTCCTTGCCTGATCTTTTCTGCAGGCTGAACAAAGCGAACGTGTGCTCTGGCTGCCAGGCTGCTCTTCATGCTGACTTTATCTGTGCCCGTGCAGAGCCTCTCCTCCCCTGGCTGCCAGAGCCCTGCAGTGACACTTGCATCCTTCTCCTGCCTCACCTCCCGGTTATTGCCGAAGATGCAGAGGCCCCTGGCGCAGTGGGGAGAAGGCAGAGAGGTAATTGTGAGAGGAACACAGCGGATTTTTCTCCTTGGTGTGAGCGCTCGCTCTTGTTTCCCTGCTATTTGTATAAATTATCCATCCTTGCCCATCCACTTTGCACCTCCAGTGCTGCCTGTGCATCCTGAGGATAAAAATAGCTGAGCAATGCTGGTCGATAAAAGATCTGAAAAAGGAATGTCAGTGGGAGTGTGGCTGCCCTATTTTTTGGGTTAATTAAAGGGAGGATGTTTCCTCCATCTCAAGCCCTCAGTGATTTTGTTTCCTCTCTCCCAGAATACCGAACTTGCAGTTCAGCTCATGCGTTTTCCTTGGAATGGGACCCTGGGCCAGGAAAAACTTGGCTTCACCTCCTCCAGCTGGGAGCTGGGGCTGGCAGAGCTGGGGCTGGCAGAGCTGGGGGTCCCTGTCCCACCTGGGTCACCCCAGGACCTGTCCGGGGACTTGGGCACCTCCCAGGATGGAGCTCCCTGGCCCGCCCCAGTGTCCAGCGCTGCTCCCAGAACACAGGAGGGGTTTGGGTCCAGCCAGGACTCCCTGTGTGGAATCCCGGGATTGCCAGTGTGGGAACCACGGCCTGCAGAGCAGGGCCCCGCTCCCCACAGACCCTTCACCGCGTGGGGAGGGAGGATCTGTTCCTCCCTGCTCCCCACAGACCTCTGTCCGTGTGGGGAGGGAGGATCTGTTCCTCCCTGCTCCCCACAGACCCTTCACCATGTGGGGAGGGAGGATCTGTTCCTCCCTGCTCCCCACAGACCCTTCACCGCGTGGGGAGGGAGGATCTGTCCAGTTGTGCTCCCCACAGACCTCTATCCGTGTGGGGAGGGAGGATCTGTGCTGCCAGATGTGCTCTGAGCTGCAGCACATTGGAAATGAATCCCGGAGTCTGACCCCCAGCCAGGGAGCACCTGGGGATCCGCAGCTCGGTGGGTCCTGGGCTCACCCAGCCCTTGACGGAGCTCTGGAAATCTCTCCCAGGTTTATTACAGATTCATTGCAGATTTGCTGTCAGGACACTTCACTGGAGTTGCCATCCCGAGCAGTTGGTGCTGCAGATGGTCCTGCAGCTCTGTTTGCATCTCGAAAGGATCCGGGGAGGCAGGAGAGCTCCAAACCCCTCCGTGTGCCTGGGGGTGCTCCGTGCTGGGGTCACCCCGGAGTGGGGTGGGTTTGACAGGGATGCACACACGCTGTAATGGCCTGGCTAGAAAATAAACAAAAAACACAAGAAAACAAAACAAAACAAAACCCAACCCAACCCAACCCAAACCCAACCCAACCCAAACCAACCCAAACCAACTAAACCTAAACCAAACCCAAACCAACCAAACCCAAACCCAACAAAAACCCAACCCAACCCAACCCAACCAAACCAAACCCAACCCAACCCACCCAAACCAAACCAAACCAAACCAAACCAAACCAACCCAACCCAACCCAACCCACCCAACCCAACCAAACCCAACCCAACCCAACCAAACCAAACCCAACCCAACCCAACCCAACCAAACCCAACCCAACCCAAACCAAACCAAACCAAACCAACCCAAACCAACCAAACCCAAACCAAACCAAACCCAAACCAACCAAACCCAAACCAAACCAAACCAACCCAAACCAACCCAAACCCAAACCCAACCCAAACCAACCCAACCCAAACCAAACCAAACCAAACCAACCAAACCCAAACCAAACCAACCCAAACCAACCAAACCCAACCCAAATCAAACCAAACCAACCAAACACAAACCAACCCAACCCAACCCAAAAAAACCCCAACAACCAACCAACCCAAACAAAAACCCAACCAACCAAAGTCCCACCAATGGATAAATTCCTTTTTGCACGATGTAAAGTGAAGGGTAAAAGGCAGCCTGGGAGCTGAGGCAAACCCGTGTGAAGCTGGAAGTGCAGTTTCGGATGAGCCCCAGCCTCAGTTCCCGGTGAGAGCTCGCGGACATTTCCTCTCCCTCAGGGAATTCCTGAATTGGGGAGCGGTGCTGGTGCCTGTGACCTCTCCCACACCCCTGCCAGGGGCAGGGCCCAGGTTCTCTGGCTCACTGCCTCAAACCCCTCAAAAGGAAAAGAATGAAAAATATCAAAGAGCATTTGAAAAACTTTAAGAAAGGCTAAGTTTGAACTGATTTTAAAAACCAGCCTTTCTCGTGGAGCTGAGGAACTCTTCCTTTCTGCTCTCTGTAGAGGTGCTCTTGCCCTTTTATTTAGAGAAATTCTGATGATTAGATTTTTTTACACAGTATGATAATTGTGCAAATAAATGCACAGTACCTGTGCTTAATATATATAGCTTAATATAATTTTCTATTGCAAATATTCGATTTTTTGTTTTTCTTATTCTCAAACTAAACAGAAAAACCGAAAACTGTAGAAAGAAGGTAACACTGAGCATCCTTCCAGCAACACGTGCTCAATCAGAACCTAATTTTTTTTTTTTTCCCTCCCATTTGTTGGATGACAAAACCTCCTCTTTGCTGCTGTCCCAGGGGAGCAGGCATTCGTTCAAGTAAGGTTTTATTCCTTGTGACTCCAGATCAATTTATTATAAGATTTCTTCGAATAATGAGGAAAGACTCCTACATCCTCAGAAAAAGATAATACAGCAGTGGAAAAATAGCCATAGAAAATTGGTCAGAAGGGCAATTTCCAGCTAAGGGGAACATCCATTAATCTCTACTCTGAAAGTCAAGTGTTCTCGTTGCCGCTGGCTGATCGCTCAGCACTGCGTGTCCTGATGCTGCTGGCAATTCAGTCCCTTTTAAAAAGCCAAAGAGAAACCAAGAGAGTTCATAAATATCACGAATTTAGGGTCACGGAGCAGGCGAGCCCAATTACTGCTGTTCCTGGATGTCCACATGCACATGGACACCGGTAAGGACACGGCTTTCAAAGGAACCACACTCACTGACAGCAGGGAAGGAAATCAGGCTTCCCTAAGCTCTGCAGAGGCTGTGCCTCCTCCTCCTCCTCCTCCTCCTCCTCCTCCTCCTCCTCCTCCTCCTCCTCCTCCTCCTCCTCCTCCTCCTCCTCCTCCTCCTCCTCCTCCTCCTCCTCACCTGGGTGTTATCAGTGTGTGTCTGTACCTCAGGAACCCTTTTGGGATTGTCCCCTTTGGGCAGTTCCTGGATGTGGGAGGGAAATGGTGTTTTGAGAAGACTTTAAATGTCCCTGTGCTCAGTTTGAGAGCTTGACCGATGTAATCCAGCTCTGGGCCCAGCACAGGGGGAACCTGGGGCTGCTGGAGAGAGTCCAGAGGAGGCACCAGGATGGTCCCAGGGATGGAGCAGCTCTGCTGGGAGGAGAGGCTGGGAGAGATGGATTGTTCACTGAGAGAGGAGATGTTTGGGGAGAGCTCTGAGGCCCTGCCAGGGCCCAAAGGGGCTCCAGAAGACCTGGAGAGGGACTGGGGACAAGGGATGGAGGGACAGGACACAGGGAATGGCTCCCACTGCCAGAGGGCAGGGCTGGATGGGAGATTGGGAATCAGGAATTGTTCCCTGAGGGTGTTGAGGCCCTGGCACAGGGTGCCCAGAGCAGCTGTGGCTGCCCCTGGATCCCTGGCAGTGCCCAAGGCCAGGTTGGACACTGGGGCTGGAGCAGCCTGGGACAGTGGGAGGTGTCCCTGCCATGGCTGGGGTGGCACTGGCTGGGATTTGGGATCCCTTCCCACCCAAACCAGGCTGGGATTCTGGGATTCCATGGTTGGACGATGCCTGGATTTGCCCTCGTGGGGTTTCTAGCCAATGAAAGAAGCAGGAGCTCAACACAGGAACAAAACTCTCCCTCATCCTTCTCCGTGCCTGGGATCATTTCCCAGCCCCTGCCCCAATCCCTGCTGAGCCCCAAGCTCTGGTGCTCTCGGTGCCACAAGATGATCTCACACCTGAGCAGGACCAAGGCTGTTCATTTGAATTTTAACCTCGTTCCTCTCATAAGCATGGAACATTTAGACAAAACCTCATTCCTAGAAATCATTTCCTTGGTTCAGCCTGGGGACTGACCCAGCCTGGCACGGTTATGGCTGATCTGGGCTCCTGTTGGTTTCCAAAGTTGAGAGGCATTTGGAGTCTAATCCTCGTAGTATTTACTCTGCATCTCATAAGACCGTTTACCCAGGGGAGGGCTTAACCCTGCAAGAGTTTGTGGAACACTATGAGAGTAATTCTCCTTTTCACACTTCCCTTAATAACCCAGGCAGCCGTGCAGAGGAGCGGGATTATGTCAGGCAGTCCCCAGGAAAATGCCTGCACATGCTAATGGGGGGCAGGGGAGTGCGGGCTGGGGAGCAGAGCCCCGAGGAGAGGCGGGGGAAGCTGTAAATTACAGCTGTAATTCTGTAAGATCCAGCGCACAGGGCAGAGCGTGGAGCTGAGCGGCAGGGATGGACGGACAGCCACAGCGAGGGGGAAACGTTTCCTGCCAGGTGCAAGAGAGATGCTCATTTCCTGAGCACCCCCGGGCTGGGGACTGCAGCACCTCCCCTGCCAGCCCTGGCACCCTCTGGGGAGGAAATCCCCCAGGATCCAACCCGAGCCTCCCTGGTGCAGCTGGAGACACTGGGTGTGTTGGGAAGGGAATGTGGCCTGAGATTCCGACATCCTCAGCTCGTGTAGGTATTAATGGGTGGGTGAAGATCCAGGCCAGTGCTGTGGCCACTGTGCTCTGCAGAGGCAGGGGGGCTGAGCAAGGCAGATGAAGTGCTCAGGGATGCAGGATGAGCTTTCCTCGGAGCCAGGAGTGCTGACTGCTCTGCCTTTCCCTCCCCTACAACCACACACATTTATTTTCCTGTTACTGCCTTGCACAATGGTCCCTTCCTCCTGTCCAGGAGGGGCTTTCTTCTCCTTAGAGAGATGAAGTGGAGTGATCCAAAGTCTGGGCAGAGCTCAGCACTGAGCAAATGGACCTGGTGGGGAGGATGAGGCTGAGCAGAGAGGGGAGCAATGAAAAACTCCTGTGAAACGCAGCAACGGGGAAGAACTAATGAAAGTCCTAAGGACAAAAGGGCTGTGGCACTGTTCCTAGCAGGGTGTCCCTTCAGCGGTGGGTGATCCTTCCCTGCCTTGGAAAATGTGGATCTCCCCAGCCACGAGAGCAGTCAGTGACAGCAGTAAAATCCCATCTTTCCCAGCTGTGGTTGTCATGTTCCCCCTCCTGGGGTCAGCTCTGGGCTTTTCCTGAGCTGCTGTTGCTCTTGGGAGTGTTCCCATGAGGAAAATCAGGGTTTTATTCCTCCCTGGGAACAGCCTTGCTCCGCTCGCTCTTTGGGCTGCACATGAAAATAACAATAATGCTTTATCTCATGCTTTATGAACTATTAGAAGAAGCACGGACTATGATAAAAAGCTGCAGTCACAGCTGGTCTCAGGTGGCTCCTCTGCCCAGGTGAATTTGCAGCCTGGATCCTCGTTCTCCTTGCAGCCTCTGGGAGGCATCAGCAGGGGCTGAGAGTGCCAGGGTGGGTGGAAGAGACATTTCCCACTCCTCTCCAGTTACTGGAGATGACAAAATAAAGCAGGGAGACTGTGAGTCGGCAAAGAGTCTGGTGGCTGAGGAGACTGGAGTCCCTCAGGGTCATCACTCCTGATTTCTATGGAGTCAGTGGAGTCACACGGAATTGCCCAGCCCCTGCTCCCCAGGGAGCAGAGGTGACAGCCCTGCCCTTCCCTCGGGGGTCCCTGAAGGGGTTTCAGTGCCCAGCCCACAAATAAAGGACTCGGATGTGGAGCTGTCAGGGTCTGACAGCGGCTGACAAATCCTGAATCACCATTCCTTCTCTCCAAACAAAGCTGTGGATTAATTGAGAGGGTTTTACTCGTTTAGATGTGTTTGTACTTGTGAGAGAGGGAGCGCAGCAGCTCACCCACCTGCAGATGTAACACATCCCAAGCAGTGCACAGAACTCTCGCTTCCTGGGGGCTCAGAGCTGTGTGATGCACACACAGAAACCATCCAGGTCAGGAGGCACACCTGGAAAATTCCCTCAGAGCCCTCTCATCTGCTCACAGATAATGTGCTCATTTACCCCAGCCACGGGAAAAGAGCAAGTTTGGATTCTTTGTGGGGTTTGCCCTGTCTCATCCTCTGACCCAGCTGGGTCCTGGGCTCCCGCCGAGGCCTCGATGGCACAAGGGACACAGATGTGGGTTAATGGCATTTCTGTTCACCTCACCTGGTGTTTCTGTGCCCTGGCAGCCCATCCAGAGGAGTTTCCCCATCCCTGCCTCCTCCCCCTCCTCCCCACCCCGGTTTGAAATCAATGCACAAACTTCACGTACTAGAAGCGAAGTTCTGGTGGTGACACCATCACACCCTGTCACAACACCTGCAGGATATCCAGCACGCCTGATGGGATGATCCAGTGTTATTGAAAGATTCACTTCACTTTATTAAAAGAGGAATGAATTATATCAGATCACTTTGTCAAAGTGGTTAGGCTGTACAGAAGTGTTTGGATCTTAATTTGATATTTCATTCTCTGCTTCAGACAGGAATATTACTAGTGGGACATTTTATGAGTAAAGATAAATTTGTAATAAACCACGGTGCCTACTTAAAACCTCGTTATCCCCGTCCTGCTCTCGCCCTGAAAAGCTGCACATGAGCTTTAGTGCCTGTGGGAGAGAGGCAAAGGCTGGTTCCGTCTGCTCTGGCGCCTTGGACGTCCCAGCTGGTGCCCTCTGGGTTTGGGGTGAGGAAGGACCAGTGGCAGGGGTGCAGCCAGGTGGGGTCGGTGCCCAGGGAACGGGGAAACAGTGACAGGACAAGAGAAATGGCCTCAGATCGTGCCAGAGGAGGTTTGGGTGGGATATTGGGGAAATTCCTGCCTGGAAAGGGCTCCCAGCCCTGGCACAGCTGCCCGGGGCAGGGCTGGAGTGCCCACTCCTGGAGGGATTTAAATTCCGTGTGGATGTGGCACCTGGGGGCACACGGCAGTGGTGGCATGGGCAGTGCTGGGATGTTGGATCTGATGGGCTCAGAGGGATTTCTGTGACTTTGGGGTTCTGTGAAATGCACTTTGAAAACCACATGGAGCCCACGGGGGAGCCCGGGGATGCTCCCTGCCATGGCTGGAATTGGGGTGGGAGCCCCCCAGGAGGGTCAGGAGTGGGATCAGAGCTGGGATCAGAGCTGGGATCAGAGCTGGGGCACTCAGAGCAGCCTGTGCCACCCAGCCTGGGCTCAGCTCTGTCCCTGCACAGCCCGTGGTGGCCCTGGCACAGCTCTCAGCCCGGGCACCTTCTGTTCATTAGACTTTCCTGCTTTTTGGCTGCTTTGCCCAGATTTGAAATCAGCTTTCCCGTCCCTGCTGCCAGCTCAGGGAATGATTCATGGCTGTCAAGCACAGGACCATGGCACAGCCACTCCTCACAGCCCCCTGCTCTTCCTCTTCCTCTTCCTCCCACAGCCTGCCCAAACCCTCTCCCAGGACGTTTTTTGGAGGGCTGTGCAGCCCTGGGGACACTGTCAGGGGGCCTTTTGGGGCTGTGCCTCTGTGCCTGGCCAGGAGCTGCTGCAGCTCAGCTCCTCTGACACCATGGGATGGAGCTGAGGCACACCGGAGGGAAGCGAGGCTTGGGAAGCTTCCAGGCGCCGTCACACGGTGAGGAACAGGGAACTTTCTGGCCCCTTTTCCACTCAGGCTGTTCCTGAGAGGTGAAGAGCTCGCACACAGCGCCGTGGGGTGAGAACGAGCAGCAAACAAATCTCTGGCACGGAAAATATCAGCAGTTTGCTGCACATGCCAGAGAAGAGGCACCTGCAGGTTCAGGGGGCAGCTCTCTGCCCTGCATCTAGAGAGGCTTTGGTCACAGCCAGCAGCAATCACCGGCGTTCTCTCTGGATTTAGCACACCTTTCTGTCCGGGGCTCTGGGCAGGTAGGACGTCAGAGATCTCTCAGTGCTCCCTTTGCTGGTGCTGCTGCTCTGCCGTCCGTCACCCCGCCCTGATCCGGTTCTTCCCCACCACGGGATCTCTCCAAGGCCCGTGAAATCCCCAGGGTAAGTGCCCTGCTCCAGCTGGATGGCGCGTGGAGTGCTGCCGAAGGGGCCCCGGGCGGGGGTGGGCTCTGAGCAGCCTGGGGGTGCTGTGCTCGGCTCAGCTCAGCTCGGCTCAGCTCAGCTCAGCTCGGCTCGGCTCAGCTCAGCTCAGCTCAGCTCGGCTCTGCTCTGCTCAGCTCTGCTCAGCTCAGCTCGGCTCAGCTCAGCTCAGCTCAGCTCAGCTCAGCTCGGCTCGGCTCGGCTCGGCTCAGCTCAGCTCAGCTCGGCTCGGCTCGGCTCAGCTCAGCTCGGCTCAGCTCGGCTCGGCTCAGCTCAGCTCGGCTCAGCTCAGCTCAGCTCGGCTCGGCTCGGCTCGGCTCAGCTCAGCTCAGCTCAGCTCGGCTCGGCTCGGCTCGGCTCAGCTCAGCTCAGCTCGGCTCGGCTCAGCTTGGCTCGGCTCAGCTCAGCTCAGCTCGGCTCGGCTCGGCTCGGCTCAGCTCGGCTCAGCTCAGCTCGGCTCGGCTCGGCTCAGCTCAGCTCAGCTCGGCTCGGCTCAGCTTGGCTCAGCTCAGCTCAGCTCAGCTCGGCTCGGCTCGGCTCGGCTCAGCTCAGCTCAGCTCGGCTCGGCTCGGCTCGGCTCAGCTCAGCTCAGCTCAGCTCGGCTCGGCTCGGCTCGGCTCAGCTCAGCTCAGCTCGGCTCGGCTCGGCTCGGCTCAGCTCAGCTCAGCTCGGCTCAGCTCGGCTCAGCTCAGCTCAGCTCAGCTCGGCTCAGCTCAGCTCAGCGCCCTGGGCTCGGGGCTGCCGGGGCTCAGCTGGGCAGGGAGCAGCTGCAGCCGCCTGGGACCCAGCCGGAGACCTGGAGCACAAACGTTGGGGGGCTCAGGGGTGCTCCGGGTGAGGGAGCTGTGAGCAGCTGCGGGAGAGGGGCAGGGATGGGATGGGATGGGATGGGATGGGATTGATGGGATGGGATGGGATGGGATGGGATGGGATGGGATAACGGGATGGGATGGGATGGGATGGGATGGGATGGGATGGGATGGGATGGGATAACGGGATGGGATGGGATGGGATGGGATGGGATCCATGGGATGGGATGGGATGGGATGGGATGGGATGGGATGGGATGGGATGGGATGGGATGGGATGGGATGGGATTGATGGGATGGGATGGGATAACGGGATGGGATAACGGGATGGGATGGGATGGGATGGGATGGGATGGGATGGGATGGGATGGGATGGGATGGGATGGGATGGGATGGGATCCATGGGATGGGATGGGATGGGATGGGATCCATGGGATGGGATGGGATCCATGGGATGGGATGGGATGGGATCCATGGGATGGGATCCATGGGATGGGATGGGATGGGATGGGATGGGATGGGATGGGATGGGGTGGGATCCATGGGATGGGATGGGATGGGATAACGGGATGGGATAACGGGATGGGATAACGGGATGGGATGGGATAACGGGATGGGATAACGGGATGGGATGGGATGGGATGGGATAACGGGATGGGATGGGATGGGATGGGATGGGATGGGATCCATGGGATGGGATGGGATCCATGGGATGGGATGGGATCCATGGGATGGGATGGGATGGGATGGGATGGGATCCATGGGATGGGATGGGATCCATGGGATGGGATGGGATGGGATGGGATAACGGGATGGGATGGGATGGGGATGTGGACACGGACACAAAGCCAGGCTTTGGAGAAGTCTGTCAGGTGCCCTTTCCCAGGGCTGTTCCCGGGAGCCTCGCTGCCTGCCTGCTCTGAGTTCTGGAGCTGTTTCTGCTCCGAGCAGGATTCTGGGCTCTGTTCTCTCCTGCTCCTGGCTGAGCCTTCCCAAACTGCCGGAGCCTGCCTGGTGATGGATGTGGGGATGTGGAAGCCCCCCCAAGGAGTGCATTTTTAACAAGGTGAACTTTGATGGCTCTAAAGCCCTCTTCCCACTCAGCGTTCAGCAGCTTTCATGTGTCACAGTCATTCACGAGTGTCTGCGAGCACCCCGGGGCTTTAACCCATTTAAGAGAAGCTCTGTGCTAAGCCCAGCTCTGGGAGCTGCGGGGGCTTGTTCTCTGTCAGGTATAAAGCTGAAGGTGGGGATTCCACTTCCATCCCAGACAAAAAAAAAAAAGTGGTTTTGAAAACTTGGCTTTTGGAGGAAGAAAAATGCCAGAGTAAATATATTTTTCTCATGATTTCTTTGTACTTGAAACAGAGGCACTGTGCTTTCTGTGGAATCTGAGTTTATGTGCTGATTTATCCGATTTATGCTGAATCTGTGTTTTGATGGAATTATTTAGTTGGGAAAAATGACACAAAATAAGAGCTCTGGCTGGTGCAGGGCAGCTGCTGTGGTTCCTGCAGGGCAGGGCGAGCTCTCCCCTGCTGCCACTTGCCCACTCCTTGGCCCTGGGAGCTGCTCCCCAGTTTATCCTCTCAGAGTTTGTGCTTTCCTTCCTCCTTCACAGCTTCGCTGCTGCTTCCTGTGCTGAGCTGCACTCCCTGCCTCTTGTGAAATGTGCTGCAGATTTGCTGTGCCAGAATTAAACTGCTGAAATTTGGAGTTCGGGGTGTCACCGAGCGCGGCAAAACACTCGAGATCCCCGTCAGCTGCTCGAGCAGCAGCTCCTGCCGGGAGCCAGGGAATCACCATGGGATGGTCTGGGTTGGGAGGGACCCCAAATCCCACCCAGTCCCACCCCTGCCCTGGCAGGGACACCTCCCCCTGTCCCAGGCTGCTCCAGCCCCAGTGTCCAACCTGGCCTTGGGCACTGCCAGGGATCCAGGGGCAGCCGCAGCTGCTCTGGGCACCCTGTGCCAGGGCCTCAACACCCTCCAGGGAACAATTCCTGATTCCCAAGATCCAGCTAAACCTCCCCTGTTTCGCTTTGTACCCTCTGCTCCTTGTCCCATCCGTTCCTCTGCAGGTCCCTGTGATGTCCCAGGCCCTGGGAGGTGCTGGGAGTTCATTTCCACACGACCTTCTCCTCTCCAGGTCAGCACCCCCAGCTCTGCCAGCCCCTTCCCACGGGGGATTTGCTCCTTTTCAGCCTCATGCCCTTCCCTGCTGTGCCTTCCCTGCTCAGACCTGGTGCTGTCCATCCCTGAATTCCCCCAGCTCTCTGAGCACTCGGGGCTGCTTTGCCCCGTGCAGGGGCTGCGTTATTTCAAGAATTAAAACCAGACCAATCTGACAAAAGAGTTGGCTTTTTTGCCTTCTGCTTGGAGACAAAACTTTTATTGCAGCAAATGGAACTAAAATCAATATACATGGAAATGACTCGCATTTGGGGACCCTGGGTATTGTTGATTTAATACTATTTATTTAACGGCTTGGCAAATGTGTGGTTTGTCTGTCTCGATAGATTTTGAAGGAAATGATAATGTTTTATAGTAAACAGTATAAAAATTCAAGCGAAGGCATCTTAATCAACTCCTATAAAAATTAAATGAGAGATTGAACATGTCACAGGCTCAAGTCTGTTTTATCATGCTACTCATATTAATGCTGCAGCTTCCTTTGTGTTGGCCCCATCAATATTCATGAGGGCTTCAGTGCAGAAGTGTGCCTTTCTTCCTGGGGGTCCCTCCTCCCTTGTCTCCAGCCAAAACGCAAACCCTCTTCGGCCCCTCAGAAAGAGCAGATTATCCTCTGGAAGCCTGTTGGATGTAAGCAGAAGTGACATCCCGTGGCATCCTGAATGTTATCCCGGCTGCTCGACACCCAGCCTCAGCTGGAACAGATAGTAAAAATATGGATAATAAAAATACGGATAATAAAAATACGGATATTTCCTCTAGCGTGGGGCACAGCTCCCACTGGCACCTCCCTCCCTGGCAGGGCAGGAGCCTCCCCCGAGGGCAGGGCTTGGGATGGGGGCACTGAGGAGGGCCAGGAGCTGGGATTTAAGAGGATAAACCATGCCCAGCTCCAGTGCTCTTTAAGCTGGGAGCATCATCATCATCATCATCCCGTGATGAAGTCCCTGCGTGGTGGAGAGGGTCCTGATGGCATCTGCTGCCCTGAAAGTCCATTTTTAAAGGAATGCCAGGAAGGAGGGTTTCATTCCTCCTTCTGACTGAGGAGGCAGGCCAGTAACTCATGTCTTCCCGTGGTGGGGATGGCTTCTCACTGAACATCAAATAAGCCTGAATAATATCTTCTTTGATGTATTTATTTTATAAAAGCCAAGAAGGTGTACTGGCAGATCAAATAACTGTCTTTGGAGAAATCCTTATCAAGGAGTTTGGAGATGAAGGTCTCTCTTGCTCCATGGCACTGGTAATGCAGTGAATGACAAATCATGAAGGAATAAATTTGCATTCATATTTATTGAAGGCAATCTTGAAATATCCCCAAGCAAGAGAGACTTGTGTTGTGAAAGAGGAATTAAGGTGACATTGGTAATCAAAGCAGTGGCTGTGGGATGGGAAATGTCACTGCTGGGGGAGAACCCGGGAACCTCAGTGCAGTTCTGTCCAAAACAGTGCCAGGAGAAAGGGGAAGAGTTGTAACTGCAGGAGGGTTGGTTTGGGTTGGATTTTGGGGAAAATTCCGTCCCTGGGAGGGTGCTGAGGCCCTGGCACGGGGTGCCCAGAGCAGCTGTGGCTGCCCCTGGATCCCTGGCAGTGCCCAAGGCCAGGTTGGACACTGGGGCTGGAGCAGCCTGGGGCAGTGGGAGGTGTCCCTGCCATGGCAGGGGTGGCTCTGGGTGGGATTTGGGATCCCTTCCTACCCAGAGCAGTCTGTAATTCCACGAAAGCAGGGAGGGTGCTGGGAGCAGGCTGTGCCATCCCTCCCTCGGTGGGGACGGGGCTCTGGCCTCTGCTGCTCCGTGTGGGCTGGTGGCAGCTGTCTCTGGGGAGACCCCTCCTCGCCCTCAGTCCCTCTGATATGGGTGCAGAGGGTTTTCCCCGGGGGCTGAGCCCCAAGTGCAGCTCAGCCCAGCCCTGGAGGAGCCTGTGGGGCACAGCCTGGGGGTGCAGGGGGCTGCTGGTGGCAGAGAGGGACGCACACAGAACCGCACAGAGACTGCAGCTGGTGCCCGGCATCCCTTATCCCACGTGCAAGAACTGTGACCCCTGGCTTTTGCGTCCATGACAAAAGTGTGGGGATCGTTGGGCTGTTCACATCTTGTTTATTTTGTTTGCCTTCAGCAATGCAACCTGACCTGTCAGTCAAGCAAAGCCCAGCGTTTGGGGACCAGTGGTGCCGTGGAATTCCTCTGTTAGTGGCACTTTAAGGGAAATATGGGGCTCAGTCAGATGTTATGCTTATGCTTTTTGCTTGTTTGCTTTTAGCAATTTGCTTACTTTTAATAGTGCAAATTTGCCGGTTAGTCAGCCTAGAACAAGTGTCTGGGTGGCTTTAGCCAATGCATCAGGTTTAGATATCCTGTGTATTTCCTACATAACCCCAGAAAAGCCACTTTCCACCTGTTTAGCTGGCGTGCCAGTGGATGCTTGGCCAGTTCCAGAAGGGATTGGCAGAACACTCAAGGTGCACTCCCAGGATCGTCCCCATGGGATCTTTGATCCCCAGTAGATGCACGGGGCTGGTGCGTCCCTCACCTTCCCACGGCATCTTCTGAACCTAAGGAATTGGACACCTCGGTTCTGTAGGCATGGCTTTTTGAGCCAAATTTAACTGCACAGCGAAAGATCAACCTTTGCTTCTCCCTATCACTATACACACGAAAATCAGATTAATTGGCGTAATCGTATTTCTTTAATTCAACCCCATTTAATGATTTCTCTCACTGGCACGTGTGGGTGCCTCATCCCGCTGCCCCTCTGCCTTTGTGGGGCTCATTCCTGGGGGATGTTCGGGGTCTCGCTGTTCTCAGGACACGCTGTGCAGCGCCCTGTGCCAGTGCAGCCGGCGCTGCCGCAGCCGGGGCTCGGGGGGCTCGGTTCTGTGCGGGTGAGACCCTGCGCGTTTAATTGGCTTTTAGCAGCAATTAGCCCGCGGCAGGCCGAGCCGGCAGTGACACGGGCACGTCTGTCCGTCTGTCCGTGCGCGCTGGCAGCTCGGGTCTGACGCCTCCCCGAGCTCTCCTGGGCTGGGATTCCTCCTGCCCCTGCTCTGCCCCAGTTATCCCCGGGCCGGGGAGGGAGCGGGGAACGCCCGGATCCTTCAGGAGCCTGGGAATGGATGGGAACTTCTCAGGTGGTGGCAGTATAAGACATTGAATGGAGCAGCCTCTCCTGCCGTGCTTCCTGGCCTTCCCTGGCCTTCTGTCCCTGCCCCTTCCCTGGCCCTTTCCCTGTCCCTTCCCTGCCCTTTCCCTGCCCCTTTCCCTGCCCCTTTCCCTGCCCTTACCCTGCCCTTTCCCTGTCCCTTTCCCTGTCCCTTTCCCTGTCCCTTCCCTGCCCTTTCCCTGTCCCTTCCCTGTCCCTTTCCCTGGCCCTTTCCCTGCCCCTTTCCCTGTCCCTTCCCTGCCCTTTCCCTGTCCCTTTCCCTGTCCCTTTCCCTGTCCCTTCCCTGCCCTTCCCTGCCCTTTCCCTGCCCCTTTCCCTGTTCCTTTCCCTGTCCCTTTCCCTGTCCCTTCCCTGCCCTTTCCCTGTTCCTTTCCCTGGCCCTTTCCCTGTCCCTTCCCTGTCCCTTCCCTGCCCTTTCCCTGCCCCTTTCCCTGCCCCTTTCCCTGCCCTTACCCTGCCCTTTCCCTGTCCCTTCCCTGTCCCTTTCCCTGTCCCTTTCCCTGTCCCTTCCCTGCCCTTTCCCTGTCCCTTCCCTGCCCTTTCCCTGTCCCTTTCCCTGTCCCTTCCCTGCCCTTCCCTGCCCTTTCCCTGCCCCTTTCCCTGTTCCTTTCCCCGCCCCTTCCCTGCCCCTTTCCCTTTCCCTTTCCCTTTCCCTTTCCCTTTCCCTTTCCCTTTCCCTTTCCCTGTCCCTGTCCCTGTCCCTTTCCCTGCCTCTTTCCCTGCCCCTTTCCCTTTCCCTGTCCTTTTCCCTGTCCCTTCCCTGCCCTTTCCCTGCCCTTTCCCTGCCCTTCCCTGCCTTTCCCTGCCCTTCCCTGCCTCTCCAAGCCGATCAGGGGATTCCTGCAGCTCCCCATTCCCCAAACCCGGCAGGGCTGGGGGCGCTGGCTGTGCTGTCTGTGCCAGCTGACGTGGCTGTCGCTCTGGGTTCAGCCCCTGCCGCTGGAAAAGCACAAAACTGGGAGAAGTTCTGCCTCTCCACGGCTGGCAGTGGGTGGGGAGCTAAGCCAGGCTCAGCTGCGGGTGCCTGAGTCGCCAGGTGGGCAGCTCCTGAAATCCTCAGGTGTGATTTCCGTGGCAGGGGACGCAGAGTTCCGTCCCTCCTACAAGGCACGGGCTCCTGGGCGCGGGGTGAGAACAGCCCCAGCCCCGTCCCCACGTGCCAGCTCCTCCCGTGTTCGGGGCCCTTGCAGAGATGGGAGCTCCACTGACAGATCAGGAACGCTTTCAGGACGGGAAGATGATGGCCCTGCCTTTTCCCCCCTCAAAATTCTGGCAGTGCTTGCGTTGCAGAGAGGGCAGAGGAGCTGGTACGTGGTCAGCAGGAGCTGTGAGCCGGTCCCCGTGTTCCCTGTGACCTTCAGGGCTGGTTCCCAGCAGAGCTGGAGCCTCCTGAGTGCTGGCCCTGCTGCTGCCTGCTCCAGGAGCATTTCTGCCTTTTAGTTTTGTCTCAATCACCCAAAGGTCAATAAACTGCTCATTTATTTGAGCGCTAACGCTTCACTGGGCCGACAAATCTCCATCTCTGCAGAACAGGAGCGAGCGTGGTGTGCGATCCCAGGTGCTCCTGCAGCCTGGATTTGTAGCCCTGCAAGTACAGCTGACAGGAGGTAATAACCTCTTAAGGGGAGTTTGACCTTTTCCCCCTTAATTTCCTTATTTTCCCAAATTGGTTTGATTCCAGAACTCCCGCACCTCCCGTTTCAGTCAAACTCTGCAGCTGCCAGGAGCTGAGCCACAGCCACTCCAAAAATTCATCTTTTGTGCTTGTGATGGGAGCAGAACTCAAACCAGCTGCAACTCATCTGTGGTATCTGGACAGTCCTGAAGGATGGAGAGAGGGATGGTGTTATTTCACCAACCAGTGCAGGTGCTTAGTCTGGAATCCTCAGGGTGACTCCCCTGGAGAGGGATGGAGAGTGGGATGGTGTTATTTCACCAACCAGTGCAGGTGCCTGACTTAGTCTGGAATTCTCAGGGTGATGCCCCTGGCTTTGATTCATATAAGGGATTCACTTCTTGGGGGAACCCCCCCAGACCACAGGTGTGGTGTGGAAATAACGGGAGAGACCCTGGAGAAACCCGTCCTGCCCAGGGTGTGGGGATGAGAGCCCAGAGGGCGTCCAGGGGCCGTGCTTCGGCTGCAGAGCCCAGCCAGGCCTGGGTTAAAGCTGAGCTTATCTCAAATTTCCTGCAGGTGTCAGGTCCCAGGTCACCTCCTCCAGGCTGGCACAACCGCCCTGGCAGCTGAGGCGCCCTCGGCTCCCAGCAGTTGTTGAAGCACCCGGAGCTGCTGTTTCAAAACAAGCCCCTCACACACAGATGGCCAGCGCTGCCTCATTTAAGGCACAGCTCGTTTTCCCACCGGCTCTTCGGAGTTTAAATGCCAGTGAACATATTGAGAATTGCAGAGGCATTAAAAATAGAAGATGTCTTTAAACTTGCAGCAAAAAAAAAAAACAAAAAAACTTGCAGAGAAATATTACTAAGGGCCACTGGTTCATCAGAAGAGATCTAGAAGGGGAATTTCAGCTTTGCACGGTGAAAAATAAGAGGAAGAAGTGGCCAGGAGTGCTGTGGAGGGAGCTGTTATCTGTGGGCAGGGATGGGAGATTAGATGGAGCCCAGCCTGGGATGTTTCCTGTGGCTTTTCAGAAATGGATTTCTGCCCAGCTGGTGCCTTGATTTGCAGGGTCATGTGGAAACCTGACGCTCCTGGCTGCACACTGGCTAACAGGATTCATTTAAGAAAAACTCAGAATATTTGAGTTAAGGTGCTTCACGTAAAAATGCACAAACACCAGAGCACCAAGAGGTAACAGGACTGGGTTACACAAAAAATGTCTCTTTAAAGGACAAAGAGCAAACTCTGGGGGATCAGAGAGCGTGTGGAAAGCAAATCTAATTTAAAATAGCAAAGACAAGCCAATAAAGCTGATCCTATCAAACAGTTTCAATAGTGGGATAAAATGCAGAGCTGCTTTTAACCAGCGCAGTTCTGAACACAGGAAAGAAGCATTTTGATTTGGTGTACAGCCCACAGTGGATCGGGGGCTGAATTGGTGAAATTTCGAGAATTGATCTCTGAGGAATGTCAGGAATATTTTCTGAAGGGAGGGCAGAGCTCTCCTGCCTGACCCTGAGGAGCTGCTCTGCCCTGCTCTGGTGCTGCGGCTCCCAGCCTGGTTTGGGTGGGCAGGATCCCAAATCCCACCCAGTGCCACCCCTGCCACGGCAGGGACACCTCCCACTGCCCCAGGCTGCTCCAGCCCCAGTGTCCAACCTGGCCTTGGGCACTGCCAGGGATCCAGGGGCAGCCACAGCTGCTCTGGGAATTCCATCCCAGGCCCTCCCCACCCTCCAGGGAACAATTCCTTCCTCACAGTTTCTGCTCCTGGATGTTTCAATCTGCATCCTGAAACAACCCCCAGCACCTTTTTCCAGTAACAGCTTGTAAAAAACACGACTTTGTGCCTTCGTGGCTGGCATTCAGCTGCTGAAGGGAGGGAGCGTTTCCCTGGTTAAAGGAAAGTGAGCCATCCCTGTTTGCCTTCCGAAGGTGACACTTGCAGCCAGCACAACAATTTCCTCCCTCCCCCGTGCTGCCATTTCAAAATTTGCCCTTTTCAAAAATCCATCTAGAATCTCATCTTTTCCCAGGTTTACCTAAAGTGCTGACTCTAACCTTGCTCTCGCCACGCCGTATTTGTTTGACTTGTGTGAACTACTATTTTCGCTGGTTTTCTTATTGCCGTGTTGTGTGCTTTGTACCTCTGCGCAATCCAACCTCAAACATTTATAAAAGTCCTTAAAAAAATCCCGAAAGTCAGCCCGAGGAATAAGCCCTGAACCGATTTATCCGTTACAGCACTTAAAAAACCCCCGGGAGGGGCAGGACCCAAGCGGCGCAGGGAACGGTGGGGCTGAGAGCTGTGCTTTTCTGAAGGAAACACAAATAAATGAGCTCTTGTTTAGCAATCGGAGCTAATGCTGGCAGGGCAGGATCCAGCCCCCGCGGGTGCCAGGTGTGCAGCAGGAGCTGAGCTTGGTGCCCAGGGCTCCCAGGGCAGGGCTGGGCTCTCGGGGGTACCTGAGGCACAGGGAGGGCTGGAGCTGCTGCCCTTGCAGCCTCCTGGAGCCCGGGGTGCGGATGACAGGAGGAGGGGAAGGACGTGGAGGCTTTGAGGAGGGGTAAAAGGGTCGATCCCGGAGAAAGAGGGCTGGCAGGAGATGGGGACACGGGATGGGGTGTGAGAAGAAGCAGCTGTAGACGGGGGAATGTTGTTTGTGCAGAGGGGAGCAGGACACAGGGCTGGGAATCTGCTGGCCTGGGATGTTCCCTGTCTGCTCTGGGAGATAAGTCCTTATCTGAACCGAGGGGGAAAGAGACAGTGTAAAAATCGGTAATTATAAAAAGATGAGCTCCTAATAAGCCATAATAAGGAAGCCGGGGTGATAAATGGAAAGATAAGTGCTTGTGGAAATGAAGTTAAATTCTTCTCTGAGCAACCTGGGCTAGGGGGAGCTTGGAATGAGGTGGGGTTTGATCCCTCCTGATGCTGGGACCCTGTGGGTTTCCCCATCCGCGCCCTTCCATCATCCTGCGGTTGAAACGCTGAGCTGTGGCGGGGGTCTGTTCCCTCTGGGCTGGCCGTAGCTGGCACAGAGGAGGCACAGACGGCTCTGGGACACCCTGTGCCGGGCAGCTGGCACGTCCCGTGTCCCCGTGTCCCCGTGCCCTCCCTGCAGGGCCAGCCTCCCGCAGGAGCAGCGCACGGAGCCGCCGGAGCTGTGCTCCCGTGCCGGTGGGCACGGCAGCAGCATCCAGAGCGGGGCAGGACGTGGAGCAGAGCCCGGCCTGGGAGCAGGGCTGTCCTTGAGCCCGGCCTGGCAGCAGGGCTGTCCTTGAGCTCATCCTGGGAGCAGGGCTGTCCTTGAGCTCATCCTGGGAGCAGGGCTGTCCTTGAGCCCAGCCTGGGAGCAGGGGTGTCCTTGAGCTCATCCTGGGAGCAGGGCTGTCCTTGAGCTCATCCTGGGAGCAGGGCTGTCCTTGAGCTCATCCTGGGAGCAGGGCTGTCCTTGAGCCCAGCCTGGGAGCAGGGCTGTCCTTGAGCTCATCCTGGGAGCAGGGCTGTCCTTGAGCTCATCCTGGGAGCAGGGCTGTCCTTGAGCCCGGCCTGGGAGCAGGGCTGTCCTTGAGCCCGGCCTGGGAGCAGGGCTGTCCTTGAGCCCGGCCTGGGAGCAGGGCTGTCCTTGAGCTCATCCTGGGAGCAGGGCTGTCCTTGAGCTCATCCTGGGAGCAGGGCTGTCCTTGAGCTCATCCTGGGAGCAGGGCTGTCCTTGAGCTCATCCTGGGAGCAGGGCTGTCCTTGAGCTCATCCTGGGAGCAGGGCTGTCCTTGAGCCCGGCCTGGGAGCAGGGCTGTCCTTGAGCTCATCCTGGGAGCAGGGCTGTCCTTGAGCTCATCCTGGGAGCAGGGCTGTCCTTGAGCCCGGCCTGGGAGCAGGGCTGTCCTTGAGCTCATCCTGGGAGCAGGGGTGTCCTTGAGCTCATCCTGGGAGCAGGGCTGTCCTTGAGCTCATCCTGGGAGCAGGGCTGTCCTTGAGCCCAGCCTGGGAGCAGGGCTGTCCTTGAGCCCTGCCTGGGAGCAGGGCTGTCCTTGAGCCCTGCCTGGGAGCAGGGCTGTCCTTGAGCCCAGCCTGGGAGCAGGGCTGTCCTTGAGCTCATCCTGGGAGCAGGGCTGTCCTTGAGCTCATCCTGGGAGCAGGGCTGTCCTTGAGCCCAGCCTGGGAGCAGGGCTGTCCTTGAGCTCATCCTGGGAGCAGGGCTGTCCTTGAGCTCATCCTGGGAGCAGGGCTGTCCTTGAGCCCGGCCTGGGAGCAGAGCTGTCCTTGAGCTCATCCTGGGAGCAGGGCTGTCCTTGAGCCCGGCCTGGGAGCAGAGCTGTCCTTGAGCTCATCCTGGGAGCAGGGCTGTCCTTGAGCTCATCCTGGGAGCAGGGCTGTCCTTGAGCCCGGCCTGGGAGCAGGGCTGTCCTTGAGCCCAGCCTGGGAGCAGGGCTGTCCTTGAGCCCGGCCTGGGAGCAGGGCTGTCCTTGAGCCCGGCCTGGCAGCAGGGCTGTCCTTGAGCCCGGCCTGGGAGCAGGGCTGTCCTTGAGCTCATCCTGGGAGCAGGGCTGTCCTTGAGCCCGGCCTGGGAGCAGGGCTGTCCTTGAGCTCATCCTGGGAGCAGGGCTGTCCTTGAGCCAGGCCTGGGAGCAGGGCTGTCCTTGAGCTCATCCTGGGAGCAGGGCTGTCCTTGAGCCCGGCCTGGGAGCAGGGCTGTCCTTGAGCCTGGCCTGGGAGCAGGGCTGTCCTTGAGCCTGGCCTGGGAGCAGGGCTGTCCTTGAGCTCATCCTGGGAGCAGGGCTGTCCTTGAGCTCATCCTGGGAGCAGGGCTGTCCTTGAGCTCATCCTGGGAGCAGGGCTGTCCTTGAGCCCGGCCTGGGAGCAGGGCTGTCCTTGAGCCCAGCCTGGGAGCAGGGCTGTCCTTGAGCTCATCCTGGGAGCAGGGCTGTCCTTGAGCCCGGCCTGGGAGCAGGGCTGTCCTTGAGCCTGGCCTGGGAGCAGGGCTGTCCTTGAGCTCATCCTGGGAGCAGGGCTGTCCTTGAGCTCATCCTGGGAGCAGGGCTGTCCTTGAGCCCAGCCTGGGAGCAGGGCTGTCCTTGAGCCCGGCCTGGGGCTGTGCTCAGGCACACCTGCAGACGGGGCGTTGAAGGGCAGGTGAAGAGCTGCTGCTGCTGCCGGGGGCTGTGCGTGGGGCAGAGCAACCACCTCACAAAGGCAAATGCAGGTTTTTATCAGGTGGGTGCTCAAAGAGGAGAGCTCTAAGGCTTTTTTCCTTGGGTCAGAAAGGAAATAGTTCCTTCAGATGGAGAATAAAGCCAGAACCAGAGGGTGCTCTGGATTGCAGCAGAGGTGAAGAGCTAATCCAGGGTCTGCCTTTAGCCTTTCACCAGCACCAGCCTGACTTCTCTACAGCACCTCTCATTTAGAGACCGGATTGACTCAGGCTTTTCATCTCCCCCTTGCTCGCACAGATATATCTTGATTTTGGACCAAAATCCCCCAGTTTGGGCCCACGCAGGGCAGTGCTGAAGCCCCAGCAGCCCCACTGGTGCTCGCTGGCGGTGTGTGGTACTTGGTGTGGGGTGTCCATGGCCGAGGTTGGATCCAGTGTCGCTCCAGTTTAGGGAGGAAGTGAGTCACACCCAGGACTGAAACAACACTTTGAATTCTGTCAGAGTTCCTTTGGCACCTTGCTTGAAGCTGCTGCTCAAAACCAGAGAAGTCCCAGTGGAAAGGTTTTCAATAATAATAATTTTCCTCTTGCACACCTACAACTTCCTCTCAAACGAAGGTATTTTTTCCAAACAGTGTACATCGTGTTTTGTTTCAGAAAAACACTTCGCAGTGTACACGATGTTTGGATTTGCTACAAAATGAATTTCAGTAAACTTGTGTTCGAGGTATTGATTGGAAGACGGATATCTGACAAATCCAATAGACACGTGATGTCTCAGAGCTGCAGGGGCCGCCTTCAGTTGGCTGGGATGTTCTTCGTGGTGGGCACAGTGTGTGATGCACGATCCTCTCCTCGTTCCAAGGGCCCAGCTGACCTGCGCTGCCCTTCTCCCGAGTATGGGGTGGAATTCATTGCCTTAATCAGTTTATGAGTTCATCCCAAGTGTGTTCGGAATTCAGCTGTGTGGAGGCAAAGACATCCTGGATAATCCGGTTTTCCTCCTGCTTTCCCTGGCTGAGCAGGTGCTGGCCCAGCCCCGCTGTCCCCTGGCTGTGGGGCTGGGTCAGAGCCAGACCTGAGCCGGGAGAGCTCGGGGGGACAGGAATTGCTGCACCCTGGAGCCATTGTGGGATATCTGAGACTGCAGAGACAGAATCCATCTGCAAACGGATCCATCTGCAAACAGATCCTTCCATAAAGAGATCCATCTGCAAACAGATCCATTCGTAAACAGATCCATCCATAAAGAGATCCATCTGCAAACAGATCCATTCGTAAACAGATCCATCCATAATGAGATCCATCTGTAAATAGATCCATCTGTAAACAGATCCATTCGTAAACAGATTCATCTATAAACAGATCGATCTATAACCAGGTTAGATCCATCTGTAGATACATCCATAAACAGATCCATCCT
Organism: Hirundo rustica; assembly: GCF_015227805.2. Taxonomy (NCBI): domain Eukaryota; kingdom Metazoa; phylum Chordata; class Aves; order Passeriformes; family Hirundinidae; genus Hirundo; species Hirundo rustica. The sequence goes on along the minus strand of NC_053457.1, from coordinate 35,316,069 downwards.
TCAATTGATCCGTCTACAAACAGATTCATCTGTAAATAAATCCATCTATAAACAGATCCATCCATAACCAGATCCCTCTATAACCAGATCCATCTGTAAACAGATCCCTCAGTGAATGGATCCAGGGGTTGGACGAGGTGATCTCCAGGGCTCCCTTTCCCCTGACGCTCCTGTGGCCCTGCTCTGCCTCCTCCAGAGTGCCCCCAGCGTGCTCTGGAAACCCTGCTGCCCAACCCCTGGAAATCACAGAGCTGCAGGAGCGCTGGGGCTGGAAAAGCCCTCTGGGAGCATCGGGTCCGACCATGCCAGCAGTGCCCAGGCCACCACTGCCCGTGTCCCCGGGTGCCACATGCACAGGGCTGTGAAATCCCCCAGGGATGGGCACTCCAGCCCTGCCCTGGGCAGCTGTGCCAGGCCTGGGAGATCTTTCCATGGGGAAATTTTCTCAGTATTGAAAATAAACCTCCCCTGGCCCAGGCTGGGGCCGTTCCCTCTGCTCCTGTCCCTGTCCTTGTCCCTGTCCCTGTTCCCTGTTCCCTGTTCCCAGAGCCTGACCCTCTGGCTGTCCCCTCCTGTCAGGGACTTGTGCAGAGCCAGAAATTCCCCCTGAGCCTCCTTTTCTCCACCACTGTGCTGAGGCTCACAGCCCAGGACTTACCCGTAATTATAATAAAAGATGTGGTAGCATAACCTCTCTTGTGGGTAATTAAACAGTTACAACAACCATTTTACACTTGTGTTATCACAGGAATGTTTTTAAACCGTAAGTGCCAGGTGATCGGGAAGGCGTTCACTCCAGTGAAGGCATTCCAGTTCAGAGCTGCTTTGGTGGCAACACACAGAAAAAAAAAAACCAAAAAAACCCAAAAAAACCTTCTGCTTGGAATTTTTTTTTTTTTAAATTTTTTTTTAATAATCTTGGATCTGTTCTTTAGATCATTTATTCTCCTTACTATCTTTGGTTACAAAGGCTTCTTGGTGCATTGGCTCAGTGATGTGCCGGTGGGTGGCACTTAGAGGGGATGAATTAGGTACAGGATTATTCATTTCTCTGCTGAGTTCAGGGAGCTGTGTTGGGTTTTTTAAATTGCTGTTGTGTGTTTGTTTTTGGGTTTTTCGCTACATTTCTCTGTCTGGTTCGCTGTGTAGCGCCTGTCGCTGTAATTGGAGCCCGTGGTGTGTCAGGGCACAGCTGCTGGTGAAGCCTTCAGAGGGTTCCTCCCCTCATCGATTTGCGAGTGCAGACATCGATTTCCATGTCAGGGCTGGAGCCTGGGCCGCCAGCCCCGCGCTTCTGGTGACTGATTTCAGCTGTCATTACTCACAACAGAAGGGGTGGGACTGCAAAATGCAGATTGGTTTTTGTGTGTGATTTCTGGAGCCGAACTGGCAGGTGCTTTCATGAAGATACTCTCAGGAAATGACTCAAATACAACGATAAACAGTACTTAGGGAATGCCTAATTAATAACTACAATCATAATATTTTGGTCTAAATATTAAAGGAAGCCTCATTAAAGGAATGCAGAGGCTGTTTTTTAGGCTGGCTTGGCTGGGGGAAAGCTGAATTCGTCAGAAGTTTCTACGAGAGCTTTGCTTGCACTTAGGAGGCGTTTAAACAAAAAGCATCAGGGGCACTGTTGGTTTTGCACCCCAAAACCAAAACGCTCAGGGAAACCTGAGCGGTGCCAGGAGTACCGAAGGTGCTGTAGGACCCTGGGATGTGGCTCCCCCCTGATCCCTGATCCCGTGCTCTCCAAAGCCACGGCTCACCCAGGCTCCGTTTGCTCTTTATTGCCTGTCCAGCTGTGGCTGCCAGTGGTAAAACCGAAGCGAGAGTGCTCCTCTCACACATCCTCTGCTGACACAGGCGAGCCCTGGCTGCTGCTGCTGCCTGACCCAGCCGCTCCGGCCCTGCTGCGATCTGGGGCTGGATGCCGTTCATCTCTCTCTGCTGCTCCCTTCTCCAGCTTTAATCTCCTGGGATTAGGAAAATACTCGCTGCTGTGCGTTTGTTTGCTGCCCAGAAAAACAGGATTCCCATCCTGACAATCATTTCTGAAATACTCCTCGTGCTTCTGTGGAACAAATTGTGTTATTGCTGCTTGTAACATCCTTCCACAGGCCTGGCTGGAGACACCAGCGCTTCCCTCCGAGTAATAACACACTTTGGTTTTAGCTTTTTCAGAGGGAGCATCCTCTGTGGAGTACCTGCTCTGAACAGCTGCAGTCTGAGGCGTTGCTGAGTCCCCTTTGCCAGAAGCGTGCTGGAGAGCATTCCAGCATTTCGTCCTGTCTGGACAAGGGTGGAAAAACAAGGTCTGACCATTGAGCTGCCTTTTAAACTCACCTGGCATAACCAAAATAATGGTGAAATGATGCCCTGGGAAGGCTGAGCTGGAACAGAGACTGGGCAGAGCTGGAGAATAAAGCAGAGATTTATTGAAAGGCCTTTAGGGTACAGCTTGGGCAGGACAAGAGCCTGGCCAGGGGTACATCCAAGGTGGGCACAAAATGGACCCAAAATGGACAGAGAATGGGCACAAAATGGGCACAAAATGGATACAAATGAACCCAAAATGGTTACAAAATGGCCACAAAATGGTCACAAAATGGTCACAAAATAGTCACAAAATGGACAAAGGGTCACGAGGTCTCACCCTTTGATCAGTTCTGGTCCATTTGCACATTGGGGTTTCATTGTCCCATCCCAGCTCCAGGCTGTCAGGTCCCATCCTTCTCGTTCCTCCCTCCAGCCACCGCTGTTTGTGCTTTGGGGCTGAAAGTTGTCCTTGGTGTGCAGCAGGAGCAGGATTTGTTTTGTGTCCCTGCTCTGAGTGACCCTGAGTGTGAGCTCAGAGCTGCACCTGGGCAGCACAGGACATGAAACACAGAAAAGATAAAGCATAATTTCCCCTCTTTAGAGGCTTGACAAAGGCCTTGTCCTTGCCAAGTCTGTATTCTAAGTATCTCCTAATAATTAGTACATATTATAAATATGTACTAGTAATAGATATTCGGTAACAAACGAATATCTAACAATAGTAAACAGCTAACGGTAATACACATCTAACCATAGATAAATACCTAATAACAGTCAACATCTAACAACAGTGAGCTTAAGGCATCAGTCCCACTGGAGAGACTCCTGCTGAGTGGGTTCTGCTCTCAGAGCACCCCTGGGTGCCAGGGTGGAGGGTGCTCCGGGGAGGAGAGCTCTGTGCTGGGGCTCCTCTGAGGGACCAGGGCTGGGCAGCAGCCTGTGGCTGTGTCTGTCTCCTCCCCAAAGCTGGAGCCCGTGGCACTGGGATGAGCAGCCTCAGCCAGAGCTTGCACCGGCGCTGAAATGGGCCCAGCGCTCTCGACCTGCTGGGCTCCACCTCCGGCCCCAGCCTCAGCCTGGTTTGGGCTGCGGAGGCACAGCTGGAGCTCCTCTGCTCTGTGCTGGGAGCAGCTTCAGCAGCAGAGACTCGGAGACCGTTTGTGTGGGGGAGAGCAGCTTATAAACCTCCCGTGGTTAGGAAATGCACTACTTAGGAAAACACTCGATGCTCAGTTTGGAATGTTTATTGTTTTATAAAATCCGTGAGTTCTCAATGTTTCACAGAATCATGGAATGGTCTGGGTGGGAAGGGATCCCAAATGCCACCCAGTGTCACCCCTGCCATGGCAGGGACACCTCCCACTGCCCCAGTCTGCTCCAGCCCCAGTGTCCAACCTGGCCTTGGGCACTGCCAGGGATCCAGGGGCAGCCACAGCTGCTCTGGGCACCCTGTGCCAGGGCTGCCCACCCTGCCAGGGAACAATTCCTGGTTCCCAGTCTCCCATCCAGCCCTGCCCTGTGGCAGCTCGTGTTCCATTCACAGCATCCTTTGCTGGAAGGTGGCAGCAGCTCGGACCCCTCAGAGTGCTCCTGTCCCCTCCAGGACACCCCTGCGAGTTCCCCTCTGTCCCCCAGGGCAGGAGGGGTGCAGCTCTGCAGGATGTGCTCTAATTGCAAGGTCAGTTCATTAATGGCTCAGGACGCTCTCCTCACACCTTGGGTAACTGGTGTAAGCGTTTTTCGGGGATGTTGTCAGAAATTGTCACGGGCTTCAGATGGAGAAGATAATTCTATTAGGATAATATATTTATTTCCTTGTTAATCGCAGGCAATTTGCCATGGTTTTAATAACTATGACTTGTCATTTCAGACCCAGGGAAGTAATGTAGAGGAACAGATAAGAACTTTATCTACTAATTCAATATATCCCATGCCTATTATCTCCTTTGTGGCAAGACTCGTGTAATGCAAAGTGTTACAGTGGGAACAGAGGATTCTATGAAGCCATTAGAATTAATTTCCATAAACAGATTTGTACTGAGCTTTTTGGGGAAAAAAATATCCTGGAAGGCCAGGAACAAAATATTTTCTGTTCCAGGTTTAAACCAACATTTCTGAGTGGTCCTGTAACAATAAATAATGTTAACAACAACAACAACAACAATAACAATAAACAATAATAACCTAGTTGCACTTGTGGTTTCTGTGGAGAGCTTTGTGTGCACTGACAGGGGACACACGGCTGTCCCTCATCCTGCTGATCTCCCAGGCAATTTCACACAAACACTCAGGGACACACAATGAGCCACGGAGGAGAAAGAAGAGGTGTCTGAAAGTAGTAACAGCAAAGCGTGGATGCAGTGAGACCTCTTCATTTAGCACCAGAGCTACCTAAAATCCCGAGCCTTGTTTTTAATGCCAGTGGTATTTCAGCAGCTTGGAGACACCAGAAGTTCAAAAATGTACAGCTTCCTGCTGGTGTTATTTCCATTTTAGCAGATTGTAGGTGTGCTCAAAGATTTGGGATTAATTAAGATGCTTCCTGTGTGAAGGACGTTCTCCATCCAAGGCTACCAAATATTTCATAAATGCTCAAATGAAACTTTGATCTTTTCTGCACAAGCCCAACAGGGAAGGAATGTGCAAAACCAATTTCCACCAGTGTTCAAACACAGATTTCTTCCCGAGGTGTCCACGTGGGACACGGCTCTGCTGCCAAAAATCCTCAAGGAGCAGGAGGAGGAGACCTTGGGCACTGCCAGGGATCCAGGGGCAGCCACAGCTGCTCTGGGCACCCTGTGCCAGAGCCTCAATACCCTCACATGGATCAATTCCTGCCCAGAATCCCCTCCAGCCCTGCCCTCTGGCAGTGGAAAGCCATTCCCTGTGTCCTGTCCCTCCAGCCCTTGTCCCAAGTCCCACACTTCTCCTCTCCAGGTGAACATTCCCAGCTGTCCCAGCCTTTCTCCCATCCCTCTGATCCCCCTGGCTCTGGACTCTCCCCACAAGGTCTCTGTGGTAAAGGGTGGAGGTGAATGGAGGAGGGAGGTTTTGGTCCGTGTGACACCAGTGGATCAGGATTAGTCCCTGCTGCAGCAAGAACGGGTTTGGAGCTGGTGGGAAGCAAAGCCTTTCAGAAATGGATTAAATACGGAAAACAAAGGGGCAAAGTTAATTGAAAAGGAATGTGACAAATGAGCTTTTTAATGAGTTAGAAAGGCTTTCCACTTGCTATGTGAACAGAAAATAGAAGGGAAAAAACCCATAATTTGCATTTTTCCAATCAGGAGCGATAAAGCAGAATGCTGCAAATACCTGAGGACAAACAGTGTCAGTCTTGGATTAGTGGGTGATGATACAATTGTTATTAAAAGTGTGCTCTGTGGGGCTGCACGGCAGATTTTTAGCACAATATTCCTGCAGGTACTTTTATGCATATTGAACAGCAAAGACAACACGGAATTTTTTATTTTTTTTTTACCTTTTTTTTCCTCTCGTTCATAAAACCTCATTTTGCCCAGTGGTGTTCGGCGGCTGTTCCTGCGAGCAGCAGATGTAATTATTTTGACTGCTATCACTGAAAAGCCACTAACAGGCTGGATTTGCATATGACACGGCACTAGAAGTAATTTTGCATGTACTTATCAGACAATTAGGTGATTCCTGTGCTAAGCCAGGCCAATGTGAGGAGAATCTACTTTTAAGTAATATTAAGGCTGTGAGTACCGTGCTGGTTATTCCCTCAGCATCCTCTCAGTTCCAGTTGTGAGGCTGTAATAATTCCTGAAGAATTACTGCTGTAGTTTGTTTCAGGTTGGCTCGTTCTCCTCCCAGAGCCCGCTCGGAATTCGCCCGAACGCATCTCTCAAATTAGAGCCCAGAAGATGCACGGCACGTAAATCTCGTTAGCATATTTCTGTGAATAATGCGGCGAGCCGCTTGATTATGCATACATGCAGATAGCAGATCTAAATATAGCCGCCTCCTCTGGAGGGCTGTGTGCTGAGGTGCCACGGCACCCAGCTCCTCCTCAGCCCAGCAGCTGCCCTGGAAACTCCAGACCTTCCCTTCCAGAGCAGGGCCTTGCAAGCTCCCAGGAATGCGCCTGTAACTGGGAGTGCAGGAGGGCAGCTCCTGCTGGTGATAGAGCAGAGGGAGATCCCATTAATTCATCCCATTGATGGCACTCGTGGGACACTGGAGTGTCTGGGCACGGGAGCTCACTGTGGGATGAGCACTCACTGGAACCACAGCCTCACTCCCCCATCCCATGGATCCCATGCCATGGATCCCATCCCATCCCATGGATCCCATGGATCCCATGGATCCCATCCCATCCCATGGATCCCATGGATCCCATGGATCCCATGGATCCCATCCCATCCCATCCCATCCCATCCCATCCCATCCCATCCCATCCCATCCCATCCCATCCCATCCCATCCCATCCCATGGATCCCATGGATCCCATGGATCCCATGGATCCCATCCCATCCCATCCCATCCCATCCCATCCCATCCCATCCCATCCCATCCCATCCATCCCATCCATCCCATCCCATCCCATCCCATCCCATCCCATCCCATCCCATCCCATCCCATCCCATCCCATCCCATCCCATCCCATCCCATCCCATCCCATCCCATCCCATCCCACCTCCCAGCCCCTGCCCAAGCCTTTTCCCTGCTCCGTGCACGGAGGCACAGGAGGAGAAGGGAATTTTGTTATTTTTGTTCATTATTTCACATATCCAAGGTCCCTGCCAGTGCCTGTCCCAGCCAGTTTGTCATTAATTCTGCCTTTGAAAAATTCACTGATTGGACAAGGGGGAGTCTAAACTTTGCTTAACATTAACTGTCCTTGCATCTCCTGTGCTCTGAAACCTTGAATGCACCATTCTGGAATGAAAAGCAGTACTCTAACTCTCCTCAGTTCGCTTTCCGTAGCTCCAAGTCCCCATTCATCTCCCATTTCTGCTCTGGAATGACATGGGGGAAGTGCTGGGATGTCAGGAGTAATTGCTTTTTTGTTAATGTGCGCCTGGCTCTGTTGTTGAATAACTCAAAATTAAAATCCAGGCTTGCTTGGAGTGCCAGGCTCCCAACTATCACAAAACCCCTCATTAAAGTTGCATGCTGCCAACTGAAGCAGGTTTTGGCAGGGAATCGGAATTCCACGCAGGTCTGGCTTGGCTTTTCCCTCCCCAAGTGTTAAAATATAGATGCAGGGGTGCATTAGTGTGGAAGACCCATGAGTAATATTGATGTGAGAGGCAGGTCCTGCTGGCAGTAGGGTGAGTGGGTGGCCATTATATTAATGTAATAAAATGTTGGCCGAATGGGTAACTCGGGATGAATGAATCATTCAGAGTCCCCACTCAGAGTTAAACCCTCGACTTCACCGCCCAAATCCAGTCCCACCCCAAGGCACATGGTGCTCCTGGCACGGAGGCACGGCAGCAAAATACACCTTAAATATCGAGATTTCAAGTTTTCAAACATCGCTGTCATGCTGCCAATTTAGAGGCAAATCGGGAGCGGTTTCTTTTGAGAACACAAACCCACGTTCCACCCTGACATCTCCGTGGGGGCGTTGCTGCTTTGCAGGCTGCTGGTGTGACTCAGCCTCTTGTTTTGGGATTCACGCAGCTTTTGGTGACCCTGCTGCAGGCTCGCCACTCTCCAGCAGGGGATGATTAGCAGCGAACAAGGAAAGAACCTACCAAAACTCAGGATTCTCACAGATCGCCTTCTAGTGAAGCTGGAAATCTGTCGGGCAGATTTCTCCCAGTGCAGACTCTTTGCCAGGCAATATTGCTGAAATAAGGTGTCTGAGATAGAAAAGTCCATGTTTGCTTTCTCTGGGCCGTGTTTGGATGTTCTTTCTCAATTTTAATTCCATCTGCTGTATTTTCAGACCTCTGCTCCCTGCAGCGATCTGAAAACCCTGATCTGCCACAGACCTGATCCCTGCGATGTGCTCTGGTCAGTGGTCCCCCAAAAATTCCAAATGGTGTTCTTCCTTTGGTCTCCTTTCCGTACAGGCTCAGTGATAAATATTTTTAGCAATAAGGACAAGTAAAATCTGTGATTCCCCAGTGCCTCAGACCCTGCAAAAGCATCCCCACTCCTGTCCATCACGCCTGGGCAAGACGGAGATTTGGGGCTTGGCTTTGCTTTCCTCCTTCAAGCCCCACACCCGAATCCTCCTGCCGAGGAGAGCTCTCGGGAGCTGTGAAAGGCAAGGCCAGGGTGGAGGGGAATCCCTGACCCTGCAGGGCTCAGCGTGCCCTGGACACGGGGAAGGTTTCTGCGTGAAGCAGTCCACACTGCCCCTTCCCTGGCTGCAGCACCGCCTCCTCTCCTGGCCCGAGCAGCTCGGCAGGAGTCTGAGGGAGATCAGGGGAGAGACACAATCGGTGCCTGTGCTGGCCAGGTCCTGGATGGGCGCGTCCATCGTCCCGGGAGCGCTGCGCGGCTCTGCCCGGCCCGGATGAGCCTCCCTGCGTTTGCTGGTGTCTCCTTGCCCTGGTGCTGCTGGATTCTCTCTGCAGGGCGAGGTGCAGATGATTCTGCCCCACAAACACCTGGAAACGCAGCCCAGCCCTCTGAGGGGGGCAGAACGCGTAACGTTATTCATCGAGAGTGAAACATCGATGTACGGCTTCAAACAAACCCGTCACGCTACAAATCGAGCACAGAACCCTGAAAATTAGCTGCTTTTTATAAAATGAGGTATTTCACCGTTTATTACTTACAAATAATTGGGGAAACAAATTGCTCCTTAATCAGCTGAACTGCAAATCCTTTTCAAAGCAAGTTTTTTAGCAGCCAGAGCCTGCAGCGTGCACATTTTTCACTCACTCCCTCTCCCACGTTGTGTGAGAGTTCTCCTTTCCTGGGTGCTCCCTAGAGAGGACTGGGGCTCTGTGAGCTCCGGTGGCACCTGGGGACAGCGCCAGGCCGGTGCCAGGGTCCAGCCCTGCTCATCCCTGGGCACCTGCCCGCGCTGCTCTGGGCAGAGCTGAGCTTTGGGAAGGAGGTGCGCTGGCTGTCCCAAGCAAAGAGCGACACAGAAATTCTCAGCCTCACGAGCTAGAACTGGAGAGAGAAAGGAGAGTGGAAGCAGAGGGGTTTGATGCCTCAGCCCGAGGAAGCAGCCAGCAGGGAAGGTCCTTCCTTTGGCCAGGAGGGGAGGCTGAGCTGGAGCCCGGCCCCGCGGATTTCCCCCCGGAGCGTCCTCCCGGCGCGCTGGCAGTGGAATGGAGGGCAGCAAGATCATGGAATCACAGCGTGGTGGAGGCTGGAAAAGCCCCCTGGGAACACCCATGATCCCAGCACTGCCAGGGCCACCGCAGCCTCGGCCAGGAGCTGCTCCCGGGAGCGTCTGGAGCCAGCTGTGCCTGCTCCTGGGAACAGAAACCACTCCTGAGGCAGCAACAACTGTGGGGAGCGCTAAAGGCAATAAGGCTTTCACAAAGCTGTGAAAGCAGGCCCCAGAAACAGAAAGGGCTGAAGAATTTATAATCAGCTGTAACTGCAAAGCTTGAAAATAGGAAAAATTACAATAGTGTGGCGAGCAAGGACAGAGAACAGCAGTCTAAATATTAGGTTTGGCTAGGACAGATCTTACAGCCGCAGAAAAATATGCTTAGTTTTAAGCTTAATAATAGAACATTTTCTATTGTTAATAGAGGGCATCCAAGCAAGCATTGTTTGCAGCAGGTGTACCTGTGCTCTCAGTGATTGGCAGAACAGCTGTCTGTGAGCTTTAGCCAGATGCTATCGGCTGGGAAACTTTTAAAATGCTCTGTAGCAAAGAGGTCTTCGGCTGCTGCTGGCAGACCTGAGCTGCTGCCATCCCTCCGTCACCTAACCCCTGCCATGAGGCCGATGGCACAGTAGAAGCTGGAGGAACGCCTGGCAGCGCTCCCGTGCTGCCCGTGCCCAAAGCCCCAGCACAGCGGTGACCCCAGGGAAATGGGCATTCCTGGCAGGGCTGAGCTCAGCTCCAGACAGGGCATCAGGGCAGGGGGGGAGGCACAGCCGCAGGGCGTGGGCAGCGCTGCCCAGGGGCTGCTCAGCTGCTCCATCCCTGCACAGCGCTGCAGCACAGCCTGCTGCAGGCCAGGGATGGCTGCAGGAGCTGCAGAGGTGGGGACCCTGCAGAGCTCTGGGGCACTGGGGGTGTTGAACAGGCTGGGACACCTGGGGGGGCTCACCTGGACAGGAGAAGCTCCAGGGACAGCTCAGAGCTCCTGAAGGGGCTCCAGGGGAGCTGCAGAAGTGTCAGAAATCCCTTTTTTCTGACCCGCAGATGGGACAACCATGAGGTGTTTAAAGACATTTATTCCATTCTCAGTCTCATGAGAAGGGTGAGACGGTGCAGATGTTACAATTCACGCCGTCACAATCAGAACCCAAACTGTTTCCTAATCACAACCCATTATCAGCATTCTTGGCCTCTCAGCTTTTGCCACACGGTGCCGTGGATGCCTTAAAGCCAATAATCCAAACCGACCCCTCATGGCTCCTGCTCCAGTGCCCCTCTCACGGTTCTGTTTCTCCAGAGGCTCCGGTCTGTTTGCGAGGCCGTGGTTTAAACTTGTTCCCAGTTCCATTTCTCTCCCAGCAGTGTCTGTCCTGTCCCGGGGCCTTTCTCCCCCAGCACAGCTCATCTCAGAGTTTGCACACCCGTGCACAGACTGTGTCAGCCTCCTGCCAGGCTTGGGCCATTCCCCACAAACACATTTCCCACAGAGAGGGAGTGGGGACAAGGGATCCTGCAGGGGCTGGGTCCCTGTGCAGCCTCAGGCAGCTCCTGTGGGAATAAAGCTGCCGGGACTCAGTTTCTCCCTGAAGGAAAAGCCAATTCTTCATTCACATTTTATTCCATTTTTACAGACCTCCTGTTCAATTGCCTAGTAGTTTTCTTGCCCCTCAATAAGACTCTCTGTTTTTAAATTGTTTACATACCTTCTTCACTGATTCTCGTGGGATGGATCCATTGTTTGTGCAGGTGCACACGGTTCTCTCACTGAAATAGGTTTTTGTGCTCACTGAAATAGGTTTTTTGTGCTCAGTGCTTCGTTCCTTTGATCCTTTCTTACGGGAACTCACCAGCCAGTTCCTAGTTTAGCTAGAGTGGCAGGGCCCAAACTATATTTTATAGAGCCTTTCTTTAATAAAATCTTTACCTGTACGTAGCAGCTCTTGGCTTTGCCCCCTCTTGTCTTTTATAAAACATTTTGCCCTCGTGGTTTCCTTTTGCCCAGGGCTCCGTGTCCTGTGGGGCTTTGGCAGCCCAGAAAATCAGGAATCTCACAGTGCAGCTCCACCCCTGTCTCTGGGTGATGGCTCAGTGTCTGCCCAAACCCTCATCAACACAAATTCAGCACGATGAGTTTGTAATAATCTGCATGTCATTAGCACATTTTAATTGTCAGGGCTTTGTGAACAAAAGGCTTCTGAGCATAGACATATTTCAGGGTTGGATTTACAGAGAACAGCCTTAAATATTGTATCTCAATTCAAAGAATATTTCAGTTTCGATGACAGATGAGCCCCTAATGATTCACCTAAGCAGGAGGAGAGTGCAAGCCCCTAAGACTGTGGAACGTTAATTAAATGGATGTTTTTATATCACAGCATATTTAGTTATATAAATCAAAGATTTATTGGATGTCTGTAATGGACAGAAATAAAACTTGATTTAAAATTCACAGATTTACAAGTGAAAAAGATGAGGAAGCTCACAATTGGAACTATTTTTTTTTTTTTCTCTGCTGCTTTCTGGAATGGGGACAATATACGAACTGTATTCGGCTCTCAGTCCCCAAAATTGTGTCTGGTGTAGGAAGCGAGAAAAAGGGAAAATGCAAAGAAAGTCAGGGTTTCTTGTCTGGTGGTCATGAATTCCCTTTGGGTGGGTCCTTCTGCACTGCAGGAAACGCAGATCAGCATCAGGGACCCCACAATCCCCGGGAGCATCCTGATGGATGCAGGAGCAGCTCCCTGCACCCACCTGAGGCCAGCAGGAACTTCCATCGCTCCTGGTTCACTCCGCAAATATCAAAGCAGTGAAATTAAATCGTGGCTCGGGCTGGCCCAAGAGGAAATGGGTTGTGTTTTCTCGCAGAAGCAAAACAAAGGTTGAACCTTCTTTTTTTCCCCTCTTTTACAGCATTTCAGGGAAAGACACAAATCAATGGAAGGGAAATTCTGAGCTTAAGAACTATTATAAAACCCCAGCAACCCCCCTGCAGCTTCCCCACGTTCATTTCTCAGTAATCCATTTTTTAATCAATTGTTGACCTTTAACCAAGATGTTTTTACATCTGGGTTTAAACATTTCTTCTGCCTGAGGTGTGGGAATGCATTTCTGCATCATCTCTCTGCATCCCCCCAAAAAAGGGGAGTCTGGGGGGGGGGGGTTGGGCACTGCCACCCTCCCTGGGAGGGTGCTGAGGCCCTGGCACAGGGTGCCCAGAGCAGCTGTGGCTGCCCCTGGATCCCTGGCAGTGCCCAAGGCCAGGTTGGACACTGGGGCTGGAGCAGCCTGGGACAGTGGGAGGTGTCCCTGCCATGGCAGGGGTGGCACTGGGTGGGATTTGGGATCCTTTCCAACCCAGCCCAGCCCAGCCTGGATTCTGCGCTTTGCTGTGCCTGGGCCCCTCGGGGACAGTCTGTGATGCGCAGGAGGGAACTGTGCTGCACAGGAGGGAACTGTGCTGCACTGGAGGGAACTGTGATGCACTGGAGGGACAGGCTGTGCTGCACAGGAGGGACAGGCTGTGCTGCACTGGAGGGAACTGTGATGCACTGGAGGGACAGGCTGTGCTGCACTGGAGGGGACAGGCTGTGCTGCACTGGAGGGAACTGTGCTGCACTGGAGGGAACTGTGATGCACTGGAGGGACAGGCTGTGCTGCACAGAAGGGACAGGCTGTGATGCGCAGGAGGGAACTGTGATGCACTGGAGGGGACAGGCTGTGCTGCACAGAAGGGACAGGATGTGCTGCACTGGAGGGAACTGTGCTGCACTGGAGGGACAGGCTGTGCTGCACTGGAGGGAACTGTGCTGCACTGGAGGGAACTGTGCTGCACTGGAGGGACAGGCTGTGCTGCACTGGAGGGACAGGCTGTGCTGCACTGGAGGGAACTGTGCTGCACTGGAGGGACAGGCTGTGCTGCACTGGAGGGAACTGTGCTGCACTGGAGGGACAGGCTGTGCTGCACAGGACAGATCTCCTGTGATGCACTGGAGGGGACAGGCTGTGCAGCTCTGTCCTGGTGCCACACCGCCTCATTCCCGGGCAGGGCTCAGCAGGAATTGCTCGGGCCGGGGTGCCCCGAGGTGATTGTGCACTCTGACTTTCCAGCAGCCCGGATTTTGTGGTAAAGCAATATCTGGAAGCATTGGAAGGGTGCAGCGCAGGCGTGCAGAGCTCTGGGCTGCCCACGTCAGACTGATTACGGGGTCAGTGGCAGCTCACGCCTTCACCACGACCTCATCCCTGCCAACAGAGCTGCAAGGACAGGACAGCAGAAAACTGCTGTGACAGGAGACTGAGCCCTCGGTAAACATGAGTGATGTTGGCCAAAAAACTGACACGTGGGGTCACAGCCCTACCCAGCCTTGTTTCCTTTTGCCTTCAGAATGTAATTGAGGTGGGTTTTGTGGTGCCAGAAATGAAGGATTTCAACAAATACCTTCCTCTGGAGGAGATTAAGCTCCTGACCCTTTGATGGCCCCCCGAGGAGGAGGAGGGGTGGCTCCGGTTTGGGCGCTGGCTGAGGGTGAGCAGGGTGTGGGATGTCCCAGGTGGAGCAGGGCCTGGACCAGGGTGGGACATCTCCATCCCTGGGGCTGCTGAGGGACAGCAAAGTCCCCTGGAAGCCTGGCCTGGGGAAGGTCCCTGGCTGTGTCAGGCTGGGGGAAGGAGAAGATCTTTAAGGTCCCATCCACCCCAAACCACTCTGTGCCCCTGTGAAAGCGAGGAGTCGGAGCTGTCTCCACTCTGGCCAAAAATCCCAGCCTGGCCTCGGGGGCCAACTCACAGAAGAGCTGCACTGAGCTGAAGTGCTTCCCTGGAAACTTCCCACTGTGATGAACGAGCATTTTCTGACGGGAAAAGCACGGTGTGGGGAAATTCTCGAGGAGAAATCCTTTGCAGTGTTACTGAGCTCCCCCTTAGAGCTTCCATTCCCAGCTGCTCCCCCTTGCCGCTGCTCAGACATTGCTCCCGGACAGGCGACGACCTTTTCAAAGGGAAAATGAAAAATTCACTTGTTTGTGACTTAGCTGAGGGCTGCCCAAGGTATAATGTGGTTAAATTTGCAAACGGGGCTCTGCTCCTGAGCCTTCCTGGGGTGTGCTTTGCTCCCTTTGCAATCAAAACCAGGAGAAGCGTGGGGGGCCCAGGGCAGCCCCCGAGCCCCGTGTGTCCTCCAGGTGTGACACCTTCTGGGCCCCACTTCAGCCCTGGTGGCACTTCTGGGGGACAAAGTGATCTCTGCTCCCCAGGGAGTCACCCGGGGCCGGCTGGGCCCCGTTGCCGGCTCTGGTCAGCACCAACGGGAATTGAGGGGACGGGAACTGAGAACATTTCACTTTTTGGAGCAACATCAGCAAAACCCTGAAATAACCCTTGATGTGAAGGAGCAGCTGCGCCCGGGCAGGAGGGGAGGCTGGCAGGAGCTGCATTCCCCGTGTGTGGCAGAGGGAATTGCCAACAAATCAGGATATTCCACTAAGGAACGTTCCCCGAGCGAACAATCCCCCTTACAAACTGCTTCCCATCCAAGCTCCTTTGCAGTCATGAGTCGGGCCTTGAGGATTTTTAACCTTTTGTCAGGACACTGCAATCAGAGCCCCTGGGGGCAGAGCTGGCATCCCAGGGGTGGATCGGTGCGGGAATCACCAAACCAGCAAACCAGCCCCAGTTCCTCCTGCATTCTGAGCTTGGTGGGTGTGAGCCCGGGATCTCCGACCTCCCTCAGCAAACCAACCCCAGCTCCTCCTGCATTCTGAGCTTGGTGGGTGTGAGCCCGGGATCAATGACCTCCCTCCTGGGAGCGATGCTCCTCACACGGAATCACATCGCACCTAATGAGGCACATCCCAATTAGCACAGCCTCACACCCTGCTCAGACCCGGGTTGTACCCTGGGGAGGTGTTTGATTCCTGTGCAGGACAGAACACGGAATCACATCTCAGTTAGCACAGCCTCACACCCTGCTCAGACCCGGGTTGTACCCTGGGGAGGTGTTTGATTCCCACGCAGGACAGGCTCCCGGGCTCTGAGCTCCCCGTGTTGGGTGACACTGAGAGGGGCAGTGAGGCAGGGAACGCGTCCCAGGGCTCTCCTGCACACGGGAGAGCTGGGAATGCCTTTCCAAAGAGGTCAGTGCAGACAAACCCCTTCCTCCTCCTGCCTGTGGCAATCCAGAGAAATGAACTGACATATTCCCATCACAAACGTGATTGTTTCAGAGCTCCCTCTGCTCGAGGCTGCTTCATTCCCCTTCTGGCTCCCGCTGGAGCCCGCTGTGGATCGCCTCATCTGCGCACGGATTTCCACTCCCGGAACGAAAGGAGCAGAGCCGGGGGGAGCTGGAGGCTGGGAATGCCCATCCCAGGAGGGCGGGGTGGATCCTCCATCCCTGGGACACGGGGCCAGCGCGGCCCGGCCACCGGCAGCCCCTGGGGCTGTTCGCATTCCCGGCTGGCTGCGGCTCAGCCGGGCAGGCTGCAATGGCCAGGGGCTCCCTGGGGGCTGTGAGCTCCCGGCTCGCTGTTTAAGCCCTGTTTGGGGGTGTGGGTCACAGCCTGGGGCTGCCTCAGAGCTGTGCCCGTGATGGTGTGGGCACAGGGACCCGGGGAGCGCCAAGAGATGCGCAGCGGTGACTCCTCCATCCATCCTTCTGCCGCGCTCTACTCCTGCTCCTTCCTCTGCCTCCAAATCTCTCCCACCAAAAAGAAACAAACAAACAAAAACTCCAAAAACCAATAAAACAAGACAACAACAACAAAAACTCCAAACACAAAAACCTCCCACCACCAGCAACGACAACAAAAAAAAAGGAGATTTTATTTAATTCTCTATTTACTTCTCCCACCGTCAGAAATACCAGAAAATCCATTCGTAACAGCTTCCTTTTGGGAAAAGCCTCCGAAGGCTTTAGACCAGTGCCGATGTGTTTTCCCCCAGGGCACACCAAAAGAAGAATTCCTTTTGTTTTGTGCAGGGACAGCCCCTGAGCAGCCCAGCCCTGGGGCAGGAGCTGCGGCAGCGAGCTTTGGGAAAGGAACTGGTGACGGGGAGATGGGGTGGAGACATTCCCCACTCCTTCCTTCCCAAGGGGTCCTGGTTTTCCCAGGAATTTACATCCTCAGCTGGTATTTTTCCGCAAGAGGAGGCATTAAGGAGTGTGACTTCGACCCCCGGGGCAGGCTGCCTCCCTCTGCCCGTGGTGGGATCCCGGGGATCCCAGCAAGGGGATGAGAGGAGGGAGCTTTTCCTCTGGGGGGGAATGTTCTCCTTCCATTTTCCGCTGCAGAGAGACGTGTGGAGGCACAATAGGTTGGAGCAGGAGTTTGCCTGGCGGTAGTGAGGAGCACAAGTTTCCCCCCGGAAAAGGAAGAAAATCAGGAAGCCTGGACTGTTACCCTGGGTTTTCTGAGTTTCTTTATTAGCGTTTTGATTTTCATAAATGGAGTCAGATCTTTTAGTTACTGTACAATATTGGAGCAGTTTTCTACCTTTCCCACAGATATAATATAAATAAACAAATATAGATATAAATATAAATATTATATATATTTATATATATAAATATATACAGATATAAATATAAATAAACAAATCCTTTGTTTTTCATTCTCTGTCCTTTGTTTGCATATTTCTAACCTGAAAACAATTGTAACTGACAATTGGTCTGGCCACTGAGGCTGAGGGGTGGAAACCCCAAAAAGCCAATCTTCTGCTGGACCCACAAATGTATAAAAAGTAAAAATAAACAAAGGGGCTTCTCTTCTTCTCTTGGCTCTCAGCTGGGAGCTGGGATTGGAAGGACCTCTGCGAAAATCTCCTCTTGTGTGTGACTGCTCTGTGTGTCTCGGTGACATGGACATCCATGGCTGTGCTGGGCTGTCCTGGGGTGTTTGAGGCCAGGCTGAAGTTTGGAAGCCCCAGCTGGGGATGCTCGGGTGGAAGATGTCATTTGGGATGAAATTATTATCGTTATTAGCGCTGATGGCTGTGACACAGAGTGTCCTGGAGAGGCAGGGGAGGCCAACACGTGTTATCCAGAGTGTCCATGTCCTGTCCCTCCTCGGCAATCGTTTGTTGTTGGGGTGGCCAGCATGCGATGGCATCTGAATTTTTAGGATTTATTAAAGTGGAAGGAAAAGACAGTGGTTTAGGAGTCCCTGGAGAACCCTGCTCTTCACAGGGAGGGCTGCAGCCGAGCAGCAGATCTTACCTTCCATGTGGAATTCATGAGGGTCAGCCCCCAGGGCACAAACAGCTTTGCTCCAGGAGTCTAGGATTTCCAGCACAGAATTCCCATAACTGGTGAGCCCAGGTGAGAAGATCCATGAGCAAAACACAGCAGGGATCTCCTCCATCCCCCCAGGAGGCACAAAATCTACTTTAGGAGTGTGGGATGGAGCTGTCCAGGGCAGGGAACGGAGCTGGGAAGGGGCTGGAGCCCCAGGAGGGGCTGAGGGAGCTGGGAAAGGGCTGAGCCTGGAGAAAAGGAGTCTCAGTGGAACCTTGTGTCTCTGCACAACCCCTGACAGGAGGGGACAGCCGGGGGGGTCGGGCTGTGCTCCCAGGGAACAGGGACAGGAGCAGAGGGAACGGCCTCAGCCTGGGCCAGGGGAGGTTTATTTTCAATATTGAGAAAATTTCCCCATGGAAAGGGCTCCCAGGCCTGGCACAGCTGCCCGGGGCAGGGCTGGAGTGCCCATCCCTGGGGGGATTTCACAGCCCTGTGCATGTGGCACTCGGGGACACGGGCAGTGGTGGCCTGGGCAGTGCTGGAGATGGTTGGAGTGGGTGTTCCAGAGAATCAGTGTGAGAAGCTTTATGGCAGTGAAAAACCAGAGTAGAGAGCACCCCAGGACGCTCACTAATGAAAGTGTAGTGGCTCTGCTAATTTCCACTCCGTGAATATTTAAATACTTGTGACATCTGCAATAATTGCTGGCACTTGGCTGCCTGTGAAGGAGAATATTAAAATATAAAGCTTTGACCATTCCTCAGTAGAGGAAAGGGAAAACACGAATAATCTGTATGAACAACTTTGTCTTTGGATTGTAAATAAAAACCCCTTTATTAAAATGCAACAAACCTTCAGGCAGGTTAAACAAGGACATGTGCAATATGTCCATTTGCAGGCACGTGGACATATAGACACTAAAGTTCATTTATTTGGTGCAGCTGCTTAAGGCAATATCCCCCAAATGTGGCAGCTCAGCTCCAGGGCTGTAGCAGCAGGACAGATCTCCCTGTGTGTAAGCACGGACTGGAACCACGGGAAGGGAGACCAGCTCAGTCAGGAATTCCTCTTCCTTAGGTGAAATAAACTCTGGGGTGCCCAGGTAGGGGGAATGTCAAACCTTTTATTTATTTAAATTAATTAATTATGACTGTCATTTCACCATGGCTTTGCCTTCATTTCAAACACCACTCAGAAACTCTTTCCTAAAAGCTCCTCTCACGGCTGTGTTGGGTGGAATTTGTGAGCTGGGGTTTTTGCATCCTCAAGGCGAGCTGCTGCAGAATGGTGTCTCTAATAAACAGCTCATCCACCCGCAGAGCTTCCTTTAAAGTTCTCTGAAGTGAAGGCAAGAAGGAAAATCTGCACTGAGGGAAATGGAGGCTTGATGCAAATTTATTTTACATTCCAGCACCATTCCCACTAATGATTATGACATTATTTTTCTTTCAGGGAGATAAATCCTAGCTGATACATAAATATCTTCCTCTTTTCCTGTCCTTTGTGGGGTAATTTTTATTCACAATTACCAGACTTGCTGTGGTTTTCATGCCACGAGCTTTAGCCCTGTCACAGCTTTTTAACTCTCCTCTGATTTTGCCAGTCACCCAATTTATTGGTTTGGACAGGACTGAGGGGGGTGAGGAGCTAAGAGAGAACACTGAGGGGACAGTGGGGATGGCTTCCTCTTGTCCCCTTGGCTTTCTCTTCCAGAGGGCAGAGCTGGATGGGTGCCTTGGTTTGGAAAGACAGGTGTCTGCTAAGGAAGGCAGGAGCCTCCCTGAAAATGGAGAACGTAACCCCCTTCCCATCAAATTATAATTTAGAAATTAAGGGGCTCTCAGGCAAAGATATGGGAATAGGAATAACAGTTCTTTACTAGGAAAATTAAATTAAAAAAACCCCAAACCCCAGCCAGGGTCGGAGCGCAGGCTGACACGCTGCTGCTCAGGGCGCTGGTCCCAGCCCAGCCCAGCCTCCTGCAGTGACAGATGTGGTTCTGGCAGCAGGGATCCTGCAGCAGGGTGCAGTTTTCCTCTGCAGCTCCCGTGGTGCTGGGATGGCTCCGGGGCTCCTCTGGCAATCCCGTGCACACGGGCTGTGCTGCTGTTCCCAGGGCCAGGTGTGATCCAGCCGGGAATGCCGGGCTCCTCCTCTGGCAATCCCGTGCACACGGGCTGTGCTGCTGTTCCCAGGCCAGGTGTGATCCAGCCGGGAATGCCGGGCTCCTCCTCTGGCAATCCCGTGCACACGGGCTGTGCTGCTGTTCCCAGGGCCAGGTGTGATCCAGCCGGGAATGCCGGGCTCCTCCCCTGGCTGCAGCATCTCCCGAGGGAGGATGGAATTGTCTGAGCCCTGCAGTGAGCCTGGATGGGCCAGGAACAGCAGAGATCCCTGCAGGGAGGAGGGGTCCTGGAAGGGATAAAGAGCAGGGACACAGCTGGATTAACAGCTGGGGATGGAACACACACCTCTGGGTACATCTTGCATTGCAGCCTAAACCAGTGGGATTTTGGGCAGGAATTGCTCCCTGAGGGTGCTGAGGCCCTGGCACAGGGTGCCCAGAGCAGCTGTGGCTGCCCCTGGATCCCTGGCAGTGCCCAAGGCCAGGTTGGACACTGGGGCTGGAGCAGCCTGGGGCAGTGGGAGGTGTCCCTGCCGTGGCAGGGGTGGCTCTGGGTTGGGATTTAAGGTCCTTCCCACCCAACCCACCCCATGATTCCATAAATTCCGTGTGCCCCTGGAGCACAGCCACGGTGTGGCCATGAGCAGCTCAGCTAAGGGAGTTTGTATTCCAAACTGAAACTCCCCAGTGAAGGGACTTTGTGTCTCCTGGCAGAGGGCCCCAGCTGCCCTGCAGAGCTGTGCCTGATTTATCTGAGACAATGAAATGCTCTGCTGCTCTTGTCAGAAAAGGAAGGAGAAGATTTTGCAGCCTAAGTGATGCAGAGCGCTGTGCCTGATCTCAGCCTCTATTTAGGAGGAGGGAAAAGCAGATTAATGGTGCAATGTTTGCTGCCTCTTTGTGCTGATGGAAAGGCATGAGTGCTGTTTCAACTCTTTTAACTTTACAAATACATACCTTGGTGTTGTGGAGCTGTGGCGAGGGCACACCCGGCTGAGTGGAAGGATTTCCCCTGGTGGGTTGTTGATGCTGGGACGTGTGAGAGGGGACAGTGAGGACCTGCAGGGCCTCTGAGGGGCACAGGAGGGGCAAATTATGGAATTTCTGCTTGTCATCTGTGCTGCTGATCTAAGATTTGCTGTTTCTAGGAGCTGCTCTGAGTCAATGACAGAATCAATAAAGTTGAAAAGGACTTCTGGGTGCATCCAGTCCGAGGATCACCTCAGCACTGTCCCTGTCCCCAGGTGCCACATCCACACATCTCCTGGGCACTCCCAGGGATGGGGACTCCACTCCAGTTTGTTCTAATGCTTTACAACCCTTTCCATGATTCTTTCCCCTAACACACAGGGGCATTTGCAGCTTTGCTGCTACCCAGAATAAATTAAAATACCTAAAGCATTACCTCTGCCTAACAGACAAATGTCACCGTTGCACGATTAAACCAAGGATACAGATAAATGCAAAGTGTTGAGCAAAACAATTCCAACTATTTCTATTCAGATGTTTCAATTGAATGAAACATTTTCAGCCCGAGTGCATCAGCCATGGCAGACGTGGGGTTTGACCCCTGAGTCTCTGCCCACCCCGGGGTGGGTTTGGGCAGCAAACTGCAGCTCTGACACAGCCCCTGTTTGCTGGGGACTGCCTTTGGTGAGGAGAACAGGACTGACAGCCTGAGCAATACCAGAGGATGCCAACAACTCTGTTTTAATGCATTTTTAACGCTGTAAAAGAGGCTGTGTGGAGCTCATGGAAGGTTTTATGGCAGAGTTTTAGTGCCTGTCATTAAGGCAATGGAAAGTTATACCCCTTCTTCCAAAGGTTAGGAATATTTTGCCATTACCTACAACTGCATTTTCATTGCACTGATGGCATTTTCAACAAACGTGGCATCAGAAGAGTTTTGCTTCCCTGGCAAAGATTAAATGTTGTGTGTGGAGAGCAGTTTAAGTGATATCGGTGTCAGCTCAGCTTAGAGAAACAGCTGAAGCAGTTTTAGAATCAGAATCTCAGACTGGTTTGGGTTGGAAGGCACCTTGAGGACCATCCCATCCCATCCCATCCCATCCCATCCCACCCCATCCCATTGATCCCATCCCATTGATCTCATCCCATTGATCCCATCCCATCCCACCCCATCCCATTGATCCCATCCCATCCCATCCCATCCCATCCCATCCCATGGATCCCATCCCATCCATCCCATCCCATCCCATCCCACCCCATCCCATCCCATCCCATCCCATCCCATCCCATCCCATCCCATCCCATCCCATCCCATCCCATCCCATCCCATCCCATCCCATCCCATCCCATCCCATCCCATCCCATCCCATCCCATCCCATCCCATGGATCCCATCCCATCCCATCCCATCCCATCCCATCCCATCCCATCCCATCCCATCCCATCCCATCCCATCCCATCCCATCCCATCCCATCCCATCCCATGGATCCCATCCCATCCCATCCCATCCCATCCCATCCCATCCCATCCCATCCCATCCCATTCCATTGATCCCATCCCATCCCATCCCATCCCATCCCATCCCATCCCATCCCATCCCATCCCATCCCATCCCATCCCATCCCTCCCCTGCCGTGGCAGGGACACCTCCCACTGTCCCAGGCTGCTCCAAGCCCCCATGTCCAGCCTGTCCTGGGACACTGCTCCAGGGGCAGCCACAGCTCTTGCTGAGGGTTTCCAAGCCCTTTCCAGCTCAGGGATGTTCAGACCCCAGTGGGGTGGAATTCCGGTGGGAAGAGAGGGTGGAACCAGCGCCTTTCTCTCCTGGCTGGCCCGACAGAAACTCTGTGACCATCAGCACTGGGCTGTGCGCCCCTGCAGGGCCTGGGGCTCCGTGCCGGCCAAGCTTTGGGGTCCCTGCCCACCCCGAGGGTGCCCTGGGGTGCAGGGCTGGGACGGGGGCCTGGAGCTATCCTGCCTGACCTCTGGAGGTCCTCAGCCTCTGGAAAAGCAGGGAGGGGAAGAAGCAGCCAGGCGCAGTCCTGCTGGCTCCTGCCTGTCCTGAGCATGCTGTTTCCAGGAGCAGAGCAAGGGATTCACCCGAGTGGAAAACGGGCCAGCACGAAGCAGATAACGCTGCTTGTACGAGTTAGCGGGAAAATGGGAGTCTAAAATACTCGTTTATTCACTGCATAGACAGAACCACGCGTTTCCTCCCGTAAATTTATCTTGCTCACGCTTCATTATTCTCGGAAGGATAAATACGAGGAAGCAGGGGAAGACTGGAAGGGGAAGGCATTTGAGAGTGCTGCTGAGCCACATCCGAGAGCGCAGTGAATTATGCACCAACCTTTAGAGGTTCATTAGCGGCTGTTCCTCGTGTCGCTGCCTGGGCTGGCTTTGGCAGCTCAGCTCGCCCAGGGAGGCTGCACACGCTTCGCTTTCTCTGCTCAACTTCTGCTAAGTTCGGCCCTGTTTAGTTTAGGTTACTTTTAGGTTTTCATATGTTTAAGTTTTACAAAGTTTAGACGATATTAAGTCTATGTCCTAATCATTGAATGTTTTATTGCATGTAAGTTTTATTAAGTTGATATAATTTAAAATTCTTTCTGCCAAAATTTATTCCTATTGAGTTTAAGTGTTGTTCAATTTTAAAATGATCCTAGGTTTTGTTAAGATATTCTTATCTAACTTGCAAATTTCGTTCTTTTTCCTTAGAAATAAGATGGTTTTGAACAGACAGCTGTTGCGATATGTGAAAAACGCCAATCACTTGTTTTTAAAATTTTGAAAGTTTAATAGTAAATAAGATGGTTATAAAAATAGAATTAGAGTAAAAAAATTGAACAATTAGAGTTAGGACAATACGAGACGATAAAAAACAAAGTTACAGACGTCTGGGTGCCTCCCCGAGCAAAAAAGCTCCAGAGAAGGACCCCTGTTAACAAAGGATTATCTCTTAAAAGCATCGCCTGTTGAATATTCATACATTTCACACATGATGCATAAATTCCATTCAAACAAAGAATTGTCTCTGGTTAGTATCACTTTTTTTCCTTTAATCTCTATGGCATCCACAGGGCTGAGCAAGGCAGGAGGAGTTGGTCTCTTCTGATAAGAAAGTAGTAAATTCTTTTTTTCTCTGAAAGATTTACATTTTCCTGTGGTTGGTACGTAAAAACTACATTTTAACTACAAAACTACATTTACCATACTATCAAAATATTAATACAACATTAACAATCAATACAACATAATCCATATAGTAAATATCTTGCGTAGAGCCATATAATCTGCACTTTTCACACGATACACTGATGAACACCAGTGTGTGGATGAATGAAAGGCAGCAGCCGTGGGTCCCCCCTGAGCCCCGTGAGAGCTGCAGAGCTGCGCCAGGACGGGCTGGACCTGCAGCCCCAGCGTGTCTGTGCACCAAGGTATCTGCAGAGCTCAGCCCATCCTGGGCCCCAGCCAAGCTCCCTGTAGGTGCTCTTATCTACCCCCTTGTCCTAGGTTACAGTGTAAGACGTGCCCAAAGTTGTATTCTATCACCATCTCCATGAGCTGTTGAAGCTCGGTTGGGCAGTGTTTCCCTTGCCCCCTCCCTCCAGACTATCTTCTGTTAATGGCCCATCAGTGCCCTGCTGCCTGACTCATAGATAACTCCCTCTGGGGGCTATCTCTGCTTAATGGGCAATCAAGGACCCATTGCAAAACTGATAAAATGATATCAGTCCATTGTGAGATGCTCCGCCCAGGGGGAGGAGCCAAGCATTCCCACCTGGATATAATCGGGGCCTTGGGACAGCACAGGCAGCCTTACCCACTGGATTCCCAGAGGACAAGAGCTGCCAGACCTTTCTGCAAGAACACTGCTTCAACAACACCACTTCATCTGGACTGCTACCACCACGGTGCCAGGTTGTATTCTGACTCTGTCACTGATCTTTTGTACTATTGCATGTGTTTTATTATATTTCGTGTTACCTTTTTTTTTTTCTCTCCTATTAAATTGTTTTTTCTGACTTGGAGTCTCTCGCTGGTTTTGCCTTCAAGCCAGCACACCCCTGTAGTTATTGTTATCAGGGCCTCAGGAATTCACCGAGGTTACTGAGACAAAAACGAGGCTAAATTAAGAATGAAAAACCTAAAAAAACCCAGAGACCAAACCCACAAAACCTAAATAAAGGAGGCCTGGGGTAACAATAAACTTTAACCAACTAAGAGCCCGGAAAAGTCTGTGCTAAATTTGTAGACAAAACAAAAGAACTTTAACCAACAGATACACGACCACGTAAACAAACAGCTTAAACTCAGTTACTGTAAATGAATATAAACAATAAACTGCTTCTGCTGGATCCTGTTAATTGCACGTCCAAAAATCCCGACCTCCCACGTCTGCGCCAGCCCGAGGCTGCTCGATTTTCCGCGTGAGCACGGCGGTGCCCGCACGTGAGCAGGGGCAGCGTTTCACGCTCCACTTTGGACCCCACATCCATCACAGCCACGGGAAGCTCCAGGTTGCTCCTGACGCCCGCTCTCCGTCTGCCGCTCCCTTTCTTCTTGGGAAGGGTTTGAAAGCTCGGGAGCCGAGCGTGGCAGACTTAATTAGAGCCTCTGGTCTGACAATGTCTCTGCATCCCTCAGCTCTCAGATGAAACAATTCTCCCCAAACCGAAAGCACTTGCAAGTATTGTCTTTGTTCTCGTGTTCAGAAAGATGAGCAAGGCCCAAAGTCCCCTCAGCTGCAGGAGGTGAAATTGTGTTTGGCTCATTTTCCTTTCTCCACAGCGCTGTATCGTGTCCCTCAGAGCTCCTGCCTGTGTTCCTGGTGATCCCACCATCTCCCTGGGAATGTCTCATCACTCACAGCATATGCTGCCAGCTGCTGCCGGGCAGGGACTGGGAACAGCCGGGAACGGGGATGGACAGGGACTGGGAACAGCTGGGAATGGGGAACGGGGATAGACAGGGACTGGGAACAGCCGGGACTGGGGATGGACAGGGACTGGGAATGGGGATGGACAGGGACTGGGAACAGCCGGGACCGGGGATGGACAGGGACTGGGATGGACAGGGACTGGGAACAGCCGGGACCGGGGATGGACAGGGACTGGGAACAGCCGGGACCGGGGATGGACAGGGACTGGGATGGACAGGGACTGGGAACAGCCGGGAACGGGGATGGACAGGGACTGGGAACAGCCGGGAACGGGGATGGACAGGGACTGGGAATGGGGATGGACAGGGACTGGGAACAGCCGGGAACGGGGATGGACAGGGACTGGGAACAGCCGGGAACGGGGATGGACAGGGACTGGGAATGGGGATGGACAGGGACTGGGAACAGCCGGGAACGGGGATGGACAGGGACTGGGAACAGCTGGGAATGGGGAACGGGGATGGACAGGGACTGGGAACAGCTGGGAACAGGGCTGGGCAGGGACTGGGATGAACTGGGAACAGGGAATGGGGATGGACAGAGACTGGGATGAGCTGGGAATGGGACTGGGCAGGGGCTGGGATGAACTGGGAATGGGGAACAGGGCTGGGCAGGGACTGGGATGAGCTAGGAGCAGGGTTTGTCCCAGGCCAGCCATTCCCTGCCCCTCATGAGGGTCACTGTCACCCCCAGGCACAGGAAGGGAAACACGAGGCTTTCCCTCCTCCAGACTGGGAAGGGGAAAAGGCTGAAAGAAGGATAAAACCGAGGGAATTGTGTGCTTTTGGAAGAGAAAACTCTCCCCCTTTGCTGTGCAGGATGAGGAGCAGGGCTGGAGATGGGACATCCCCATCTGACTGTGGGACACTCGGGGACACTCCGGGACATCCCCAGGAGCCAGCCTGGCTGTGGGACACTCAGGGACATCCCCAGGAGCCAGCCTGGCTGTGGGACACTCAGGGACATCCCCAGGAGCCAGCCTGGCTGTGGGACACTCAGGGACATCCCCAGGAGCCAGCCTGGCTGTGGGACACTCAGGGACATCCCCAGGAGCCAGCCTGGCTGTGGGACACTCAGGGACATCCCCAGGAGCCAGCCTGGCTGTGGGACACTCGGGGACATCCCCAGGAGCCAGCCTGGCTGTGGGACACTTGTGGACACTCAGGGACATCCCTAGGAGCCAGCCTGGCTTTCGGACACTCGGGGACACTCAGGACTCTCCTGCTGGACCCTCCTGCCCCGAGCAGGGACATCCCAGGTGGGCAGGAGGGTCTCCTGGCACCTCGGGCTCTGCCTCCTTTCCCTCCTTGCCCACTCCTGACCTCCAGGGAAGGGAACCTCGGGCAGCTCCAGCCAAGTGCTCTGTGCTTTTACTGCCTGGCAGTTTCAGGCGAGCACTTGGAGTTTACTGCCAACTTTATTGGGAGATTTTGCTTCTCCTTGAAGTCACCCAGCATTCTTTTCTTTTGTCTTTTTCTTTTATTTTTTTTCTTTTTTCTCCTGGAGTTTTGCTTTTCATTTATCCTTGGATAGAAGGAGGTTTCCAGAACCAGGAAGGTTCCAGGGCTGATCTGGAGGGCTGCACATGTTCTCTGTGGGCACGTTGTCATCAAATATTGCTGCTGAGGCTGGGAAGAAGAAGAAAGGGAATTCCACCTCCCACCAACTTGTCCCCCCTCTCTGCTGGCTGCTCTCTGAAGCAGTTGCTTTTCCATCTGCCCAGCCTCAGGGGCAGCACAAATATTCCTATTTCCAACCTGAGGAATGCAGGTTCCTTTGGCAGATTGTCATGAGAAGAGTGGGGGAAACTGAGCCTTTATTTTCAGTCGAGGGAATGATTCACTGGATCCCCTCGTTACTTTAAAAATGATAACTGAAAAGCACAAACCTTGACTGTTAGGAGTTCTGGATGCCTGGAACACGTGGAATTTACAGATTTTGAGGAGCAGCTGTAGACTTGGGGCCAAAAATATCTCACCCAACTTTAGTGCATGGCACAGTTCTACCCTGAGGGACCAGATGTGTTTCTAATCAGCTTCTGAACTAAGAAGCGCAGCTCCCAGGCTGGCACAGGTGCGCAGAAGTTCTGCCTCAATTCAGAGCAGCAGCTCCCGGAGCTGCCACACCCGTGTCCCCCCTGGACCCTGCTGGTTTGGGATGCAGCAGGATAAAGGGCTGGGAGGCTCCAGCACCTCGGTGCTGGGGTGTAAAGAGCGCTGCAAAACCTCGGCTCTGCACGGACACACAACGGAGCGACAGCAAGAAGCTGAATTTGGTGTCTACACGGGGCAGGGGAGATGTGGCACTCACAGCTGGGAAGGTGCACCTGGTACCTGGGGCTTTATTGCCACAGGTTTGGGCAGAGCACGGGCAGAGGGACCTGCAGTGAGTGCGGGCAGGGGCCAGCCCCGCTCCTGGGCTCAGCCTGGCTGACAGCAGAGCGTTCTACGCTGCACACATTCAGCGTGAAACCCTTTCACCTGGCTCTTACCTTTCGGGTCAATGGCATCGCAAAAGGAAAAAAAAAAATATACCCAGGCCAGAAGACAATGTGGATAGAGCCCGCTGTCTGTGATTTATGGTTTTAATTAAAAGCTTTTTAAGCTTTAATTAAAAAGGTACATCGGCGCTCAGTATTCAAGAAAAATGCCTTTGTGTTTAGTTCAATTGAATAACGTAAAATATAATGAGATACATATTTCTCGTCTGGAGTTTCACGTGGAAAAAAGCAATATACATAATTAAAAAGTAAATTCGAACTGATAGAAGGGAGCTGTTGGCATGTGAAATAAAAGGTTTGCTCTAGATTAACACCAGTAATGAGGATGGGGGTTTTTTAAAATTTGTTCCCTGTAACATCCCTTGAGAACCTCATGGAACAAGTGCAGTTGAGTTCACGGCTGTGCTAAAGGAGCAGCAGGTTCTTATTCTCATTATTCTCATTATTTTCATTATTTTCATTATTTTCATTATTTTCATTATCCTCATTATCCTCATTATTCTCATTATTCTCATTATTCCTGATCCTAATGGTGCTGGGACAGAGCACAGGGTGGCAGCTGGGAGGGGACAAACTGGGAAATTGGGAGTTTTCTGCACTGGTGTCATGGGTTAACACAGTTTGGATTTTAGTTAAAGAGGAGCATGGAACGCTGCCCTGTCAGGACTTTGGAATTGTTTTAGAAGGGACAGGCACCTATCAGAGGCCACTTTTAGACGCTGACATATTGTTTGACCACTGAGGATGCTGAATGTGACTTTGGAAACCCCCCTCATGAATCCCTGATTGTGTCCAAGCCTCCCTTTCCCCCCGGCCTGCCAGCAGGTAGCACCAAGTCGGGGCCGCTCTGCAGAGCATTCCAAAAGTTCCATTTTGACTCTTATTTTCTTCCTTTTCGTGGGCGCTAACAAATCTCTCTGTGCACCTTTAAGCTGAGCCCGCCTGCCTTTTTTCTCCTAATGCTGTCTCCCAGCAGAAAGGACATTTAAACTGCGCACTGAACCTGGCAAACAGGGACAGGTGAAGGTGAGGCCACCACACCTGGGGAGCCCCTGGGGTGAGGGGTCCCTCATTCCCAGGGAAGGAGCAGGGTTGAAGGTCCCTCCATCCCCTGGTGTTGCTTTGGGTTTCAGCCTTCGGATTGTTTGCATTTCTGCAGTGGAGTTCCTCAGGGATTGTGACATAAACAAAGTGATTGTTTTCGCGTTCCTCTCTGAGGAGGGACAATTGATGGGCTTCTAGTGTGACCAGTGGGGTGTAGAGGTGTGAGCCTCATTCTCCAATCCCTGGTCATTGTCCAGAATCTGTGTAAGCAGAGTCAAGTAAATAAACTTCCCTTCTTTTGGCCCTGACTGACTGTGTGAGTATCACTCTTTTCGTGTCCTCCAGCGACATCCTGGGACTCCAGGATTCCAAGGGGGTGCTCGATGTCACCCTGAGATTTCAGCCTTCTGATTATTTGCATTTCTGTATTGGAGTTTTGTTACCCTGGTTTTTCTAATTTTTTTATAGCCTTTTGATTTTCTTAAATGGAGTCAGATCTTTTTAGTTATTGTACAATATTAGAGCAGTTTTCTGCCTTTTTCCCACATATGTAACATAAACAAACCCTTTGCTTTTCATTCTCTGTCCTTTGTTTGCATGTTTCTAACCTGAAAACAATTGTAACTGACAGTTGGTTTAGCCACTTGGCTGAGGGGTGAAAAACCCCAGAAGCCAATCTTCTGCTAGACCCACAAATGTACACAAAGTAAGAAATAAAACAAAGAGGCTCTCTTGGCCTGGATTCAGCTTTTGGGCTGGACGGAGAAGGACCTCTGCCCTGCGAAAATCTCTTGTCTCGTGTGACTGCTTTGTGTGTCTCGGTGACAGAGTTTCTCACACACTGTAACATAAACAAAGTGAATTTTTTCACCTTCCTCCTTGGAGGAGGGACAATTGATGGACTTCTAGTGTGACCAGCGGGGTCAGAGAGGCAGCAACCTCATTCTCCAATCCCTGGTCATTGTCCAGAATCCCTATAAATCAAGGTCAAGAAATAAACCTACTTCTTCTTTTTGCCCTGACTACAGAGTGTGGGTATCATTCTTTTTGTGTCCCCTAGCGACAGCTCCCAGCCCCAGTGCCAGCCCTGTGGGGTGTCCCCACAGCTCCAGGGGAGCATTCTCCTGCTGTCCCAGTTTGGTGTCTCCATTCCCACCGAGCCTTTCCTGTCCCCAAAACCCAGCAGCAGCGTTTGGAGCAGAGTTCCAGTGCTGGAATTCGCTCACTGAGCCAGAGGGGGGCCACAAAATTGTCCCCAATCTCTTATTCCTGCCTGGTGATCCACGTTCTTTCAGAGCCATCAGGAAATGCCAGTTTCTGTGGATTTAGAGAGGGAAACATTTCAGTAAAGGTGTACACACAGCAAATAGAAACCATTTCTCATCCTCGTCCTTTCTTTACCAAAGCCAACTTTATAAAGCTCTGTGAAGAAATTTATCAATTTCCTAAGAACACAATATCTTGATGACTTTAGAAAACTCTGAAAACATATAGAAAAAAAGTTACATTTTCTTCAAAATGGTACAATTCTTTTTTTTTTTTTTTCTTTACTTTCTGAAATACTGCAGGTGGAGTTTTCTGTGCCTGTGGATTTAGTTGTGCAAGATCCTTGTGGCCACAGAGACTTTGAAGTTTATAGGTACAAGTCAGAGGTTAGAGGAAACTGGGGGAAAATGTTATTTCTCATCTCTCTTCATTTGTTCCTTTCTTCTATTAAAACATTTTTTCAGGAGGGCAGTTTACACGTCAACATTGTAAATAGAAGTGCTAAATGGAATTTATGAGGATTTGTTTTAACGGATTTTGACTCAGAAATCTCATTTTGGTTTCATTGGAGTCAACACTAAAATGTACCCGTACTGCAGGTAAAAGGAGAGATTTCACCCCAAACCAGGTTTTCTCCAAAAATCTCCTTGTGCCAAGGGAAAGCTTTAGACAGCACATTGTGGTTGTTTTAATTAGTTCTCAATTTCCTTTCTGTGCTCCAGGAGCACCAGTACAGGCCCTAGAGCAGCACCATCTCCATCTCCATGTTTAATTTAGGAAGCCAAGTCCTTCCAGAGCTTTTTCCTGTGCTTTGGTTTAATGGGAAAATCCCTCCCTGGGCAGCCAAGTTCTGCTGTCCCCTGGCAGGAAAATAAATGCCCCAGAGTGGGGCTGTGCATCCCCACAGCTGCAGGAAATGCAGAATTAAAGCAGTGTTGAGAGGAGGAGGGCTGGAGGGGGCATTTGGTGGGGTTTTGGGGGAGGAGAGGGTTTAGTGATCCAGGGAGATCCAGGTGCAGTAAGTGCAGAATTTAGGCAGTATTTAAAGGAGGGAGGGTGAAGGAAGGATTCGTTTTGGAGGAGGAGAGGGCCCGGTGACCCAGGTGCAATAAATGCAGAATTTAGGCAGTATTTAAAGGAGGGAGGGGTGGTGCTGTGGGGTTTTTAGGAGGAGGAGGAGGGGGCTCAGCTCCTTCCCTGCTGTGCTGGGCACCGTGGAGCCCCTGGCTGGCCTGAGGAGCAGCTCAGCAGCACGGGTGGGTTTCCCTTCCTTACCAAATCTGCTCATTTAAAAGCAGGCTGTTAGAGAAGTGGAGAATTCAGCGGATTTTCTTTGTACAACCCCTTGGCAGTGTTTCTGGAAGCCCCCAGGCTCGGGTGTGTGGGGTGGAACTCTGTTACCTCTGCGTGGCTCCGAGCTGGGGCTTGTGTGGAGTTTGGGAGGGAGGCGATGTGCAAACCTGGGCTGGGGAAGGGAAAAGCCCTGTGGGAGGGTGTGAAAGCCGCAGAGGGAGTTGGTGCTGCTGTCCCTGGCAGGGAATGACAGGGCAGGGTCCCAGCCCTGCAGAGCTGCAGGTGCTGCTGCCTGTCCCAGGGAGCTGCTCCACTGCATCCCCGGCATTTCCCATCCTGCACACAGATCCTGGCAGTGCCCTTTCCCCATGTGGGGCTCCACTGCATCCCTGGGATTTCCCATCTGACATGCGGATCCTGGCAGTGCCCTTTCCCCACGTGGGGCTCCACTGCATCCCAGGGTTTTCCCATCCAGCACACGGATCCTGGCAGTGCCTTTTCCCCACGTGGGGCTCCAGCTGCTCCACTGCATCCCAGGGTTTTCCCATCCTGCACGTGGATCCTGGCGGTGCCGTTTCCCCACGTGGGGCTCCAGTGCATCCCCGGCATTTCCCATCCGGCACACAGATCCTGGCAGTGCCTTTTCCCCACGTGGGGCTCCAGCTGCTCCACTGCATCCCAGGGATTTCCCATCCTACATGTGGATCCTGGCAGTGCCCTTTCCCACGTGGGGCTCCACTGCATCCCCGGCATTTCCCATCCAGCACACAGATCCTGGCGGTGCCCTTTCCCCACGTGGGGCTCCTGCACACGGATCCTGGCAGTGCCCTTTCCCCACGTGGGGCTCCAGCTGCTCCAGTGCATCCCCGGCATTTCCTATCCAGCACACGGATCCTGGCGGTGCCCTTTCCCCACGTGGGGCTCCAGCTGCCCGGACAGACGACGGGAGTTGTTGCGCCGTGCCTGGGTTTTGGGCGCTGCCTGCTGTGCCTGCAGCAGCTGCAGAGCTCGCCTCGCCAGCCTCCTGCCCCCGCAGTCCTCCCTTCCGTCTGTGTTTGTTTTTCTCGGTAGCCTTTTCCTCCCCTCCACTTTACTGTCAGGCCCCCTCTTACCCCGAGGGGTTTAATTTTCTTGTAGATTATCTGGCTGAGCTAAAATGAGCCCACGGTTGAATTAACATCTCTTTATTTCGCTGTTAATTGCCACTTGACCAGCTACTCTAAAATTACACTGTGAAGTTGCATAATGAAAGAATCCACGATGGAGAATGGGTTGGGTTGTTTTTTTTCTTTTTCCTTCTTTTTCTAATTTAAAATCAAGCCAGTTTTTCTTACTTGCCTTGATGAGCTTCACCGGTGCCCAAGGGGGCTCTGCAAGGGCTGTGCTGGGGGAGGTGTTGGGGTTCCCCTTTCCCCTCCTGTTGTTTTTTATAGTTTATTCTAGCCCTTGGGTGCCTTTGCTGCCTGTGTTGTGCGTTCTGGCGGGGGTGTGTTTGGTATTGATGGCTCCTATCGGAAACTCTGCCGTTTACGGGGAGATTTCTGTGTTCTCGCTCACCCCAGGGTGCTTTAGGCACCTCTGGGTGCTCCTGCCCAGCCAGTTCCTCCTGTTCCTTCCCAGGGTCAGGGCACTGTCTGTCACCCTTCTGGCCCCTGCCCAGCAGCTCACTCCTGTCAGCAGAGCTCCCTGGGCCCGTCTTTGCCTTGCTCACATTTCTGTAAATTCAAAATGACCGCACAGGCTCGGCCATCCCTTCCTGTTTGAAGGGAAGTCAACTCAATTTTCCTCTTCCCGCAAACTGCCCGTGACTCCCAGGCACACAGGAAAACCCACGCAGCGCTCTTGTAGGGGTGGAGCTGGGATTTTCTGAGCTCTCGTTTAGCACTGCAAAAATACTCCGGGTGGAAAAACCTGCAGAAAACCCCAGCAGGTGCCTCTGCTCTGCTCTGCTGTCTCTGTGTGCTGAGCTGCGATCAGAAATGAACATTTCCGGGGTTTTCACTCAGTGTGTGCTGCTGAGCTGCTGCAGCCCTGTCTGAGATCGATGATGCCCTCCACACGGGCTCTGTGCTCTCTGTCAGCGAGCTCCCTGCCCGTCTCTGGTCACCCTCAGCCAGCTCCTCTCTGCTCCTTGTGCCTCTCTCCTGCTCTCCCCACGGCCTGGCCGGGCTGCTGGTGCTCAGCTGATCACCAGGTGACATTTGGTCCGTGTGGAAGCGTTTCCAGTCTGTCTGCTCGTGGCTTCTCGTCTGTGTCAGGCACAAATCGCAGGGCTGCCAGAGGCAGGGACTTCTGTTCTTGTGGGGGAAGGAGACAAGAGGTGGCACCTCTGTGTTTTCTGCTCTCCCCTCTGTGGGCAGGGAAGGGTCTCTGGGCTGTGCTCCTTTGAGATCCCATTTCTCTTCCAATTCCTGCAACTGAGGGCACGAACAGGCAGGGATGGAGCAGCAAAGGAAAACAAAAGGGGAAAGGCTGAGAAATTACGGCCAGGTGACGTGTCCAGCACTGCCTGAGGTGTGCCCTGGTCAGGAAAGGAGCACAGCAATCTGCTGTGCCTGCTCAGCAGCACAAAATGGGCTGAAAACGTCCCTGAACACCCACAGAAACAAAATAAACCATGGGTTTGTGCCAGCACTGGCTGGGGGCTTGTAGTTAGCGTAAAACCACCAGGAAAGGAAACCTGGTCACAGCGAAATAGGGAATCTTAGTGCACTCACTTCCTGGAGGGAGTTGGTTCTGCAGCTGGGAAGTGCTGGGGAGCTGGAATTTGGGGGGAAGCTGGAATTTGGAGGGACCAGCTCTGGGCTCTGCACACGTGGAGGTGTCAGCCATCCTGGCTGAAAGCCAGATTTAATTCAGGTCTGCTCCTGGGGAGTATATCCATGGTTATCTCAGAACTGTACAGAAGGTGACGAGCCAGGGGCTGGCCAGGCTCTGACACCCGAACCTGCAGAGGCTCCAGGGGTGTTTTCCCTCTGCCTGGGGCTTTGTCCCCACTCAGCCACGACAGAGCCCTGCTATAAACCTGCCTCACCCAGGCTGAAGGTGAGATCCCAGCCCACCTTCTCCTCCTGGGTGTCACACTGGGCTCAACCCCAGCCCAGGGCTGTGTGAGGCTGTTTGAGCCGGGCTCAGCAGAGCAGGCACCAGCCCAGGGCTGTGTGAGGCTGTTTGAGCCGGGCTCAGCAGAGCAGGCACCAGCCCAGGGCTGTGTGAGGCTGTTTGAGCCGGGCTCAGCAGAGCAGGCACCAGCCCAGGGCTGTGTGAGGCTGTTTGAGCCGGGCTCAGCAGAGCAGGCACCAGCCCAGGGCTGTGTGAGGCTGTTTGAGCTGGGCTCAGCAGAGCAGGCACCAGCCCAGGGCTGTGTGAGGCTGTTTGAGCCAGGCTCAGCAGGGCAGGCACCAGCCCAGGGCTGTGTGAGGGTGTTTAAGCCGGGCTCAGCAGAGCAGGCACCAGCCCAGGGCTGTATAAAGGTTTTTGAGCCGGGCTCAGCAGGGCAGGGTCCATCCAAACCCAGGGCTGCGGGGTGTGACATTGCTCAGGGCTTCCTTGGGAAGTGGGGATGAAGCTGGAACAAAAAGCAGCAGCTAAAATTAAGACAAGTTCCAGCTCCTTCACTAGTGGGTGCTAGGCCTGTTTCTAGGGAAACGCTCACCAGTCGCTGTGAGGAGATGTTCTCAAAAACCCGGAGCTATTTGGAGCCCGGTCCTGCTGGGCTCTGCCTGGGGCTCCGTGGAGCTCTGCTCTCTCGGGAAGCTGCTCCCAAAGCTGGGGGTGAAATCTGGCACAGATGAACTCTGCCCCACCTGAGCTGCCTTTCGAACTGACAGAAGTTTGGTGGCTGCCCCTGGTGTGATTTATTGTTCTGGTTGCAAGCCTGGGGTTTGTTTTCTGTAAGAGCTGAGGCAGCTGCGGGGCAGGAGAGCTGGCAGAGCTTGTTTGAGCAGGCATCCCTCCCCAGGCAGGACCTTCCCTCCCCTGCTGGGCCACACCTGAGGCTCAGGTGAGCGGCTGCCCCTGCTGCCCTGCCCAGCCTGGGTTTGCTCTCACTGCAAGAAATTCACCGTGCTTCTCCCCTTTCTGAGAGTGACACGCTCTTTTTTCAGTCTGGGCCATCAGGAAAATTCAATTACTTGGCCAACCACTATTTTCCAGGGCAGGATACCCAGACTGCTGTCAAGTGGGAGCTTTCTCTGGAGCAGAGTGGATTTTGCCCTCTGCACGCAGCTGGTTTAATTTGTATTCGAGCTTCAGAAGACTGCAGGGTCAATACGAGCAGATTTCAGAGCAGAATTACAAGTGGGGCTTCGGGCAGGTTGCAGAACGTGGGATGGAGGATTTTGGCAGCAGGACCGGTGTGGCTGGAGCGGGGGCAGTGCAGCTGGAGATGCTCCTGGTCTCGTTTTCCCTGCTCCTCTCTACCTCCATCCTTCTGAGAAAGATAAAGATTTTAACAAAGGGTCCAGGCCATTAGTTATTAGCAGTTAGTAGTTAGTTGTGGGTATCCTCTGTTCTATGTATCAATGTTATCTGTTAGTTATCTGTTTAATGTACTGTTGTACCCTAAAACCCAATCGTAAATGCACTGATTCTGTGGTTCGAATGTTACATTCATCCCGTCCCGTACTTTCCCTGCACCCCTACCTTAGTCTGTAAGCCCTGCTGCTCTCCGAGACACCGCCCACATACCAGCCTGCCCATCAACTTGGGGGCCTCGCCCACTCCTCGCCTGCTCTGGGCCTGTCACCGCCTCTATGCAAATCGAGTATAGCCGGAAGTGAGTCTAGAACCAAGAACCGCTCCGAACAGCGAGCCCGATCAAGACCCGGAGAGACGGAATGCAGCGCTGAGTGGGGAAAGAGCCAAGGTAGCTGCCAGTATCATCTACAAACACCGAGAGGAGTCGCCATAACCTCTGAAGTCCCTGCTAAGAGTCACCCCCCCCTAGACATTCGAGCCATCAGCGAGCCTAGGGACTCCCGTGAGGCGTGGCTTCCGGCTCTGCGACGACAGCGACGCAGATCCGACGAGACCTCCTCCTCGGCGGTGTCCGGCTGGTGCAGCGTGGGCAAGGGCATCCCTACCCCGAGCCGTCCCTCTGCTGAAATCACTAATAAAGGCATTAAAAGGAGATAACATCGACTCCTGCCTATTTATAACAATTTTGGGGGCTCGTCCGGGATCGCCACGCCCAGAAGAGGACGAAGAAGGGAAGGCGCCGCCCATCTTCGAACTCCTGGGACAGCTGGCGAACATCGGACCCCAGCAACGAGGGACGCAGCATCGAGGAAGACAGCGCCGAGGAGCGCCGGCTGGTAAGTATAGCCGGTGGCGGGAGTGGAGGCGAGCGAGTGTGGTGTGAATGAGACGGGGGCCGGCAGCTCGGACCTCCGAAGCGAGTGTGGACCCCTTAGTACCGCGGTTCCGGGACTCCCGCGAGGGGGCCGGCCGGGAACAGGGGGAAGCGAGTGGAGCTTGAGCGAGTGAGGCGCCTCCAGGGGCATAGTGGGCCCCCCTCCGAACGGGCGGAGGAAACTTAGGGTGTGAGTGGCCCGTGTGAGGTTGATAGGCAACTGGTAGGAGGCCCCACTAGGGATCCCCCCCCACAAGGGTAGTGGCTGGGCCCTGAGGGCGGGTCAACAGGCTACCCGGGGTAGTGGCTGAGGCCCTGAGGGCGGGTCGGCAGGCTACCCAGCGAGCAAGGGCGGTAGGAAGCCCGTAGCGCGGCGGCTGGGGTCCTAAGGGCGGACCTACGGGCCGGCAACGAGGGGGTGCGCCGCTAATCCGGCGTAGTACGGTGGGACCAAGAGTGCGAGCCTTACACTGGGCGGGGGTAGCTCAAAGGGGAGTTATGCTACCGGGTGTAAGGGACCTGCCCTGGCGGGGGTAGACGTGCAAACCGGACGGGAGTGTTGGGCGGGGGTACCACTAGGGTACGCTACCGGACACGTTGGGAC
Organism: Hirundo rustica; assembly: GCF_015227805.2. Classification (NCBI taxonomy): domain Eukaryota; kingdom Metazoa; phylum Chordata; class Aves; order Passeriformes; family Hirundinidae; genus Hirundo; species Hirundo rustica. Next base: position 35,278,142 of record NC_053457.1, on the reverse strand, counting down.
CGTTGGGCGGAGGCGTCTATGCTATCCGGGGGCAGCCCACCGGCGGGCGGACAGGACGCTGTCCCGGGTGGGGGGTGTGTGTGGTTAGGGAATTACTGAGGTGCGAGTAGTTCAAAGCTAGGGACAGAGTGAGTGTCGCACCGCGACGCACTAATCCTGGCTGCAGGCGGTGCCTGATACCTTGGGCCCCGGTCCACCGGCCGTCTGCGGGGATTAGTTTAGTGTGGCGTCGTGAGTAAGAGAGGGACAGTGGCTGGGCCCTGAGGGCGGGCCAACAGGCTGTCTGAGAGAGTGAAAGAGGGATAGTGGCCAGGACCTAAGGGCGTGCCAGTAAGCTATCCAGAGTGAATGAAATTTTAGATTTTAGTTGCCCGTCTTTAAAATTTCCGTTTGAGTAGGGGCACCTTATAAGATTTTAGTTCAAGAAAGGTCGCTTTTCTAGTTTGCGTTGTCCTGTCATAAGATTTCCTTTGGGTAAGGACACAGTAGAGTATTTTCATTTGACTAAGTAAGAATGGGTGTGTGTGGAAGTAAGATCAGGAAGGAGGGAAAAGCGGGAAAAGGGAAGGTAGCTAACATCCCTTCTGATAGCCCACTAGGGAGAATGTTAGACCAGTGGGAGAACAATGAGAAAACTAAGAATTTAAACAAAGTGAAAATGATTCACTATTGCGTGGAAGTATGGCCAACCCTTAATCTACCCGGGGAATGGCCATGGTACGGTACCACCGACTCTTGGATGAGCTCACAGTTAAACCAATATTTGAGAGCCCAAGAGGAAGTAGACACAGAACAGCTAAGGTATGCTGCTTGCTGGATGCATGTAAGATCAGGTACCGAGACAGTAAAAATTTGCAAGATGCAGGAAAAGGAAGGGAAAAATAAAGATAAGAAAGAAGAGAAGGGTCCTGTATGGGACCCCCTTGAGCACTTACCCCCTCCTCCTATTTACCCTGATCTACCCCAAGTCAGTCCTCAGACCCCTTCCTCACCAGTTTCCTCCCCTGTACCTAATTCCCCTTCCCCTAATTTTTCGGTAGATACGTCCCCGATGGGGACTAATTTTTCTATGAATGCCCCTCTAGTAGGTGCTGTGAATTTTTCTGGGAATACACCCCTAACAGTAACATCTCATAGCTCTAGTAAAAACCCCTTTTATAGCTTTGTAGCTTCTCCTACTCCTCCTTCAGTCTCGCAGCCAGTCTCTCCAAACTCCATACATTCTCCATCGCCATCTAAACTTCCTGTTCCACCTCGTAGCTGGGAGCTAGACCTTAACACCCCGAATACGGACCCCTCTCACAGTACCAACCTCATAGGGGCAACTGAAGTCCCAGAGGGACATAACTATAACACCCGGTCCAGAACTAAACTTTTCCCCTTAAGGGAAGTCCCGATGGGTGGAGTTGCAGGAGGGGTCGGTTTTGTAAATGCTCCACTAACAGCTTCAGAGGTGAGGAATTTCAAGAAAGAACTGGGAAACCTAGTAGAGGACCCTGTAGGAATATCAAATCAAGTTGATCAATTTCTGGGCCCCAATACTTACACGTGGGGAGAGATGAATTCGATTCTGAAGATTTTATTTAGCCCAGAAGAGATTAGAATGATTAGGACCGCCGGGATGAAAACTTGGGAGAAAGAAAACAGAACGGGTCCACCAGGGGATTACAAATTACCAGTCGTAGATCCGAGGTGGGATCCGAACAGGGAGGAAGACCGGAGAAGTATGGACGACTATCGGAGTCTAATAGTTAAAGGTATAAAGGAATCAGAACCCCGAAGCAATAATACCAGATTAGCATTTGATAATATGCAGGGGAAAGACGAGACTCCCGCAACCTGGTTAAACAGGTTAAAGAGGAATTTTCAACTTTATTCAAGTATAGACCCCGATAGTCCCGAGGGTCAGGTGTTGTTAAAGACACAGTTCGTCACCAAGTCCTGGCCCGATATTAGGAGGAAATTAGAAAAAATAGAAGACTGGCAAGAAAAAGACGTAAATGAGTTGTTAAGAGAGGCTTTAAAGGTCTATCTAAGAAGGGAGGAGGAGAAAACCAAGACGAAAGCAAAGATAATGGTGGCTGTAGCAAGAGAAGCGATACAAGATCAAAACCCTCCCAATCGGAGAAGTACCAAGTCAGGGGGAGGAAGGGCCTTACCACCTTGGAAGACTCCTGGGAGGCCAGGAGAGGACAGAAAATGCTTCTATTGTGGGGAGGTTGGACACATAAGAAGAGAGTGTCAGAAATTATCCTTTGATGAAGCCATCACAAAAGAACAGGATGCCTTAGAGAAGCTATTAAAGGGCGAAAACAACGAGGATTAGGGGTGTCATGGGCTCTATGCACTAGGGGACCCGATGTACCACCGAGGTGAGCCCATAGTAAATTTTGAAGTGGGTCCCCAACACGAGGAATATGAATTTTTAGTAGACACTGGAGCAGACCGATCCAGTATTAGGAAGCTTCCAGTGGGAGTTAAGGTCGGAACTAGAACATGTGAGGTCGTAGGGGCGGAGGGGAAACCATTCACAGCCTCAATTATAGAAGGAATAGAGGTCAAAGGGAATTCCAAACAAATAAGAGCGGATTTTATTTATTTACCGGACCTAGAGAGCAACCTATTGGGACGCGATTTGCAAGTACTATTAGGAATAGGAGTTATCCCCGAAGGCGGCCAAATGAAAGTAAAGATTATGAAATTAACTGCCGGAGACATAGAGGAAATAAACCCAGAGGTATGGGCAGAAGGAGGGAAGAGCGGCCTCCTGAATATACCACCTATAGAAGTTAAAATGCAACCAGGAACTCCTCCCATCAGGATAAAACAGTATCCAATGTCTTTGGAAGGAAAGAAAGGGTTGATCCCCATTATTGAACAACTGTTAAAAGAAGGCATCCTGGAACCATGCATGTCCCCACATAACACACCCATCTTAGCTGTGAAGAAAGCGGAAGGGAAATATCGATTGGTTCAGGATTTACGGGAGATTAATAAGAGGACTATCACCAAACACCCTGTAGTCCCTAATCCATACAATCTCCTGAGCCAGATTCCCCAAGAGCATGCCTGGTTCACCACCATAGATTTGAAAGATGCATTTTGGGCATGTCCACTAGCAGAGGAGAGCAGAGACTGGTTTGCGTTCGAATGGGACCATCCTGAAACAAAGAGGAGACAGCAGCTAAGATGGACACGCCTACCCCAAGGGTTCACTGAGTCACCAAATTTATTTGGGCAAGCTTTGGAAAGGCTGCTAGAGCAATTCACCCCAGAAGGACAGGTGCAAATCCTCCAGTATGTAGATGATTTACTGATTTCAGGAGAAAACCAACTTGAAGTGAGAACCACCAGCATTAAACTCCTGAATTTTCTGGGGGAAAAAGGGCTGAAAGTATCAAAAAGGAAATTACAATTCGTGAAACCAGAAGTGACCTATTTGGGGCATTTGATTGGCAAAGGATACAAGAAATTAAGCCCTGAAAGGATTGCTGGAATAATAGCAATACCTGCTCCAAAAACCAAAAGAGACATAAGAAAATTATTAGGCCTTTTCGGGTATTGCAGACATTGGATTGATGAGTACACCCAAAATGTGAGATTCCTTTATGATAAATTGGTAAGTCCAGAGCCCATAGAGTGGACACAAGAGGATGAAAAACAATTGGAAAAACTAAAAAACAAATTGTCCACTGCACCTGTCCTGAGCCTGCCCGATCTGAAGAAAGAATTCGATCTATTTGTGAACACCGAAGGAGGAGTGGCCTATGGTGTGTTAGCTCAGGAGTGGGGAGGGTGCAAAAAGCCAATTGCTTTCCTTTCCAAAATATTAGATCCTGTAGCCCGAGGGTGGCCAGCCTGTCTGCAAGCTGTAGCCGCCACCGCAGTGTTGGTTGAGGAGTCCCAAAAGCTCACATTAAATGGAAAAATTCAAATTCATACACCTCATGATGTCAAAACAGTTTTGAGCCGAGAAGCCCCGGGGTGGGTAACCGATTCCCGGATCCTGAAATATGAGATCACTTTAATAAACTCGGAGAACTTGAGGTTAACAGTTTCCAAAAACCTGAACCCTGCACAGTTCCTCTCTGGGGAACCACCTCCAGACTTGGAGCATGATTGTCTGGAACTTATGAGTCTCCAGACGAAGGTAAGGGAAGATTTGGAAAGTACTCCCTTACCTTATGGAAAAAGGTTATTCACTGATGGATCATCACGAGTTCTAGAGGGGAAAAGGGTTTCAGGGTATGCAGTGGTAGAAGGATCCACCATAGAAGACATTCAAGTTCGAGAAACGGGAAAGTTACCCTCGAGTTGGTCTGCCCAACTCTGCGAAATTTATGCTGTAAAAAGGGGACTAGACCTATTAGGAGGAGACCGGGGAACTATTTACACCGATTCGAAGTACGCTTTTGGGATAGTCCATACCTTCGGAAAGATCTGGGAGGAACGGGGATATCTCAATTCAAAAGGGAAAGACCTAGTGCATAAGGAAATGATAAGATCAGTTTTAACGTCCTTGTTAAAACCCATTGAGATTGCTGTGGTACATGTAAAAGGACATCAAAAAGAAACCACATTTGAAGGGAAAGGGAACCAACTAGCAGACAAAGAAGCAAAAAGAGCAGCTCAAGACCCCAAAGGATCAATTAGAATATTAGCCTTAAATGAAACATCAGAGGAAGAGGGAGGGGAAGAGAAACCGAAGTATGATAGAACAGAATTAAAAGCGATCAAGGACCTAGGAATGAGGAAGGGAGAGCATGGGGAATGGTTAACTCCGGATGGCAGGAAGTTTTTGAATAAACCCCTAGCCAGAAGGATTTTAACCGAAATTCACGAACTAACCCACTGGGGAACCCAGGGATTATGTGATCATTTCTTAAAAGAAAACTTTTGCATAGGAATATACAGCATAGCAAAAGCCATAACGCAAGGGTGTACGATCTGCCAAAAAGTCAACCAACGGATAGCGAGGAAAGCCATACCTGGAGGGAGGGAACTAGCTCTGAGACCATTCCAGAGTATTCAGATTGACTTCACTGAGATGCCTCAAATCCAAGGGTACAAACATCTATTGGTCATGGTTGACCACCTTACTCATTGGATAGAGGCGTTCCCGACCAAAAAGGAAACAGCGGAAGTAGTGGCAAAAATACTCCTAGAGCACATAATCCCTCGGTATGGGTTAGTAAATAATATTGATTCAGACAGGGGAACTCATTTTACTGCTAAAATTCTGCGCCAAACTGTTAAAGAATTAGGCATAAATTGGAGATTGCACACCCCCTGGCACCCCCAGAGCTCAGGGAGGGTGGAAAGAATGAACCAGACCCTTAAAAACGTATTAACAAAATTAATCGAAGAAACACAGTTAAATTGGTTAAAGTGTCTACCCCTAGCTCTCCTGAGAATCAGAACTAGGCCAAGATCGGATATAGGGGCTTCCCCCTATGAGATGATGTTCGGGCTCCCCTTTCTTTTAACAACCCACAGCACCGGGGAATATATAGAAGGTGATACAGCCGCCCGAAAGTATCTACAGACCATCGGTAAAACACTAGAAAACCTCAGAATAAAAGGGTATATTCCTCAGACTTCCCCACTCGACGCTAACATACATCAAATAAATCCTGGGGATTGGGTTTTAATTAAATCTTGGAGCACTACCCCATTGACCCCAAAATTTGAAGGTCCTTTCCAGGTACTCCTAACCACTCATACCGCGGTACGCACTAAAGAAAGAGGCTGGACCCACATCACTAGAGTAAAAGGACCTGTGTCACCCCCAAGTGAACCCCCAGACCTAAACCAACCAGCTGACTCTTCCGATTGGACGGTAACCCCGCAACTGGACCCACTAAAACTGACGTTTAAAAGGAAAACAAAAACTCAGTAGAAGACTGGAGCAACTCAGTTGAGCCCCAGAGACTGTTAAAGAACTGTGATTAAGAAATTAATTCAAGCGAAAGAAAGTTATTATAAATCACTTGCTGTTGTATTAAGTTTGAAAATTGTTAACATTGTTGTAATAAAGTTCAGTTAATGTTAAAAGCAGTTAAGCAAATAGATAAGTAAATTAGAACATATATTCAAATTTCTCTCCTAGAGCAATCTTTAGAAGGGCGAAGTAACCAAATTAACCTCCGAGTGGAAGGAAAGATAACTACAGAACCCTAAGGACAGAACGCGGAGAGCCCCTAAGTCCCAAGAGGCAAGCCCAGGTGAGACCAAAACAATCATGGTTCATACTGGACTCTTGGGGAAGCTGATAGGACTGATACTAGTCCTGGCGATGAATAAACATACAGAAGGGGCCGCTTGCACAAAGTGCTATTCACCCATCTATGATGGGGAGGATGTACAGCAGTTGATAAGGGTTCATACGAATGTAAACCCCACTTGTTTTGAGGCTGGACAACTTACCTCCTGCCAAGAGGAAGGTAAGAAATATTGGGTTGCTAAAAATATAGCCAATTATAGGCAGCGTCTGACTGGAGAATGCCCTATGAGAGAATGGTTCTGCTTAGAAAAGATAGACAATCAGGAAGGGGCCTCAGACCTAGTGAAAGAAAAACCCTTAACCATCAGAAAAGATGAATTAAGTGAACTCCCCAACGAAAATTTATTCATTGATCTAATTGAGAGGATTAGCCACGAATTGAACTTAACTAACTGCTGGATATGTGGGAGTACTCAAGTAGCAGACGTATGGCCTTGGGAAGGGATCAGTTTATCACCATTAGACATACTAAAATGGAAAATGATGAATCCAGAACCACCATACATAGGGGAAAGAGAAATAGAGCAATGGGATTTGAAAACTAAAGTAGTCGGAGAAGAATGCATTAAAAGAACAGGCAAACGATACAAGACCCCAGTGGGGAAAATGGCCTGTAAAAGAACCCTCATTATCAGGGACTTCATCCAAAAGTGGATTCCCAGAGAACCGTACACCTACTGGGCAACTAGGAAAACGGAAACAGGATGTATCTATAATGAGGTGTATGACTTGTACCAATGCACTGACCGGGGAATTAACCCCTTTTGGGGAATTAAAGAAATCTCGAAATACTGGGAATCTCCATTTATTACCCAAAATACGTTCTGGAACGCCCCCGAACATCTCTTTTGGATTTGTGGGGACAAAGCGTATACACATCTTCCCAGGGATTGGGCAGGGAGCTGCACTATAGGAATTATAAAGCCAGCTTTCTTTCTGTTGCCACGCCAATCTGGAAACACCCTGGGAGTACCATTATATGACAACCTAAAGAGGCAAAAACGAACCGTAATCAATATGGGCAGCTCCCAAGATTGGAAAGGAGAAGTTTGGACTCCTGAAAAAATTATACAAACATATGGACCAGCAACCTGGGCGCAAGACGGGTCGTGGGGGTATCGAACTCCCGTTTATATGTTAAACCGAATTATTAGGCTGCAGGCAGTCTTAGAAGTAATATCAAATAACACTGCCCTAGCATTAGACCATATCAGCCAGCAGTTATCCCAAACTAGGACAGTGGTATATCAAATAAGACTAGCGGTGGATTACCTGTTAGCCGATGAGGGTGGCATATGCGGGAAGTTTAATACCTCTGAGTGCTGCCTTGAGATTGACGATAAGAGTGAGGTCATTAGAAACATCTCGAAAGAAATCAGGAGAGTCGCCCACGTGGGAAACCAGGAGTGGACCCCATTACTAAACATTGACTGGTGGGACAGATTTTGGTCATCCAAGGGGGCGTGGTGGAAGAAAGTAAGTTTTATAGCTCTGAGTGCATTAGTAAGCCTCATACTCATCCCATGCTTACTACCCTGCCTAATCCGAATTATTACATCAGCAGTGCAAGCAAGCCTCCAAGTATCCCAAGGTAATACACAAAAGCTCCCACATATGTTGAGTTTAACATCAGAAATAAAGGAACTAAGTACAGCAGAAGAAATTTACAATCAATACCAAGAACTCAAAAGAATTGATGCGAGTTAAACTCGATCAAAGAAAAAGAGGGGGGATTGAGAAAGATAAAGATTTTAACAAAGGGTCCAGGCCATTAGTTATTAGCAGTTAGTAGTTAGTTGTGGGTATCCTCTGTTCTATGTATCAATGTTATCTGTTAGTTATCTGTTTAATGTACTGTTGTACCCTAAAACCCAATCGTAAATGCACTGATTCTGTGGTTCGAATGTTACATTCATCCCGTCCCGTACTTTCCCTGCACCCCTACCTTAGTCTGTAAGCCCTGCTGCTCTCCGAGACACCGCCCACATACCAGCCTGCCCATCAACTTGGGGGCCTCGCCCACTCCTCGCCTGCTCTGGGCCTGTCACCGCCTCTATGCAAATCGAGTATAGCCGGAAGTGAGTCTAGAACCAAGAACCGCTCCGAACAGCGAGCCCGATCAAGACCTGGAGAGACGGAATGCAGCGCTGAGTGGGGAAAGAGCCAAGGTAGCTGCCAGTATCATCTACAAACACCGAGAGGAGTCGCCATAACCTCTGAAGTCCCTGCTAAGAGTCACCCCCCCCTAGACATTCGAGCCATCAGCGAGCCTAGGGACTCCCGTGAGGCGTGGCTTCCGGCTCTGCGACGACAGCGACGCAGATCCGACGAGACCTCCTCCTCGGCGGTGTCCGGCTGGTGCAGCGTGGGCAAGGGCATCCCTACCCCGAGCCGTCCCTCTGCTGAAATCACTAATAAAGGCATTAAAAGGAGATAACATCGACTCCTGCCTATTTATAACACTTCCCAGCAGATCCTGCGGCCACAGGCTGAGGGATAATTTGGCACTTCCAGTCCTTGTTACGCAAATGTTAACAGCAGCTGCTTGGTGCTTTAGTGGTTGTGTCTCAGATCTCTGCCCCGTGCCAGCGTCACACAGCTCCTCCCTTGCTCTGGCTTTATCCCAGCTCTGAACCTCCAGGTTCCTGTCTGCCTTCCCCACCTCATCCTTCCCTGCCATTCCTCAGGCTGTATCCCCTTTCCTCTGGCTTTATTCCATCTCAGATCCTCCAGGTTCCTGTCTGCCTTCCCCACCATTCCTCAGGCTGTACCCCCTTTCCTCTGGCTTTATCCCAGCTCAGATCCTCCAGGTTCCTCTCTGCCTTTCCCACCTCACCCTGCCATTCCTCAGGCTCTATCCCCTCCTCTGCACCTCTCCCTGCTGTTCTCCTGTGCTCTCCCTGCTCCTGTCTCCCACACTCCCAGGATTCGTTCCAGACCCATCTCTGCTGGCATTTTCCAGCCCCCAAAACCCAGACACGTTGATGAACCACGGTGAAGCACGTTCCAGCTGCTCCTCCGAAGCGCATCCCCGAGCCCAGGGAGCCCCTCCTGGGTGCTGGGTCGGTGCTGGTGTTTGTTTCTGTAGGTGAGAGCCTGCTCCTGCTGCCTCTGGTCCTGCAGTCAGGTCACAGGTACAGTGACCTGGAGCATTTCGCTACAAGCTGCCATTTATTGTCTCCTGCTCCTGGGATGCCACCACATTTATTTTTTAAAAAGCCAACCCTGATGTGGATTCAGTGGAAGTGCATTTTGCAGACTGAAGGCCTGAATGTCTTTGCAATCTTCCTGCCCTCCCCTCTCAATCCTTGTGTCCCCTCTGCTTCTGTGTCACCTTTCCCAGGCAGATTTTGTTTTCTCTGTATGCCCAGGAGTCTCCAGCCCTCCTGAGGGTGTGGGTGCCCCCAGCAGGTCCTGGGGCGCAGGGAAGGGCTCCTGTTTAATGTTCCATCTCTTGGCTGTGTGCAGTGCAGGATTTTCTGCCACCAGAGCTTCTCCTGCTTCCCCCAGTGCTCGCAGATCCTAAAGGAGCGTGGGCAAACTCCTGCCTGCCCAAAGCCCCGTGGGAGCTCTCTGCTCCTCTCTTTTAGCCTTTTATTTCACCCTGGGGCAGGAACCCACCTCTCTGTGCCCCTTCAGCTGCGAACTGGAGCAGCGAGGGTTAAAATCAGCTCCATCCATCAGTTCCTGGAAAGCACTCCGGGGTTAACACCAAACTCTTTACTGTAGGAGGGTTTTAAATGCGGTTGTTTTGCAGGAATAGACTTTAGAGGAGCAGCACAGAGAATGCTCTGAACTCTGACTAAGAGGCGGCGATCACCAGGGTGATCTCCATCTGCTCTGCGAAACAACCGTACTGCTCCTGGCCAGCAGAGCCGTTTCCACATGGATCCCAGAATTCCAGCCTGCTTTGGGTTGGGAGAGGACCTTAAATCCCACCCAGAGCCATGGCAGGGACACCTCCCACTGCCCCAGGCTGCTCCAGCCCCAGTGCCCAGCCTGGCCTTGGGCACTGCCAGGGATCCAGGGGCAGCCACAGCTGCTCTGGGAATTCCAGCCCCGAACTTCAGCACCCTCCTGGGAACAATTCCTGCCCAAATCCCATCCAGCCCTGTCCCCTGGCAGTGGGAAACCTGCGTCCCAGCATCCCACCGCTCTGGAGTCACCCCGGGCTGTTTCTCTGGGGATGAGGAGCAGTTCCCAGCACGCGGGGTCTGCCAGGGGGGTGGGAGCCTCAGAGGGAGGGGGGCAGCTGTGAGCTCTGTGTTCCCAGGCACAGCAGGCAGTGCCGGGGGTCCTTTGGGAGCCCTGCTCTCACACCCAGGCAGCACAAACCTGCCCTGCCCCTGCTGGGTGCGAGGAGCCGGGCTGGCTTTGTTCTCCGAGGAGATTGCAGTACCCGGCACGGTGGGGGCAGCTGAGGCAGCCACAAAGGTGACACACACGCTTAAATCATGCAGCAAGTGCAGCTGAAGCGTGCGTTTCCCTTCCTGCACTGCTTCAGTTCCGCGATGCTCTTCCTGGAGAGCGGCAGTTTCTCCCAAGGAAGCGCTGGGCTGGTTCCAGGTGCGGTCCAGGGGTTTATCTGTGTGTGTATCCCCGCGGGTACAATAGATGTGTGTAAGTACAGCTCTGTGTAACGCCAGCCCATGCCCTCAGTGCTCCCCTCTTGGCGCCCATCCAGAGCTGTGAGCAGCTCAGCCCTGCTGGGAGAGGCTCCAGGGTGGCAGATCGGGGACCCAGGGATCGACTGCGCACCTGTGTGAGAGTGGGGGAAAAACTAAAGGCGTGAAATAATGTGTACAAACCCCACCCCAAAGCAGCCAGGCAAATAAAACCCCACAATCCCACCTAGAGAGGAGATTTCCAGCTGCAGGAAGCAGAGTGTGAGTGGGCAGCTGTTAGGTTTGTTTTAGGATCTCAGGGCACCTAACGGTGCACGTGGGGAAAATGCGGTGTGCAGTGACAGCAGTGAGCTGTGAGGAGGGAAGCAGGGGCTTGCCTTGGAGTGTGCTGCAGTGCAGAAGGAGGACAGAGCTCACTGGAGGCCCAGGGAGGAGCAGATGAAGTGTGGAACAGGACTTTGCTGTAAAGGGCCGGAGCGTGGGGCCCTGGCAGGGTCAGGGAGTCAGCAGAGCAGTGAGAGATGAGCCAGAAGGGGATTTTAAAGCACCTGCCCAGGACACACCTCTCCTGCCTTTTGTTTGTTTTCCCAGTTCTCAGCTGCTGAGTGCTTCATTCGGTGATCTCCTGGTTGTGCCCGTCCCTGTGCAAGGTCAGAGCTCATCTTTGCTCTGCTCCAGGTCTGTGGGATGGGGGTTCCTGCGCTGCCCCAGCAGCTGGGAGTTGTCCCCGTGCTTGGGAGGGACAAAAACCCCTCCAGGGAGCTCCCTGTTCTCCGCCTGGCCTCGCTCTGCTCTCTGCTTTTATCTTCCAGGAGGGATCCGCGGAGGTGCCCCGCGCTCGCGCCCAGCCCGTGGGAGAGGGTGGGGGGCTGCCAAAGGCTGCCAGGGTGGGGGTGCCCTCTCCTTTTCCCCGGAGGGCTCCAGGGCAGCTCGGGGCGGTGGCACAGCCCACGCTGGCTCCAGGGGTTCCTGGGCTGTGGGGTGAGCAGGCAGCACCTGCCACCTTGGTTTGTCTGAGTTTTTTAAAGCCTTTTGATTGTTCATAAAAGGGAGTCAGACCTTTTAGCCACTGTGCAATATTAGGAGCAGTTTCTACCTTTTCCCCACAGATGTAACATAAACAAATCTTTTGGTTTTCATTCTCTGTCCTTAGTTTGCATGTTTCTAACCTGAAAACAATTGTAACTGACGGCTGGTCTGGCCATTTGGCTGGGAGGTGATAACCCCAGAAGCCAATCCACTGCCAGACCCACAAATGTATAAAAAGTAAGAAATGAACAGGCAGAGGGGCTCTCTGAGAGGAACCCTCTGCCCTGTGAAAATTTCTCATCTCCGTGTGATTGCTTTGCGTGTCATGATCACAAGCACCCACAGGGGCTGGGCAGCTCCTCTGGGGGTGAGCTCGGGGCCCAGGCAGCCTCTGGGACCCAGGCTGGGCTGCAGTGCACACAGCTGGGCACACACACGCTTTTTTTATATGTGTGTGCGCTCAGCTGTGTGCATTGCTGGAAAAAAAAGAAAATTAAAATATATTTTATAAATATGCAAACTATGTTTATATAATAGATAAAATGTTAAATATCTATATCTTATAGAAATATATGAAATTTCATATATTCATGTAATATACAGATTGATTAAATGTCATATATTTATATAAATATATAAAATGCCATATATTTATGTATTATATAAATGTATGAAATGCCATATATTTGTGTACTATATAAATATATAAAATGTCATATATTTATACAGTATAAAAATAGATAAAATGCCACATATTTGTATATTGATATTCTGGAAGCATCTGCCTGGACCCAGCTCCATTATGTTGCAGAGAGGTCTCTGTTGCTCTGTCTTTCTTCTCCCGGCTCCTGGAGCTGCACTTTGAACAGCCTGACCCGGCAACGAGCCCCTCACCCACCAGGCCCGAGCATGAGCGATTCTCAGAAGGTATTTCATCAGAACCTGCGAGGTGTGACCCAGAAAACCTGACCCCTCAGGAGGATGCGTTGCTTCTCTCCCTTCAATCCCTCCTCCTCGTTGCAAAGCTGGGATGAAATCGGCGAGGGCAGGGTTTAAATCTCTGCTGCCTCGGGGGCTCCATCCTAACCCATCTCCCTCGGGGGTTCCATCCTAACCCATCTCCCTCGGGGGTTCCATCCTAACCCATCTCCCTCGGGGGCTCCATCCTAACCCATCTCCCTCGGGGGTTCCATCCTAACCCATCTCCCTCGGGGGTTCCATCCTAACCCATCTCCCTCGGGGGCTCCATCCTAACCCATCTCCCTCGAGGGTTCCATCCTAACCCATCTCCCTCGGGGGCTCCATCCTAACCCATCTCCCTCAGGGGTTCCATCCTAACCCATCTCCCTCGGGGGCTCCAGCCTAACCCATCTCCCTCGGGGGTTCCATCCTAACCCATCTCCCTCGGGGGTTCCATCCTAACCCATCTCCCTCGGGGGCTCCATCCTAACCCATCTCCCTCGAGGGTTCCATCCTAACCCATCTCCCTCGGGGGTTCCATCCTAACCCATCTCCCTCGGGGGTTCCATCCTAACCCATCTCCCTCGGGGGTTCCATCCTAACCCATCTCCCTCGGGGGTTCCATCCTAACCCATCTCCCTCGGGGGTTCCATCCTAACCCATCTCCCTCGGGGGTTCCATCCTAACCCATCTCCCTCGGGGGCTCCATCCTAACCCATCTCCTTTGGGGGTTCCATCCTAACCCATCTCCTTTGGGGGTTCCATCCTAACCCATCTCCTTTGGGGGTTCCATCCTAACCCATCTCCCTCGGGGGTTCCAGCCTAACCCATCTCCTTTGGGGGTTCCATCCTAACCCATCTCCCTCGGGGGTTCCATCCTAACCCATCTCCTTTGGGGGTTCCATCCTAACCCATCTCCCTCGGGGGCTCCATCCTAACCCATCTCCCTCGGGGGTTCCATCCTAACCCATCTCCTTTGGGGTTCCATCCTAACGATCTCCCTGGGGGGTTCCATCCTAACCCATCTCCTTTGGGGGTTCCATCCTAACCCTTCTCCCTCCGCTGGGATCTGCCTGAGCTCCCGGCTGCTGGGACAGGAGCAGGAGCCCTCTCCCGCAGCTGGGGTGGGACAGGAGCCGGAGTGCCCGGGCTGGGGAGGGGAAAGGGCGATGTTCCTGCAGTGGGACAGGGGCTTTGGGCTGCTGCTCCGTTTACACAGAACACGCGTGTGTCACCCTGGTTTGTCTGAGTTTTTTAAAGCCTTTTGATTGTTCATAAAATCGAGTCAGACTTTTTAGCTACTGTGCAATATTAGGAGCGGTTTTCACTTTTTCTCACGCATGTAACATAAACAAATCCTTTGTTTTTCATTCCCTGTCCTTTATTTGCATATTTCTAACCTGAAAACAATTGTAACTGACAGCTGCTCTGGCCATTCGGCTGGGAGGTGAAAACTCCAGAAGCCAATCCACAGCCAGACCCACAAATGTATAAAAAGTAAGAAATAAACAGGCAGAGGGGCTCTGGGCTTGGCTCAGCCTTGGGCTCTCTCAGAGGAACAGCTCTGCCCTGTGAAAATCTCTCATCTCCGTGTGATTGCCTTGCGTATCCCGATCACACACGTTAGCAATCCTAAAAGCAGAGGTGCTGGGCTGCTGCTTTTCTCCTGGGGGCTGTTCGAGGGCAGCTCCGTTCCCTGGCGCCTGTGTGCAGCTAAGGAACCCGGCCCCAGTGGCTGCTCTGCCCTTTCCTGTGACCTTCCGAGATAAAATATCCTGGCTGTGAGAGGGGAACACGGGGGGAAACGCCATCCTCTGTGTGATCCATGGCCTCGTCCCTGCAGCTTCCCTTTGCCCTGAGCTTTGTGCCCATGCTGTGGGCTGGGCTGTGGGCAGCAGCCTCCTCCAGGAGCCTCTGCGCTGGCCTGGGGCTGCGGCTCCGGCTGTTGCTCGGCTTTCCTGGCTGTTCAGCCGGGCTGGGAACTCAGCTGATCCCTTGCTCGTCGGCTTTACAACCCAAGGATGTAAAATAAGGCTTTGCTGAAGTGGAGCAAATGTTTTGCAGCTTGTACGGCCCCTCTGGGTTCAGATGTTGTGAGGCTGTTGATAATTTCAGGTTCATTTCTTACTGTCCTTGCACTGGAGAGCTCAGGGCCCTTTTAGCGGTTCTTAAGCTTGGGCAGATGGAATAATAAGAGCGGCTATGGCAATGAAACTCGTGTAACTTACAATTTGTGACATAGAAAAGTGGCAAATATTCTTATTCTGGGTGTTTGATAACTATTAATTTATACTGATTTATTTTCTGCCTCGGTTGTATTTCACCTCAGCCAGTGGCTGTGTGAGGAGCAGAACATGCTGTGCAGCACAAAACCGAGCGTCAAGGGACAGAGGAACGGAGCCTGAACTGTTTTGTACAGTCACCTGCTGAGGTCACGCTGTGTTAAAAAAAATTAATGTTTCACTTCCTGTCGATTATTCAGGGCTTGAGTAGCCAAAACTCAAAGGTGGCTGAGTCCCAGAGAGCCTGAGCCCTGGGATTTGCTCCTGCTGAGCCTGGGACCCTCCCCTGGAACCCCCCTGGAACCCCCCTGGAACCCCCCAACTCCTTCCTGTGCTTTGTGGGGATGCTGCAGGGGGAAAGCCACGGATGTGCAAGTGCCCCTCTGTGATTCCCAGGGGATAGAAGCAGAGGGAACGGCCCCAGCCTGGGCCAGGGGAGCTCAGGGGGGACAGCAGCAGGAATTTCCCCATGGAAAGGGAGCTCAGGGGGGACAGCAGCAGGAATTTCCCCATGGAAAGGGAGCTCAGGGGGGACAGCAGCAGGAATTTCCCCATGGAAAGGGAGCTCAGCTCGGACAGCAGCAGGAATTTCCCCATGGAAAGGGAGCTCAGGGGGGACAGCAGCAGGAATTTCCCCATGGAAAGGGAGCTCAGGCACTGGAACTGCCCAGGGAGGTTTGGATCCCCATCCCTGGAGGTGTCCCAGGAATTCCTGGAGGTGGCACTCAGAGCTCTGGGGATGGGGCAGAGCTGGACTCGATCCTGGAGGACTTTTCCAGCCTCAGGGATTCTGGGATAAATCCATTGGGGATGATCCCGAAGGGCCCAGTCCTGGCAAACTCAGAGTGCCCAGGAACCCTGGAAGGAGGAAGGGCCAGGATCAGGGTGGGGTTGGGTGCCTGCCTCTCTCCCAGGCCCATTCCAGCCCCTGCCTGTCCTCTGCAAACTCCCAGGAGATGTTACCCTCCATCAGAGCTGCTACTGATCTTTGCTCACACACACGGATTTTGCTGCTGCTGCTGCTGTGGACAGGGAGGAGAGCAGCACCCCCAGTCCTGTCTGGCAGACAACGCTTTTCCTGACAGACACTTGGAATTTTGACAAATATTGGCGGAGGAAACAAGTACGGGCTCCCTTCCCACTTCTCCCAAAGATCTCACGTCTGCAGTGTTCCTCCTGGGATTTTGTGTCAGCAGCACCCAGCTGGGCAGTCTGAGTCTGCAGGACTCAGGTGTTAAAAGTTCACTTCACACTGAGTTCCAAGGGGCACGGGAGCCCCAAAAGCACCTTTTCCCAGGCTGTGCCACGGCCTGGAGGCTGGGGGCTGCGGCCAGGAGATCCCATCGGGAGCTGCTCATCCATCCCCATCAGAACCGGGGCGCAGCCGATCAATCACAGCTCTCCACGAGTGCAATGAGCGCATTTCCAGGGCAGGCAGGAGAACAGTGGGGCGGGCCATGACTGCAGGTGAGTTATCGGGCCCTGCTGGTGAGTGCTAATGCTCCTGAATCACAGGGCTGTTTTCTACTCTACTCCTGAAAGGTAAAATTAAACTCCTTCCAGAGAGCTCGCTCAAAACCCAATCTCAGCGCTGCTGCTGCTGAGCTGGTGCCTAAAGATGAAAATCTCCATCTCAGCAGCGCTGGAAACTTGAGCCAAGCCCCGGGACAGGGAGGATGAGCCGGGTCCTGCTGAGGCTGAGCCGGAGCCTGGCTGGAATTCCCTTCCACAGCTCCTCGGTGCTCTGCGGCCATCCTGCGCTGCTCCCACCGTGAGCCGGATCAGCTCCCCCTGCATGGCTTCAGGCGGGTGCTGAAGTGAAAAATGGGAAAGGACGGAGAGCAGAAGGCTCAGGATTTGCAGGTGGGGCAGAATTTACCCCTGTGGGAGAGAAAACCGGGTGAGTTTGTGTGCGGCTGTGCTCCAGGCAGGACCAGGTCACCTATCTGTCACTGGAATGCAGCTCCAGGGCAGCAGGGTCACCCCGGGGTTACAGCAGGGACGGCTTGGGGCAGCGGTGGGCTGGGCTGAGCAGCAGAGCTCTCTGCTGGGAGCCCGTGTGGGGCTGATCCACCGGGAGAGACACAAAATACAGCCCGGGGACCTCGGGGCTGCTCTCACAAAGGAGATGAATAAATCACCCCGGAATTAACCCTTCAGGTAGCTCGGGGCTGTTCTCACAAAGGAGGTGAATAAATCCCCCAGATTTAACCCTTCAGGTACCTCGGGGCTGCTCTCACAAAGGAGGTGAATAAATCACCCCTGGTTTAACCCTTCAGGTACCTCGGGGCTGCTCTCACAAAGGAGGTGAATAAATCCCCCCTGGTTTAACCCTTCAGGTACCTCGGGGCTGCTCTCACAGAGGAGGTGAATAAATCCCCCCTGGTTTAACCCCTCAGGGGCTGTAAGTGAAGCACAGCCCCGGTTCCCAAGGCACACATCCCTGTCTCCCTCAGGCGGGTGCCCTCTGCTTTCCGTTCCTTTGTGATCTCTGAGCAGGAGTCGCAGTGAAGCTTTGTTCTGAGCGAGGGGCACTGGAGCACTGAGGCAGCAGAAGTTCCTCTATTAATTTTGGAGAGCTTTTCCTGGCAGGTGCCCTCCCAAGTGTGGGTTTGTGCTGTTGAAGAGGAGTGACCCTTCCTGGCCCCTGGCGCCTTTGTTCCTGGAATTGTCGGTCCCTGGCTGCAGGAGGCACCTCTTGTCTCGCTCCCTTTGTTTCTGTAGCATCCCTTGCTGGTTTTTCAAGAGGGAAAATCGCTCCGTTGGCACCAGGGGTCCTGTGCCACCCCAAGGCATGAAAATCTGTAACTGCAGCATCCCAGAACGTGGCTCCTCTCATCTTCCAGCTCCTCTCATCTTCCAGCCCCTCTGAAACGCTCTTTAGGCAGGACTGTGAGGGCTGCTGGTGGCTTTAGCTCTGCCCTCGTCCAAGCCCACTGACAGATAGAGGCCATTTGGAGGTCACTGCCAAATAATGCTCCTGCTGTAGTGGGGAAATAGACCTTTGACTGATGTGGCTTTTCTTTGTGCATTTGAGTCACAAAAAGCTCGCCTTCCTGAAAGGCTGCTCGGCAGAAGTCAAAATATTGTTCCTCTTTCCTGTAAATAAATGCTGTAGGTTTGACAGCCGTCACGGGCCTGACTTTAAATTTATTCTTTGTATACCCAGTTTATCAAAAGGGGTTAGAAACACCATTTTAAAACAGTGTTTTGCTGCTCTCTGAAAGCACGGCGTGTAAATAATATTTCCTGAAGCATTTCATTTATACTTTGGCTCTTGGAAACCGATCTGTGTCGTAACAGGAATTCATCTGACTGACCGAAATTCCCTTTACGTGCGGAGCCTTTCCTTGGCTGAGGCTGGGGGAAATGGTGATGAATGCAAGAGTTCTGCGTGGGGGAGCGTGGCTGTGCCCCCCTGTGCCCGTCCCTGTGGAGGTGGCACCTGGGGACACGGGCAGCGGTGGCCGGGGCAGTGCCGGGAGTGTTGGACTCGGTGCTCTGAGAGGCTTTTCCACGCAGTTCTGTCACTCTCCAGGACTCTGCCCCTTGACTTGTTCAGCTTGTTTTGGTGTTGGCCAGGTGCTAAAGGTCTGTGTTCAGTATTCCCCTGGCCCTCGAAATGGTGGCAGATTCCCTGTCCTGTGTGCAGGATGCTGGGAATTCTCCTTAGCTGAGCTCTCCCCCTGCACTGCTCACGCCTCTGCCCGGATTTCCTGGTGCTCGTTCAGTTTTGCTCCCTAAATAATGCAAAAGTACGTTTGTGCCCGTCTTGCCCGGCAGCAGAGCGTTCTCCTGGCTCTCATGAGAAGCAATGGAGCTGAAATTCTCCACGTGCTGGGTCCAGCTGGGCTTCCCCTGTGCACAGCCTGTGCTTTCCATGAGGAGCAGGGCTCGGGACAAGGCTCTCCTCCAGATTTCCATCCGGGGTGCAGCTGTCTCAGCCGTGGGTGGAATCCCTGCTGCTGCAGAGCCCGGGTGCCTCAGGGGCTGGGGAGCTCTCACCCAGCAGCTCAGTGCGCTCCTCACTTGGGAACTGCAGGCAAAACGCGCTTCATCAGAGGCGCTCCTCTGCTCCTCTGCCTGCTCTCCGGCGCTGTGAGCTCCCCGCTCGCCCTTCCTCTGCTTTGTTGGTGCTACGCAGAAAAGGCAGAATTGGCTCTCGGGCAGCTCCTTAGCGTAGGCGAGCCTCGAACGCGTGCTGCCTCCTTATCCACGCCGTGGAGGGTCTGGAATTCGCACGTTCCTCCTGAGTCCAGAGTTCACCCAGAAATTAAATGTAATCCCAAGTGCTGGTTATCTGAATCCTCCAGACGTCCCTCGAGTCACACAGCTAATCAGGATCACTGGGATGCAGCCCTTAAGCATCCTAATTTTATTCAGTCAGGAAAAATGTCACTAAAGAATAAACCCCATTGCGTGGTAAATCATCTGGAGCCTTTTAGTAGGGTTTAACATTCTCATTTTCTCCTTTTTTAGCATTTTTCATTAGGATCAGTGGAAAGGATTTGACTTGAGCACTCACGGACGCCTCTCTTTGGCAAGGAGTGGCAAAGTCAAATCCCCGGCTGTCAAACTCTGCTCCACAATTAAATTTTCCCAAAGCCCTATTGATTTGGAGCAGGATTTTGTTTTTTTGGGAGCTGATGGCAGCGGGTATTATCAGGCAGACGTGATTCAAAGCTGAGCTCTGCTGACTGACAGTTCATTTCACAGTTTACTGCAGCTCTGTGTGCATCTGCTGAGGGGCAGGGCTGCGGGGCGAGTGCCAGCTCCCCGCAGCCCCACTACTGACACAGGGATGAGCTCCTGGGCTGGCACGCTCCCTGAGGGAGCCCCAGAGCTCCCAGCTTCCCCAGGGATGTTCCCACTGCCAGGATCACCTGGGGGAGGAGCAGCGGGCTCTGAGTTCAGCTCTCCTGCTCCTGTGGGTTTTGTGTTTTCCATGGGGTTGGAGATCTGCTGACCTTGGTTCTTCAGGCTGGGACACCTGGGGGTGCTCAGCTGGAGAGGAGAAGCTCCAGGGAGAGCTTCCAGCACATTCCAGGGCCTGAAGGGGCTCCAGGAGAGCTGGAGAGGGGCTGGGGACAAGGGATGGAGGGACAGGACACAGGGAATGGCTCCCACTGCCAGAGGGCAGGGATGGATGGGAGATTGGGAATCAGGAATTGTTCCCTGGAGGGTGCTGAGGCCCTGGCACAGGGTGCCCAGAGCAGCTGTGGCTGCCCCTGGATCACCTGTATGAGGTGACAGAACCATGGAATGGCTGGGCAGGAAGGGATTTTAGGGACCATCCTGTGGCTGGGGCTCTTTCCTTTCCCTCGTGCACTTTCCGTTCTCAGCCCGTTGCCCTTTGGCGACAAAGCTCTGCCCTTTGTCTCCTCTAACACGTTTCGTTAAGTGTTCTCAGCTCTCATTCACATCACCTTCCACCCCTTCCTGCCGCACCTGTGACAGAATCGTGCGAGCACCTCGCTGGGGCGGGTGGTACCCATGCAGAATTTGAGAAGGGGGTGTCATCACCCCGGACAAGCGTGGATTTGGTTTTGCTTCCCTTTCTTCTGTCTCCTTTCCTTCTCGCCCTGGTTATTTCTGCTGCCGGGCCCTGCTGGGGTCCCCGAGGTGCTGCTGCGGTGTGAATCCTCTCCCCAGGTCCCTGGAGGCTCACCTGGGCACGTGTAGCCCATCGGCGGCGGGGCTCAGCGCGGCTGCCCCAGCGGAGCGCTCTCGTCAGCGCGTCATTTAACGCCAGCTCTGCTCTGCGTGTCTGAGAGGCAGCGATGGGAAGCGAAGAGATGAAGACTGGAATAACTTGGAGGCGTCGCAGTGCGTGGGGAAGGGGGAGGAGTGGCCCAGCTGTATTTTGCTGTCGTTTCTCTAATGGTAACACTTAAACGGGCCCATTATCCGTTCTGAAAGGCAATTGTGGCGATGTACAATTTCCTGCGCTGCGCCGGGCGAGGGACTTGACCTATTTAAATCTCAGAAGGAGAGAAAGAACGTGATGGTGTGTCGTGTCGTTCCCTGCACCTGGAACTTGCAGGAATTGCTCCTGGCTGGGGCTGTTCCCTTGAGGCCCCAGGGCTGTCACAGGGACCAGACCTCCCCTCAGCCCTGGACTCACCACGCTCCTGCCCGGGGAGCTCTGAGGAGCCAAACCCCATCCCAAAGCCCTTGGGACCTGCACAGCTCCTCCACCTGCTGCCAGCTGGCTCAGGGTGAAAATCCTGGAGATTTCCACAGCTGTGTCTCAGGGTGGGTTGGAGATGCAGTGGGATAGGGCAGGAAAGGATTCAGAGGGGATTTGGGGAATCAGGAATTGCTCCCTGGGAGGGTGTTGAGGCCCTGGCACAGGGTGCCCAGAGCAGCTGAGGCTGCCCCTGGATCCCTGGCAGTGCCCAAGGCCAGGTTGGACACTGGGGCTGGAGCAGCCTGGGGCAGTGGGAGGTGTCCCTGCCATGGCAGGGGTGGCTCTGGGTGGGATTTGGGATCCTTCCACCCAAACCGGGCCGGGATTCTGGGACTGTGACGTTCACAGGAGGATGCTCAAAGCAGAAGCTCTGTCCCAGGAGGGGCAAAGCTGCCCCTGCTGGGTTGTGGTGGGGGTTGAGGGACCCTCTTTGCCCACTCTCCCTTGGGGAATGTTCACAGGATCACAGCCTGGGCTGGGCTGGAAAAGCCCCTCTAGATCCAATCCCCCTTCCATGGGCAATGACAGCAGCGCATAATCTGCATTTTCTGTTGATTTGGTAATGACTGAAACTTCATGGGAAAGAAAATGGGAGTTTGTGAGATTGTTTTGGGGGGAAAAAAAATGAGAAGAGATTGATTCGTAGTGGAGATGGTATTCCCTTATTAATT
This sequence comes from Hirundo rustica, assembly GCF_015227805.2. Taxonomy (NCBI): domain Eukaryota; kingdom Metazoa; phylum Chordata; class Aves; order Passeriformes; family Hirundinidae; genus Hirundo; species Hirundo rustica. The sequence goes on along the minus strand of NC_053457.1, from coordinate 35,256,102 downwards.
TTTGAGCTCCTGAGCAGGAAAGTCACGTATTGCATAACTCTCTTTGGCTCCGGCTGTACCAGCAGCAAGGGAAGGTGGCAAAGCTTTTACATTTTCATCTTCTGTGGCCTGGGTTAAACTTCTGCAGGCATTCTAGGGGAAGATCGTGCAGCTTCTGAGCACTCACCAGGAAATTTGCACGGAGAGTTGGGGAGATGTAAGTGAACATTTGTGTGGTGGAGATAATCACATATGGGTGGGGACTCTGCTGCAGGATGACACGAGGGAGAATTTTAAAATCACATGTGTGTTAACAGATGGTTAAACCTGACACCAAATGTGAATTTCTTAGTGCAGAAACAAACAAGAACAATATAAAACCCGTGGGTTCTTGAAATAATGAGGAGAACCACCCCATACTTTAATCCTGGGTTATAAATTACCTAATTGGAAGGAATGTGTCTCTTTTGGAGTGCTGTGACCCCAGGAGCTGCACAGAGGGTATCAGGCTGATCCCGAGGGCAGGACACCAGCCAGGAACGGCTTTCCCAGGGCTCAGAAAGGTGCAGAGCTTTGTGAAATGCCTGGTCTGGGCTTTGCCTGACCTTGGAGGTGGGAGCAGAGAGGGACTCATCCCTGTGCTGGAGCGCTGTCACAGCCGGGCTCTGCCCCTTGGAAAGGCTCCCCTTTGGGATCACAGCACGTTTGCTCTTGGAGGGGACTCTAAAGGCCACGGCAGGGACACCTCCCTCAGCCCGAGGTGTCGCTGGTCCTGCTCCTGATGCCCAGGGAAGAGCTGCTCCAGTCCCAGCCCAGGAGGAGCTGGAGCTGCCGGGCGCGCTCCCGGGCGCTTTGCAGGCCAGGCTCCGGTGCCACTGCTGGTCACAGCCCTGCAAATGGCCCAGGCTCCCTGGCTGGGACAGGAATCCCCTCCCTGGCCTGCACCTCAGCCGCATTTCCAACGCCGCCACTGGAATTTTGAAGCGGTTCTTCTTTTCCCTGTCCTGGAAGTTCAAAGGTTAGCGCATAACGCTCGCGGTGCGTTGTGGCTTCTCCTGCTTTGGAAACGCAGAGCAAACCCGCTTCAAACCCAGCAAACACCAGCTGAAGGCTCGCATGGTTACACAGCCTAATTATAAACATTCTGCACAGTCCAAAAGCACAGCGGAGTAAATAAATGCATCACCCAGCTGAAGAATGCATCCCTCAGTGTCAGCCAGCGAGCACTTCGGAGAGCAATTCAAAGCGAAGCGTCCACTGCAGCTCTGCAATCCAGCAGAAGTTTAGATTTTACTTCAGGAATTGGGACGGAGTGGAGGGCAGCGCCCCATGCAAACAATATCCATGAATATTCATGTCTCTGGAGCTGGAAAATGAGCGACTTCTGCTGAGAAGAGAAACAAAGTGGGGTTTTGTGGGGTTTTTTTTCCTGGTTGTCTTTGAAGGGGAAAGGCTTTGTGCGTTATAGAAATAACTTGTGTTGTTCTGCTGTCACAGTTCATTGCACGGGGCTGGGCTGCCCCTCGCTGAAGCACAGGGAGCTCCTGGATCCATTCATTCCTGGCTGGAAGTGCAGCTCCTGCTCTGCTTTGCTCTGAGCAGCTCCAGCACATTTTCCCGCTGAATTATCCTCGATGCCTGAGAAGGTATTCCTGAAATAGCCCATATTATCCACAAGAGACTGATAGGAGATGATAAAATCCGTTTGTTTACGGTGTCTCCAGCTCTCCTGTCAGTGTGATGTATTGCATCACTGGGGAGCCCAGCCTGGCTCTGCCCTCGCTCCGAGAGTGGCTTTGCCATCCTGATACCTTGGGGAGGCTGAGCTGGAGCAGAGACTGGGCAGAGCTGGAGAATAAAGCAGAGATTTATTGAAAGGCCTTAAAGGTACAGCTTGGGCAGGACAAGAGCCTGGCCGAGGCCACACCCAAGGTGGACCCAAAATGGACACAAAATGGACCCAAAATGGACACAAAATGGCCACAAAATAGCCACAAAATGAACACAAAATGGTCACAAAATGTACACAAAATGGACAAAGGGTCACGAGGTCTCACCCTTTGATCAGTTCTGGTCCATTTGCACATTGGGGTTTCATTGTCCCATCCCAGCTCCAGGCTGTGAGGTCCCATCCTTCTTGTTCCTCCCTCCAGCCACCGCTGTTTGTGCTTTGGGGCTGAAAGTTGTCCTTGGTGTGCAGCAGGAGCAGGATTTGTTTTGTGTCACTGCTCTGAGTGACCCTGAGTGTGAGCTCAGAGCTGCACCTGGGCAGCACAGGACATGAAATAACACCAAAGATCAAACTCCAGGCACCAATCCGAGAGCGCTGCTCCCCGCTGCTGCCATCCATGGAAAGCTCGCTGGGTCAGAGGGGCAGAACTCAGCAGGCTGTGCCTCTGCTGGCGGTGTGCCTGCACAGACAGCGAGCCTGCCTTCGGCCCTGGCACGGGGTGTGACCTTGTTGCAGTGCTAGAAACTGCGATTTAAGAGCCAAAACCTTTCCCTGCACGCCCCCCGTGCTGCTGCAGGCGGGCACAGTGCCCTGAGCCCCGGCTGTGTCACGGCCACGAGCCCCAGCCAGGCTCCCTCTGCCCTGCTCTGCCCACGAGAGGGTTTGGCCCTGGGAAAGAGGATATTTTGGAGAGGAATGGCTTGCACTCAGGATCCCTTTTTAATTGAGGAATGGCAGCGGATGGGTGCTGGGTAAGACCTTGCCCAGGCCAGGTTCTGGCTCTTTGGGAAGGCTGAGGTTGTTCCCAGCCCTGACCGGGTGTGGGGGTTCCTCCTGCATTTGGGGACACCACAAACCATGGGGGTGCTGCTGGAGGAACCCACGGGAGGCCAAGCCTCCCTCTGCCCTGGCTCTTGGCTGGATCCCCTGGATCCCCACGATGGGTTGGGATGGGATGGGATGAAGCTGGAGGTGCTGGTGCCACTGGGGCTGAATGCCACAGGCTGTGAGCTCTGAGGGAATTCCACCCCACAGTGGTGCCCTGGGACTGCAGAGCACGGGAGGTCAGTGCTGCATTCCAGGTTTTCCTATAATGTCCTGGGACTGCAGAACACAGGAGGTCAGTGCTGCTTTCCAGGTTCTCCTGTGATATCCTGGGATTACAGAGCACGGGAGGTCAGTGCTGATTCCAGGTTCTCCTGTGATATCCTGGGATTACAGAGCACGAGGGGTCAGTGCTGTTTTCCAGGTTCTCCTGTGATATCCTGGGATTACAGAGCACGGGAGGTCAGTGCTGCTTTCCAGGTTTTCCTGTGATATCCTGGGATTACAGAGCACGGGAGGTCAGTGCTGCTTTCCAGGTTTTCCTGTGATATCCTTGGCTAACGGAGCACAGGAGGTCAGTGCTGCTTTCCAGGTTCTCCTGTGATATCCTGGGACTGCAGAGCACGGGAGGTCAGTGCTGATTCCAGGTTTTCCTGTGATATCCTGGGATTACAGAGCACGGGAGGTCAGTGCTGCTTTCCAGGTTTTCCTGTGATATCCTGGGATTACAGAGCATGGGAGGTCAGTGCTGATTCCAGGTTCTCCTGTGATATCCTTGGATTACGGAGCACAGGAGGTCAGTGCTGCTTTCCAGGTTTTCCTGGCTGGTGTTCTGTTCAGCCCAGCTCGGTGCTTCCCATCAGCGGGGTTGGCATGGCAGCAAAACCACCCCAAATCTGCCTCCAAACAGCCGAGAAATACCAAGTACTGCATACGGGGACGAGCACTTAATTAAAATTACAGCCCAAAGCCACCCACCTCCACACTCCGAGCTCTACACGCTTCCATTTGTACCCAACTCAAGAAATGAACGTGTTATTTAGTTCAAATGAAGCCTCCTGTCAAAACACCTCCTTACCTGCTCTGGGGGAGTCTGCACGTGTTCCTCGTCCCTGACCTTTCCTGTTTCTTTTTGTAGCTAACATTACTTCTAACAAGTAGACTTTAATTGTTGCCGTTCAAGGTTTGGAAGAGATTTGCAGAGATAAAATTTGAAAGGCTGGGAAATTAAAAGACTTCTCAGAAGAGAAGTATCTCAAAGACGAGGCACGAACACCAGACTGAGTTATTTCTTTTTTTGAACTGTTTTCTGTCATTGTCCGTTCCAGGTTAAGCCTTTCAGGGCACGTCAGGGTGAATTGGCTCAGAATAACTGACAGGAGCTGCCCTGGATGATCCCTGTGGCTCCATCCAGCTCAGGACATCCTCTGATTCCATGATTTAGTGCTTGGGAAGCAAAACCTCACGGGCAGGTGCTGTCCTGAGGGTGGCTTTTCCCATCCCACACTTCCCGTGGCACAGGGCTCTGGTCCTGGCAGTGGGGCTGGGATGCCCTGGGGTGCTCTGGGATCTCAGCCCTGGGCTCCACTGCAGGATTGTCCCGAGAGCCCGCAGCTCTGAGAGCAGGACACATCTCCCTCATTAAATGTACCAAATAACGCACAGGTTCCCTGACCTGGCTGTGAAAATGTAGCAGAAATTACAGTAATTACCTCCAAGTGTCACCTCCAACCACGCTGTGCCACGGATTTTCTTGATGTAAATCTGTATTTCACTTTACAAATACCTATGAATGTTTTAATTCTCCCCTTCTACAAAAGAGACATGTGGGCTGACAGAAATTATTCACCATTTGGGACTTCTGTGATCAGGCAAACTATTTAATTTTCCAAGTGCAGATTCGAGGTCTGACTTTGAGGAGCTGAAGTTTTAAATATTACATTATTTCTTTATTTTAAAAGCACATGCAGGGACAGTAGCACACTGCTGGTGAAAGCCTTCAGGACTTTGTGTGGGGAAAGTCTGCACTTGGCTCCGGGTTATCTTGGAGGAATTAAAACTTCCAAGCTTTCTGCAAGAATCCAGATATAGAGGCATTATAAATATATGTATAAGTTATTGAAATACAGCTGTGCCTATCTGAGCTTCCATATCTGACTGAACCAAGGTGGGCTCTGCAGGAAAACTCTTCCAGTTGCCCTGGGTTTCCTCTCTCCGTCTTGCAATTCCATCAATCTAACGGAATGTACCCGAGCCTTCGTTCGGAATTTTTTTGCGGCCTTGGGTTCGAAAAACCTTTGTGTGATTTAGGAGGAATTTTTTTCCTGGAAGGGTTGGTCAGGGCTTGGCACTGCCCAGGGAGGTTTGGAGCGCCCATCCCTGGAGGTGTCCCAGGAATTCCTGGAGGTGGCACTCGGAGCTCTGGGCTGGGGATGGGGCACAGCTGGGACTCGATGACCTTGGGGGGCTCTTCCAGCATTAAGTGTTCTGGGATTCTCTGCTGTAGTTTCATTCCTTTTTTCCTCCAACCCACCAGAATTCTGTAACTCTTGGACCTGCTGCCTGAGCACTGTTGAAATTGTGCTTTTATTTCCGAGGAGTTTTGCATTCTGCGTCTCCTTTTATTGTGAGCATACATCACCTATTACCGAGTGGGACTCCAGAACTAACTCTTCTTCTATTTTCCCAGTTTTTCCTTGCCCTCGTGCCGATTGTGTTTTACAACCCACCTTGCTCGCTGCCCTTTCGTTATAATTTTAGGGGATTGTCACATATTTCACACTAACTTTTAGCAGCGTTGCTGGAGAAAGGTTAAGTAGGTTCTTGATTGCTCCTCTAGTTCTGGGCTTTATGGCCCTGTTGAATTAAGTGCACATGATTTGTGGCATGGCTTGAGCACCGAATGTATACATTGAATTATTCCTTTACATCTCCATTGCCATGGAGCTGGCGATATTCTGGAGGGTAAATATGCATGCAAATTACCTATATTGAGGAAACTTCCTACACTTTCCGTTCGCAGAAGATGGATTTATTCCTTTGGAAATACATCAGCAAAGAGACCCAAATCTTTGCAGCTTTCAGAAACCATTCCGGAGTGCCAGGGGAGAGGGGCAGCTTTACAGCCGTGGCAGAGGGTGGTTTTGTGTGTGAGTTACTTTCCACGTCGTACTGAGCCCAAACGCTCGCAAGCGCTCTGATCCCCGCTCTCAGCCCGTGTATTTATATTTATTAATTATTTATGACGTTCGTTGTTACCGTGTGACTTTGTTCCTTGTCTTGCCTAATGTGCCTTGGCATGTCAGAGCGGCATTTTTATAAAACCCCCCAAAATTCTAATCAGGAGATACTTAGTGTGCTGTGAAAATTCCGTTCCCAAGACAGAGGGAGTGGGGGGATGCTTTTTCTGGGCTTACAGGAGTTACAAAGCAGACTGGGTTGGCTTCTTAAGAATGCAAATGATTGCGTGTGAGCAAGATCCGTTGGTACAAAAATAAAATATTCCACATCCTGCTCGGGAAATAATAATCCATATCCAAGCAACACATGGTAGGTGGCTGAATAAGACCCTGGCCTCGAGTTGCTGCGAAACACGAGGAGCTGTAGGCATTTGGCAGTGATTAAAAACCCGAGTGTCAGTGGTAGCCAACGGTCAGGGTCTCCTGGCGCTGGGGGTGGATGTGCCCAACTTGCTCTGGAATCTTTGAATTCCAGGCACGTTTCCCCACGAGTGAGGATCCCGGTGCCGCTGTTTGATTAACCGTGCCTCACATGAAGCATTTCTCCTCTAACGTGCCCTCGGTGTGTTTGACAACGTACAAATGCCTGGCGTGTAATGGAAGGGGGTTTTCAGTTTACGGCAAACTTTGATAGTTCTTTAACTTTGGGAAGTGAAGGAATTCCTCCCTGGAAGGGTGGGCAGGCCCTGGATCCCTGGCAGTGCCCAAGGCCAGGTTGGACATTGGGGCTGGAGCAGCCTGGGACAGTGGGAGGTGTCCCTGCCATGACAGAGGTGTCTCTGGGTGGGATTTGGGGTCAAATCTTCCCACCCAAACCAGGCTGGGGTTCCGTAATTCTGTGGTTCCATAAATCTGATCCTAAGCCAGTAGAGCCAGACTTTATTCCCACGAGATCTGAGTCCTACAGGGGTCAATCCCAATATTTTTTACCAGCTGGAGCAAAGCACGTGGTGGCAGCACAGGAGGTGAACTCTGGGAGTCGCAGCCTTAATGCCAACGTTCCTTTGGGTTTGTTGTTTCCGTTTTGTTCCGCTGAGCTCCTGCAAATCCCAGAGCTGGAGAGCTCTCAGAGCTGTCCGTGCTGTCCCTGAGGATCCCAGGGGAGCTCTGCTGTGCCAGTCCGAGCCCTGGTTTTGCATTCCCGAGCTCGGAATTCCCAGCGACCTGCCAGAGGAGGGCCGTCAGTCCCTCTCCGGCTCGGGGAGGGATCTGCCAGGTCTGTGCGTTGTTTTATAAATGGAGCGCGCGCAGGAGTGCAATGAGCCGCTCCGTGTGTGCCGTTCCTCGAGCACCGCGCACGGGGGGTTCATTATCATATTTTTGATGACTTGCCGTTGTTCTCTGTTTGCTTTTGCCCAAAAATATGTCCTTGCTCTGCTGTAGCGATTTCCAGGTTCCCGAATTTGTTTTGTTTGAAGTGTGTTTCTCGCAGTCACACACTCCAGCATAACGCTGGCGTGGAGCTTGTTATTTAGCAACTCATTTAAATGAAAATGGGCATAATTTAAATAGACAGAAATGTCCTATAATACTATTTTTAAAGACTAATGGAGGAGCTCTGCGGGCTGGCACGATGTGCTCCGGCATACAAAACAAACAGAGTTGTTCAGATGCATTTGGATGATTCTTCCAGCCTTTCGTGGGGTTGTTTCAACTGCACAGTGGTAAGATTTATCAAAGGGATTGGGAATCGCTTTGATACAAAAGAGATATTTATTTCTCTGCAAGCTGGCATTTCCAGGAGGTGATGGAAGGGTTTTTCCTTTTGTTGAAATATTGCTTCAGAAAATGCCAGTGGTGAGAATCCTTTCTGTGTCTGCAGCTCCTGCTCTTCCGTGGACAGTGCCCAAACAATGATGGATCCTTTTAATTGGGGAGGTTGCTGCCTTTCTCTTTGGGGTGGGTTAGAGCGTGGGCACGGCCTCAAGCTGGACCAGGAGGGGTCTGGATTGGTCTTTGGGGTTATTTCTCCATGGGAAGCGCTCCCAGCTGGAGATCCCATCCCTGGGGGGATTTCACAGCCTTGTGGATGTGGCATGTGGGGACACGGGCAGTGGTGGGAAATGTGTTTGTGGGGAATTGCCCAAGCCTGGCAGGAGGCTGACACAGTCTGTGCACGGGTGTGCAAACTCTGAGATGAGCTGTGCTGGGCGAGAAAGGCCCCGGGACAGGACAGACACTGCTGGGAGAGAAATGGAACTGGGAACAAGTTTAAACCACGGCCTCGCAAACAGACCGGAGCCTCTGGAGAAACAGAACCGTGAGAGGGGCACTGGAGCAGGAGCCACGAGGGGTCGGTTTGGATTATTGGCTTTAAGGCATCAACGGCACCGTGTGGCAAAAGCTGAGAGGCCAAGAATGCTGATAATGGGTTGTGATTAGGAAACAGTTTGGGTTCTGATTGTGACGGCGTGAATTGTAACATCTGCACCGTCTCACCCTTCTCATGAGACTGAGAATGGAACAAAAGTCTCTAAAACACCTCTCAGGAGCCCCGTCTGTGGGTCAGAAAAAAGGGAAAATCCAACAGTGGCCTTGGCCCTGCTGGGAATGGTTGGAGTTGATGGTGGGAGAGGCATTTCCAACCTCACAATTCCTGATTCCAAGACGTGGGACACAGCGGGAGCCAAGGCACTGCTTGTGGGGTGGGGTTGTTCCCCCAGGTAACAGCCTGGGTTAGGGTTAGGATTTCAGGGGCTGGGATTAGTGTCTCCAAATGCAAACATCAGCATTGTATTGTAAGCAGGGCTTTATCTATTCTTTAAAAATAAATATATAAATATTTATTTATACATATATATTATAATATATATAATATATATAATATATAATATATAAAAAATATATTATATATGTAATAACAATGTATTTATTGTATATTTATATCTTTATATGTGTTTGTATTTCTTCCTTTTTTTAACGTAAGAAACACTTTTTTCCTTTCTGTATTCAGAGGCTCTAACACAGTATCTGAAGTTGCACGAGTGAGCAGGAGATTGCTGATGGTGCCTTTACCTTCCCTTTCCCCCCTCTTTTAGGTCTCATGAGCAAAACTTGATAAACTGGGGCAAGGAATAAAAAATTTAAGCAAGGTTTGGGTAAAGCAGAGAAAAGACTTCCTGAGGTCCAAGGCTTCCGTTTCCTCATTTTTGGTGAAATCAGTACGGCTGCGAGGGAGTTCAGGGACTCTGTGCCTGAAAGGGATTTTTTAAAAGAGTTTTAAAACAATTTGAAGTGGATGTTCGCATTCAGAGAGGAGGTCCCAGTGCTCTGCCGTGGCAGGGTCACCGTCACTGTCCCAGGGAGCCTCCGTGTCCAGCCTGGCCTTGGGCAGCCCCACCTCGTGCCCAGCTTCTCCTCTCCACAGCAAAGAAACCTGTCCCACGCTGCAGACATGTAGTCTTTAAACCATGGCAGCTGTATAAATTAATTTTTATGACCTGCAGTATTTAATCTCATTAAATAATGACTTTAGGAGCCTGTTCCCTGGTGTAAGAGGATTAGGCTGCTCCGCACTTTGTTTGTACTGCAGCGTGGAATCAGCTTAGCGCAAGTTTTATTGAATTCTTTTTCCAACTTGTCTTAGGAGAAGTGGTTAAGCAGAACTCATTGCCAATTAATCTGCCGGGTCGGGGTGGCACGAGCGCTGCGGGGCTTTGTGGGTGCCCTGGGTGCTCAGGGCTCCCCTGTCCCAGCGAGCACCTGCAGAGGGGGAGAAAAGCGAGAGAGTCCAGAATGGTCCGGGAGAGAAAGGACCCCAGATCCCACCCAGTGCCACCCCTGCCACGGCAGGGACACCTCCCACTGTCCCAGGCTGCTCCAGCCCCAGTGTCCAACCTGGCCTTGGGCACTGCCAGGGATCCAGGGGCAGCCACAGCTGCTCTGGGCACCCTGTGCCAGGGCCTCAACACCCTCCTAGGGAACAATTCCTGATTCCCAATCTCCCATCCATCCCTGCCTCTGGCAGTGGAAGCCATTCCCTGTGTCCTGTCCCTCCATCCCTTGTCCCCAGCCCCTCTCCAGCTCTCCTGGAGCCCCCTCAGGCCCTGGCAGGGCTCTGAGCTCTCCCTGGAGCTTCTCCTCTGCAGGTGAGAACCCCCAGCTCTCCCAGCCTGGCTCCAGTGGGGCTCCAGCCCCTGGGCCATATCTGGGGCCTCCTCTGGACTCTCTCCAGAGGAGTTTGGGGACCCAGGGCTGGATACAGAACCAGCAGAGAGGTGTCCAGGGGCTGGTTAAAGCCCTGAGCAGATGGGAGCCCTGGATCTGCACCCAGCTGTGTCTGGAGCCCTGGATCCACACCCAGCTGTGTCTGGGAGCCCTGGATCCATCACCCAGCTGTGTCTGGGAGCTGTGGATCCACACCCAGCTGTGTCTGGAGCCCTGGATCCACACCCAGCTGTGTCTGGAGCCCTGGATCCATCACCCAGCTGTGTCTGGGAGCTGTGGATCCATCACCCAGCTGTGTCTGGAGCATTTTCCCGTCCCTGCTCTCCCCTGCAGGCTCCGTGTGCTGCTGGGGCAGGGGTGGGAGCCGAGCTGCCGCTCCTCCTGGATCTCCCTTGCCTCCCTTCAGCCGCTCCCCCGTGAAATGCAAACTACATCCGAGAGGCGGCACCAGGCTGGGAGAGGAAAAAAGAGGTTTATAAAAACCCCCAGAGGAAAATGGCATAAATTAGAGGCATTGAGAGTTTCTATCTCTTTATGCTCGTTGTTAATGTAATTTTTTTTTTGCACTTCTTTCTCCTTAAAAGATTGAAATTTCTACCGGGGTAGTATTGGCATAATATAATGAAATCAAACTCTTTCAACAAACTGTTGCTATAGACAGCTTAAAAGCAGGAAATTAATGTGCTTTGAAGTGTTGTAATTGTGGTTAATAGAGGGGTATGGGGAGGGTGAAAAAAAAAATATATTTTACTTACTTGAATTTTACCTGAATTCAGTTTTGAGGCTTAAGAGCAAGACATTTAAAATTCTCTTAATGTCTCCAAATTCATCTGCTCCTCTTTGTATTTCTGGATCACTCTCAAGTTTGCTTAATTAGAAATAGAAACAGGGCTGGAAAACGGAAGAGGCAGCAGCGTGAAAAAATTAACTTTTTGCAGGTTGTAGCAGTGCTGTTTGTTCTCCCTGAAGCTCGGATTTTAGGGATCCTGGGATATTTTAAAGGCTATTAAGACGGAAAGATCTGTTTGCCAAAGGTACGTTTTAATCAGATATTTAGAAATGTTGGGCTGTGTGAAAAAATAAAAAACAGAATGAAGCGTCCTAGTTGGGGCATCTCAGCTCACCCAGGGTGTGCCCAGAGCTTGGCCTCTGCCATTGCTCCTGGAGGTTATAAAATCCTGGAGCTGCCCCAGGGGAGCCCAAACTCGGGGCGTCAAGGGGCTGGGGGTGCTCAGCTGGAGAGGAGAAGCTCCAGAGAGAGCTTCCAGCACATTCCAGGGCCTGAGGGGGCTCCAGGAGAGCTGGAGAGGGGCTGGGGGCAAGGGCTGGAGGGACAGGACACAGGGAATGGCTCCCACTGCCAGAGGGCAGGGCTGGGTGGGAGATTGGGAATCAGGAATTGTTCCCTGGAGGGTGCTGAGGCCCTGGCACAGGGTGCCCAGAGCAGCTGTGGCTGCCCCTGGATCCCTGGCAGTGCCCAAGGCCAGGTTGGACACTGGGGCTGGAGCAGCCTGGGGCAGTGGGAGGTGTCCCTGCCATGGCAGGGGTGGCACTGGGTAGGATTTGGGATCCCTTCCCACCAAACCAGGCTGGGATCTGGTGGGCTCTGATGCAGAGTCAGAGGATTGCTGTTTAACAGGGGATTTTCGGGGTTGTGGATCCTTTCCCCATCTGTGCACACTCCGGGGCAGGGCTGGGGGTCCTGGGCTCACCCTCACACCTTCCACCAAATAATGGCATCTTAAAGGCAGAACGGAACTGTTCGATGTAAGAGGAAATTCATCCACGACATTTCTGTGCCTGGCACTGGAAGCTGAGGAGCTGGAGAGGAGCAGCCCCGGCTGTGAGCTCGGGTGGGAGCTGCCCTCATCCTTCCCCCTGGCTCACGTCCACCAGCTGGGGATGGCAGGACCATGGGCACCCCCAAACCCTCCCCGAGACCCTGCTGGGCCCTGGGCGCTGGAGCCAAGGGGATTTCAGCGCCTCTTTCCGTGGCAGGGGAGGAGGAGAGGCCGTGGGAGCAGGGGCTGTGAGGAGCAGCAGGGAAGGGCTCTGCTGGGCCATCTCCAGCTCCGGCCCCCACGGAACCGTGCAGGGCCAAAGCCTGGAGCAATCCCAGTCGCACCCTGAGCATCCATGGGGATCTGCCTTGTTCCTTCCCTGCAGCTGCGCAGGCTGTGAGGGTGACATCCCCTCCGAGGGAGGTGCCGCTGCCTGGAGAGGGAACGTGGGGCAGGAACACGGGGTGTTTCAGGCTCAGACAGAAAACACGGGAAGTTCCCGGCTCAGGGAGAAAATACGGAATGTTCTCGGCCGGGAGAGAAAGCATGGAGTGTTCCTGGCTTAGGGAGAAAACATGGGATGAAAACATGGGATGTTTCAGGCTCAGACAGAAAACATGGGATTTCCCGGCTCAGGGAGAAAATACGGAATGTTCTCGGCCGGGAGAGAAAGCATGGAGTGTTCCTGGCTTAGGGAGAAAACATGGGATGAAAATATGGGATGTTCCCAGCAGGGAGCGAAAACATGAGGTGTTTCAGGCTTAGACAGGAGACACGGGATGCTCCCAGCTCAGACAGAAAACACGGGATGCTCCCAGCTGGGAGGGAAACCATGGAATATTTGAATATATCCCAGCTCAGTGCTCCTGCCCAGGTGCCTGGGGAGCGGCAGGGCTGGGGGGAGGATTCTTCCCCAGCAGAGCTTTTCTGGAGGATCTTTCTAGAGATCCGTGGGGCTGGGCTGAGCCTGGCGCCAGGGCCGGGCTGAGCCCAGGGGCTGCGGAGAAGCACGGCTCCTCCTGCTCAGGGAGAGCCAAGTGCGTTAAACAGGACGTGGGGATGGCAGGGAACGGCCAGCTGCCCTTTCCTTGATGTTTCTCCCGTTCTCGTTTGTAGATTTGTCAATTTATCGGCCATTCCATCCAGCCCCTTCTGGAGCAGTTGCCGCTGAATCGATGTAAAGGTAATTTTAGTTTGCTCGCATGTAAAATTTATTCCAATATTGATAGTTCTCCTCACAATATGGCCCACAGAGATTTGTCAGGACAAGGCAGCCTATTTCTGAGAGCGATGGTTAAAATTAACTTCAGGATTTCAGAGCTGGACATGCACACTTGGAATAATTTTAGCGCTTCAGGTTTAGAATCTGTAGCCCTGTTTGTAACTTAAATAACCATAAGAAGAGCTCAGTAATAATCACCATTGGCTGGTGTTTAAATGCTCCGTGTGCATTCCTGAGGCGAGGGGGAAGGGAGGATGATCATTTCTATTTGGCAGAATTCTCATTTCTATTTGCTGTCCCTGTGATTTCATCTCCTATTGTCTCAGATCTGTTTCTTTCCCCTCCACCCCTCCTTTTTGTGGCCCATCCCCGTTCTGGAGGGAGTTCTTTCCCCAGGTTTGGTGTTCCAGAGCCGTGGTGGGACAGCAGCACTAAAGAGGACCTCACATTCCCATTCTTGCTCTTCCTTTTAAACTGAGGGGGTGGAGCCCCCTCCGTAACTTGGATTTTCCACGCCGAGCAGGACCTGCGAGGGAGCCTGGTGATTGTCTGGTGTTCTCCAGAGCTGGTGTGGAGCCCGTGTCCCCCACAGCTCCTCTGCTGACCTGGGCACCATCCCTGCACGGCTTTGGGCCATTCCCTTCGCTCTTGGGTGGCTTCCATCCACCGAGCCCTGGCTGGGAGGGGAGCTGAGATTTGTTCTTTGTTTGAGGCTGAGCTGCTCCCTGGGAGTTTCTGACAGCTTTAATTCCTTTCCTAGGCTCTAAGGCGGAATTCCTGTTCCAGGTTTTAGTCGGTTTGCCAGCGCCAGTGGGACAGGAGGGGGTGATCCCACTGGGTAGGGTTTGGGTTTGGGATAATGGCTTTCCCAACACTTCCCACTTCAAATCCAGCCCTCAGTCCTGCAGACACAACCAGGGTTATGCTTCAGGTACCTCCTAAGACTGACTAGACAGAACCATACTCTTTTTTTTTCTTTTTTTTTTTTTAATTTCCTTTTATATCTGGAACAAATTCAGATGCATGAGAAGGAAAGAGGGACCAATCAGTTGCAGATGTCAGATTAGAAGCTTGAAATAAGCTGGAGGGGAGGCAGGAGCACTTACACATCTTTTCTGAGGAAATCTCCTGGGAACAAGAGAGATCCTCCCGCAGCATCACTCTGAAAGCAGAATTACCTTTCTTAGATGGCTGATGAAAGCAGATGTGATGGCTGAAAAAAACCTCTCTCCCCCCCTCTCCAGTCCTAATTAACAGCTGAACAAAGCTCGTACGGAATTTCCCACCCTGCCAAGACACCTCTTTGAACCTTTGGGCGAATGTATCTGCAAGGGGTTCTGTGACCAACACTTAAATATATGTTCTTACCTGTTTTTTCCCCCCAAGTCTTGGTTCCTTAAGGTGAAAATAATGAAAAAAAAAAAAAGCTTTAACTCCTCAGCCCTTCAGGTGTCCTGTCCTGCACTGAGGGCACAGAACTCCTGAGCTCCCTCGGGGCTCTTCGTTTATTTGCCAAAGATCAAAAGGTCAGGCACTTCCAGCTCGGTGAAGCTTCCAGTGAATTACATCCTGCATAAAAATTTGCAGTTTCCAAGCTAGCCCAGCTCTCCTGTGAGGATATCTCGCTCGCCTGAGCAGAAAACAGGCTGCGTTAGCAGCTTTGGTGAGCGACGTTCTCCGCGAGCACACGGGCCCCAGCTCCTCGCCGCAGCGCTGCCCTCAGGGGCCACACACAGGTTTTTATTCCCATTTTTTCTGCAGGGATCCCAGGGCAATGAGCTCCTGCCCGTGTGAGGTGTGCACAGTAAGGGCCTGTACTGAGCTGTGCACACGCACTGGGTTTGAGCGCCCGCTGAAGGGCCCCAAACCCTCAGGAAAGGCTGGGCAGGCAGATTCACAGGATCATGGAAGTGTCAAGCTTGGAAAAAGCCTCCAAGGTCACCAAATTCAACCTTCGATCAAATCCCACCGTGCCCACTGACCCGTATCACAGAGTCCCAGGTGTGATCATTTTGAGCACCTCCAGGGATGGGGACTGGCGGCTCCTTCCACGGCCTGACCCCCCTTCAGCGGAGAAATCTTTCCTCATTTCCAGCCTGAACCTCCTGGACCTCCCCTGAGGCACCTGAGGCCGTTTCCCCCTCCCCTCCCCTCTCTCCTCTGTTGTTTCCCCTCTCTCCTCTCGTGATGCCCTCAGTTCCAGCTTTCGTGTTTTCCAGATTCTGCGCTGGTACATAACTCTGAACTGGATATCAAGTGTCAGCCAGCTCTCCTCACAGCTCAGCCACACAAAACAATCCTTTTCCAGCCCCGGGACACCTCTGCATCCTCAGGCCCAGAAAATGCAAATCACAGCGAATTGAGGAGGGCACGCTGGGAGGGTGGGACTGCAGCATCGCCTGGAGCTGTAACTGGACAATTGACCCCAACATGGAAAGGGAACAAAACTTACAGAAGTGTGAAGGCTCCTGACCCACAGTCCATCCTGGGTGTAGCCCTGGCCAGGCTCTGGCACTGCCCAAGGCGCATCCTTTGGAAGCCTTTCAATGAATCCCTGCTCCATTCCTTTGACCCTGTCCAGCCTCTGTTCCAGGCAGCCTCTCCTGCCACCGCGTTGTTCCAGGACGGCGCCGGACGCTCTGTGAGCGAGGAGAACTGCCCAGCTCTCCTGGAGAACAGCAGCAGCGCTCTGGGGTTGGATCCCCCGTCCCGGGAGCACGGTCTGTGCTCGGGTGTGCCCGGGCAAGGACCGTGCATTGCGGATTGGAAACCTGATCGTTCCCGGGGTGCCAATTCCAGCTACTGCAGAACTGCGGATCCCCGGGAGCTGGCAGCCAGCCCGCTCTGGGGAAGAAGGTGTGTGGGGAAAAGGGGTGGAAATGGAGGTGCTGTGCTTGTGGGATCACTCCTGAGCAGGAAGGGTCCATACACCTCCTCTCAGGGGGGCCTTTTCCTAAACCTCCAGGCTGGACAGGGCTTGGAGCAGCCTGGGCTGTGGAAGTGTCCCTGCCCATGGCAGGGCGTGGATGAGTTTAAGGCCCCTTCCCATCCAGGCCATTCTGTTATTTTGTGGGTTTGTGTCATATTGCAAAACCTTCCCGGTTTCTTTTGCAAATTCTGTCTTGAATCTAGAAAATAATTCTAAATGAGTCCATTAAGAAAATGAATTCTGATCAATCTTAAAAGGAGAAATGAGACTTAGAGTGAAAACGTTTTGAACCATGGCAACAGTATAAAAAATATTTTTGAGGGGGATCTTTTACAACTTAATTCTATCCCTATTTTCTATTTTTAACCTTTAATCAAAGCTTCTGGCTTGTTGGAAAATACAATAAATCTTTATATCTCCAAAGCTTTTAAAGTGCTCACCGTGCCTGCTGTTCTCGTTCTGACAGGAGATTATCCTTTTGAGGTAGAAATTTTCTATTATTTGTGTCTGAAACGGTTGAAAGTCGAAGTGGGGCCTCAGGTCCCATTAGCAGCAGCCCTAATGAAGGTGTGGGATGTGCGGGGGCTTTTCAAGGCAGGGACATTCTCTGGCCCGGCTTTTGTCCTCCAGCTGCTTCTCTCTGTCCTCGCCCAGCCCTGCCACAGGGACCTGTGCAAAGCTGGGGGTGGTTTTCTGCACCCTGCTCCCCCCAGCCTGGCAGAGGCGCCCTCAGCCAGCTCTAAACCTGTCCTGGGTGTCCCTGAGGAGCTGAGCTGCTTCCCAGGAGCTGAGCCAGCTCTGCCCTCACCTGGAGCTGCCCCAGCACCGTCCCCAGACCTGAACAGGGGGGATTTCATGGATCCACGGCACCACTGGGGTGGGGGAGACATCCCAGACCATCAGTCCCAAGCTTCACCCACATCCCACCGTGCCCGTCCCAGAGTTCCACCACGTCTGCTTGGTTCTTGAACGCCCCCAGGCCAGGGGCTCCCGCAGTGCCCTGGGAGCTGTGCCAGTCCCTGAGCACTGCTCAGGGGAGAAATGCCCCCGATATCCAGCCTGAACCTCCCCTGGGGCAACTGGAGGCATTTCCTGTTCTCATTTTGTTAGATCTGGGAGAAGAGGCCAACCAACTCATTAACTCCCGAGTTTATTATCGATAAAAAGGTTTGAAATCATTGAGTCGTTCATTTTAAGGCACAGAATGCCAGGATTTCCTACCTGACTTCTCCTGCTTGGTACTTCCTATCTGCTCAGAAGTTGTTCCAGAACCTGGGCTCCTTCTTTTGCCCTCTTCCCACTTTGAAATCAATCACTTGTGTGTTTCAGTCTGCTGGATGCTCAAAGGAGCACAACCCCCAACCCTCCAGCTGCAGAAGGGTTCATCCAGCCCCCTTTTCCTTGGCTGGAAGGGGGAAGATGGAGCTGCTGGAGCCAGGCTCTGGGACGGGCACTGGCATTTGGGAATGGATGTGCTGATGTGGGAAACTTCACCCAGGTAATCCTCTGTGTTGTTGCTTTATTTCCTGAGAAAGATTACTTTTGAGGCGGCTGCTTTTTTTCTGGAGAGCCGGGCGTGAATAATGCATTTACCAGGGCATTTCAAAGCATTTATTAGGGTATTTCAGTGCGTTCTAGGATATTTTCAAGGCATTTTCAGGGTGTTTCAAGGCCAGGGCTGGGGCACTCCCTCTCTGTCTCCAAGTGATGGGAATCAGATCCTACAGCTCCTGCTGTGAAAACTTAGGGAAGCTGCTGCAGCTAAAAGAGGAGATTGTAATCCTTGAGTGAGCAGAACCCTGGGGGGAGTGGGAGGGCAGGAGGCCCTAGAGCTGCCCTCTTGAGCCACATTTATTAAATCACTTTCATAGCCTGGAAATTCCCATGGATGCTCCCTGTTCCCTGATTTGGTTAATGTTGCCCTCAAATTTAGCTTTAAATTCTTGTAACTGTCAAGCCCTGCTTACGGATTTTGAGCACATGTGAATTAATTTCCGACAATTGCCTTAAAAGTAGGAAAACACGGCATTTGTGCGAGGTTTCTACAATATTTTGTTCTGATCTTAAAAGTCCAACTGTTTCACACAAACCATCAACACTTTGAGTGAGTAATTCTGCTAAAAATAACTCCTACCTGAGAGGGAAATGACTCACCTTTTACGTGAGTCAGCCCATGGACCTCAGACCCCCCAGGATTTCTTCCTCACGGAGCTGGGACCGTGTCCCACACACTCCTGGGGAGAGGAGGACACAATCCCCACCTGGTGTGGGCTGGGAGGGACCTTTGGAAGTGCCCAAGGCCAGGCTGGACAGGGCTCGGAGCAGCCTGGGACAGTGGAAGGTCCCTGCCCATGGCAGGGGTGGCACTGGATGAGCTCCAATGTCCTTTCCAGCCCAAACCAGGCCGGGATTCTGTATTCCATCGAGGTGCAGAGGTTCAGACCTGTGGCTCCCTTGGACAGCTCTGACACCCCTCTCCTTGCCTGCTGGTGGAATGCCCATCCCTGGAGGTGTCCCAGGGGTGCCTGGAGGTGGCACTGAGTGCTCCGGGCTGGGGACAGGGTGGGCATGGGGCACAGCTGGGACTGGGTTATCTCAGAGAACTTTTCCAACCGTTTTCATGCAGGAATTCTGTGATTCCCTGCTCCTCCCAGCCTTGCTCTGCTGCCATCACCAGCTTTCAGCTGCGGTGCTGATGGCTCCCCATATTCCTTCCCTCTGCTTTTCAGTCCGTGAAGTCCCTCTGTAGTTCTCTGAAACGCAGCTCCTGCTGTCAGTGAGCAGCGCCCTGAACTCTGCTCTGCTGCAGGAGCAGCTGCTGGCGGGTGTTGGGGCAGCTGGGGGGGCTCCGTGGCCCCTGGTCAGGGCTGGACCCACCCCAGCTGTGCCGACGCTGAGGGAACGTCAGGACCCTGGAGCCAGGCCTGTTTCCATCAGGAACGGCTTCGGGACTGTGCCTCAAGCTCCTGCTCCCCACAGCCTTGGGTTGTTTTCCACGCGGGACCCACAAGGCTCACCAAGGTGTCCACACGCTCTGAACCTCTTGAGCTGAAAATGCCATGGGAACAGAGTCTGCCTCACGATTTTCTGCTCCTCCCTGCTCCCTGTCCTGATGGCAAACTGCCTTGGGAAGAGCCTCTCCTGCTGGGCTCAGCCCTGCCTGATTTCTGTCGCTGCCCTGGAGAGCCTTTGGCAGCGTCTGCGTGCCCAGGGTGAGTAACAGCACCGTGGGGAAACGGGGCTCAGGGCTGAACCCTGGCTGATCTCTCTGGAGCTGCCGGGGCTGGGCTGAGCTCTCCAGGCTGTCTCCCTGTGCTCCAGTGTCCTGGTTGTTCCCAGGAGGGACTGTCCAGCCTCAGGACGGCGTGGAGCTGGCCCTGCTCCCTCCTCCTGCTGCTGGCTCCCAGAGCTCCCAGCTTTGGGGTCGACACCGCGTGGATTTGCCACTTCTGACCTCAGACCTGCAGTGCCCAGAGCCAGCACAGACTCCCTTCGCTGCAGTTCTGGCTGGGATTGCTGATAAAAGGTATTCCCGAGCACCCAAACACACCACGGACGCACCATCTCCTCAGAGACACAACAGGTTCGTCGGAAAGCTTCGACTTTCACCTCCTGGCCAAAAAGCCCGGGTTTATTTCCAGCTGTCTCCCGAGGCGTGAACCACACTGGCCTGAGCGATGGGGCTGCACCAGTTGCTCAAGGATATTTGGTGCTGAGCGATGTCCAGATGGATTTAATGCCACCTGAAGGGCTGTTCCTGCCTGCCCGAGCGCTCCAACCCCACCGAGAACCAGAGAAACCTGATATGTGACAAGTGGCATTTAAGGGAATTGTGATCCTGGGATTTGTTTGCCACGGATCAGTTTAATTAGGAGTGGCATTGTGCTGATTGGAAGCTGTGCTCTGAAGGACTCGTTCACTTTGGTTTGGAAGTTAGGAATGCATGGAATTCCCCGAGGCCCCGCATTTGGAATGAGCTAATCCTGCTGGTGCAACAAGCGCTGCCTTGGCGGTGCTGGGGGAACGCTTGGATCCGTGGTCTGGGAGGGCTTTTCCAACTGAAACCACTCCAAGTTTCTGGGAAGATGAAGCTGAGCTCTCTCATGCCGGCTTTTAGGGAAAGATTTCAGCGAGCTCACCCCGAGGATGTTTAAGGCAGAGGTAGCTGGAGCTGACAGTTCATTAACAATGAATGGCACGGGCTAAGCTGACATTGCCCAACGGGCCATTAAGCAAAACTGCTGCCAGCAGCTTTAAGCTCTCCTGCCTTAAGTGACTTATCCAAACTAGGAGCTTGGATCTCAGGAATAAAGCATTTCCTGGAAGGATGCACTGGAAGAGTTTCCCTGAGCTGCAGATTTTTGCAGGGAACTGTTCCTCAGCACAGCACAGCAGCGCTTTACAAAGCACAGCTCTGTGCCAAGCCCCAAAAGTTCATTTTTTATCCAAACACCGACACTTTTTGGGGGTGTTGGTGGCTGCCCCTGGATCCCTGGCAGTGCCCAAGGCCAGGTTGGACACTGGGGCTGGAGCAGCCTGGAGCAGTGGGAGGTGTCCCTGCCATGGCAGGGTGGCACTGGGTGGGATTTGGGGTCCCTTCCCACCAAACCATCTGGGATTCTGTGGGCCTAGGAGAAGGTGAGAGGGGCTGGGGGTGTTTGTGCCCCCATTAAGGCAGGGCTGGGTGTGCTGGGGCAGAGTTTCACCCTGTCCCTGTGCCACACGGAGGGCAGAGCCTCAGCAAAGGCAGGGAGGAACCCCACCCCTCCGTGGGGCTGAGATTTGGAATGTGGAGCTCTGTCTCAAATTCAGCACCACACCCAACATCAAAACAGCACTCCAATAAAAAAGAAAAACCTCCAGTGCTTTCAGTCCGAAGTCTGCAGAGCAGGCTCAGAACAGGCATGGGGGCATTTGGGAGGGGCTGGAGTTTGTTTTTCGTTTGTGCTGGTGACAAAGCCGTTGGAGGTTTCAATGTCACTCGGAATACTTTAAACACAATTAATCAATGCATTAATGACAGCTGCCCCTTTGTGCGTGCCGAGGTAATTGGGCTGCAACTCCCCAGCTGTCTGGTGCAGATGTCCCTCCCAGGGCTGGGAAGGGAGAGGGAGAGGAGAAGCTGTGATTCCCCACAGCGGGAATGGGGCACTGGGAGCTCTCTTCCCAGAACACGGGTGTTGTCTCAGGTGTATCTGCCCAAGTTTATATAACGGAGGTTTTTCATAAATCGTGGAGGGACAGGACACAGGGAATGGCTCCCAGTGCCAGAGGGCAGGGATGGATGGGAGATTGGGCAGGAATTGTTCCCTGGGGAGTGTTGAGGCCCTGGCACAGGGTGCCCAGAGCAGCTGTGGCTGCCCCTGGATCCCTTTGGGGTTTTGATGCCAGGCCAGGAGCTCCACAGCTCCACAGCTCCAAGATCTGATGGAGATCTCACTCTTCCTTGGCTTCTTTCTCCTAAGCCTGAGCTCAATAATCTGTGTGGCTTTAATTTGATATCCACCACTGTGGCTGTGCTGATCAATATTGGTAATATCTGTTCATAGGGAGATTTTCCAGGAGCCAGAGCATTTGTTCCACACTCAGCCTAAGCCAGCACTGCAATTTTGTGTGGGGATTAATTTGAGGCTCGAGCTACACAATATTTCCAAAGCCCAGCTCTCCGGGGTGTTCGTTGCCTTTAGCCTGATATTGATCAATATTTTTATTATCATTCTTACCCGCAGTCCCCGGCAGTGACCTGTGCTGGAAGTCACAGCTCCTGGAGCCCAGCTCCTGCTCGGGGCACCCCAGAGCAGCGGTGATGGAGAGGGATCAGGACCTGGGAGAGCCGGGATTAGGACCTGGGAGAGCCGGGATCAGGACCTTGGAGAGCTGGGATCAGGACCTGGGAGAGCCGGGATCAGGACCTGGGAGAGCCGGGATCAGGACCTGGGAGAGCTGCTCGGGGAACAAGCTGCTCCATCCCGGTGGGAATGGCAGTGTCACTGGGCAGGATTTCCCTGCTCCATCCCGGTGGGAATGTGTCACCGGGCAGGATTTCCCTGCTCCATCCCGGTGGGAATGGCAGTGTCACCGGGCAGGATTTCCCTGCTCCATCCCATTGGGAATGGCAGTGTCACCGGGCAGGATTTCCCTGCTCCATCCCGGTGGGAATGGCAGTGGCACCGGGCAGGATTTCCCTGCTCCATCCCGGTGGGAATGTGTCACTGGGCAGGATTTCCCTGCTCCATCCCGGTGGGAATGTGTCACCGGGCAGGATTTCCCTGCTCCATCCCGGTGGGAATGTGTCACCGGGCAGGATTTCCCTGCTCCATCCCAGTGGGAATGTGTCACCGGGCAGGATTTCCCTGCTCCATCCCGGTGGGAATGTGTCACCGGGCAGGATTTCCCTGCTC
This sequence comes from Hirundo rustica, assembly GCF_015227805.2. NCBI lineage: Eukaryota > Metazoa > Chordata > Aves > Passeriformes > Hirundinidae > Hirundo > Hirundo rustica. The sequence continues at coordinate 35,233,608 of NC_053457.1, read as the reverse complement.
CATCCCGGTGGGAATGGCAGTGTCACCGGGCAGGATTTCCCTGCTCCATCCCGGTGGGAATGTGTCACCGGGCAGGATTTCCCTGCTCCATCCCATTGGGAATGGCAGTGTCACCGGGCAGGATTTCCCTGCTCCATCCCGGTGGGAATGTGTCACCGGGCAGGATTTCCCTGCTCCATCCCATTGGGAATGTGTCACCGGGCAGGATTTCCCTGCTCCATCCCGGTGGGAATGGCAGTGTCACTGGGCAGGATTTCCCTGCTCCATCCCGGTGGGAATGTGTCACTGGGCAGGATTTCCCTGCTCCATCCCGGTGGGAATGTGTCACCAGGCAGGATTTCCCTGCTCCATCCCGGTGGGAATGTGTCACCGGGCAGGATTTCCCTGCTCCATCCCGGTGGGAATGGCAGTGTCATCGGGCAGGATTTCCCTGCTCCATCCCGGTGGGAATGTGTCACCGGGCAGGATTTCCCTGCTCCATCCCGGTGGGAATGTGTCACCGGGCAGGATTTCCCTGCTCCATCCTCACACACTCAGGGTTTGCTCCCCACCCCAACAACGGCAGCTCAGGGTGCAGAAACCACGCCAACATTGAATTTTCCAGCCAAATAAATAATTGTGCTGCACTGAACGGTTACATTGGGAACTGAAATGTTTCAGCAGAAGTGTCCTCTGCTTAGAGGAATGGTTTTTCAATTAGGAAATTTGTTTCTCCTTGCCCTAAATTGTATAAAGGAAATATCAGTGCAGAGGGATAAATCCAGGTGATGACATTTGTAAATCCCCAGGCCTGTGGCAGTCAATAAGGTGAAGGAGGTCTTGGTTTTTAGGTTATTTCCAGCCCAGGTGATCCGACACAAAGCTGCTCTACAAGCTGCCCAACACCTTTTCTGGGAGATCTTGCAGAATTTTTGTGCTTGGCTTAGTACTGACATTTAAAGCCGGTCTAGAGCAATTATTTCTGGGTTTCCTCTATAACATGAAACACTTACTCGGGCAGTTCTGAAAGAGGCTTTCTGTTATTTAATCCCGTGGTATCTGAGCGGAATATCAGGGTTTAATTGGGAGGTTTGGGGCGCTGATTTCAGGTGAACACATTTGCTGCCATCTGACAATCACAGCAAGGAGGGCTCACGGCCGTGGTACCACAGAGCCCTTAAAACGCACCAGGTTTGTGGGAGCAGAGCTGCTTCCGAGGTGTCCCCGTGTCAGCGGCACCTGTGCGGGAAATAATGCTGCTAAAGTCTGTTCAGGGCCTGGTAAATGGTGGAACAGAAATTTGCAGCTGCTCTTAAAACCTCTGGAGGCCAGGAAAGCACTTCCAGTGAGAGGAGAGGGCTGGGATAATGCTCCCGCGGGAACCGTGGGAATTGCACGCTGGGGCTGAGGCTGGACAAGCTGGGTCAGACAAATGAGTCAGAAAAGCTTTAGCTGGGGGTCTGTCCAGCCCCCCTACATCCGAATGCCTCAAGTTCATCAAGCTTCCCCCGAGCAGCGATTACAATAATTATCCCGCAGCCACACATCCCTGCTGCTGGCTGCAGACCAGCCGCGCTCATCCCGTTGCAATTCAAATGAAGGTAATTTGAATTTGGCGTTCTAACGCAGGTAAAATAAAAGGAACACCCGTGTTAGGTGGCAGCCCCTGCTTGTTTTTAATGGGATTGGTAATTACTGAGATGGATGGGTTTGTGGAGAAGGGCTGGGCTGGGAAACGAAGGCTGGGGATGATGGATGCTGAGGCCTGAGCTGGCTCTTTTCTTCCTGCACCGGCAGCTGCCACGGCAGGTCCTGCACAGCTCCTGCCCCTGGAGGACGGGGAACTCCAGAGCTCCCTCCTTCCCAGCTGGGCTCAGCTTCCCCGGGCTCAGCAGGGCTGTCTGAAGGACAGGCTGTCACTGTCACCCAGCCTGGCCCGCGTCCCACATGGCGTTTTCCTTTGGAGCCCGTGGCTGTCCCACAACCCCCTGACCTGGCACAGGGTGCCCAGAGCAGCTGTGGCTGCCCCTGGATCCCTGGCAGTGCCCAAGGCCAGGTTGGACACTGGGGCTGGAGCAGCCTGGGACAGTGGGAGGTGTCCCTGCCATGGCAGGGTGGCACTGGGTGGGATTTGGGGTCCTTTTCCACCCAAACCCTTCCATGATTCCCTGACTCTCTCTGTCCCCAGCTTTCCCAGGAAGAACACTGAGTTCCACTCTGAACCCGTGGCTGAGTTCAGCAGGGCAAGGCCCCAGGCCAGGCTGCTGCCCTTCCCCAGGGCAAGGACACAGCTCAGCTGCCAGGGAGCAGAGCCAAGATCTCCAGGGATCCCCTGTCCTCAATTCAGCAACCCAGACCCTGTGGGGGAAGCTCCATCCCTCACTCCCGTGCTCTGCTGTTCCCTGATGCAGCTCCAGCCCAGTCTGGGCTTGGCCCAGCGCAGTTTGGCTCGGCACATCTTGGCTGGGACTGGTTAAACCCTGCCCTAACTCTGAAAACTCGGCCAGAGAGAGAAGAACTCTCACTGAGAAAGAGTTGGGTAAAAGTAAAACACTGTAGAGTGCGAGGATGTCACCTGTATCGTTTGTAAGGCCGGGGAATCCATTTAAAAGATGAATTATTTAATATTAACAGCCCCTCTCCCTATGAGGAGAAGTGGGTAATGTATAGCTCAGGCACAGGCGCTGCCTTCCCCTGCAGCCAGAATTGCCAGTGTTTATTTATTGCCAATATCATCAGCAGTGTCCTGAGCCTGCGTGAGGCTGCTGCTCACAAACCACTGGAATGTTTCTAGATGAAATAGAAGATGGATAAAAAGGATCTTTATCCTGTCAGCTTGATGAATAATTACAGGATGGGAGCGACTAAAGAGCCGTGCTTGATGCAGGTTTCACCGTCAGAGTTCGGGCTGACAGAGAAATGGGGTTTTTTACTAGATTAACAAAAGCTGTGTTTACAATCCAAAAATTGACTGGATGGCCCCAGTCCTTTATAGGGGTATTAATGCACGTTTAATTCAAATATACGGCATCGATCTGGGCTGTGCTGACTATAATGGAGCTTCCAGCACCACGGGCCTCTCGGAAAGCCTCGGGCTGCCGGCGTTTGCCTGACTCCACGCTCCCCAAGCCTGTTTTTCTGCAATTAATGGCGATCTATGGCCTCCCTGGGCGCGAGGGCTGCCGTTGGAAGCCAGTGCCCGCCATGAAGCCGTGCCATCCACGCCAGGTCCCTTGGGGCCACGTCTCCGTCCCGGTGCTGCGCCCATGCGCGCTCCTGCGGTTCCTCTGCGTGGCGGAACGCCGAGACCCCGCTTTGCACCCCCGGGGATCCCGGCTGCAGACACAGTCCTGGGAATGAAGGAGCGTGTGCTTGGAAGCGCTCAGCTCTCTAGGGAAGGGCTCTGTGCAGTAAAACCCCACAGATTTCTCCCTGGGGCGTGGGAGGGCACAGAGCCACCTGGGGATGGGGCAAGGGGGGACAGCCTGGAGCTGCAGGGGTGTTTAGAGTCTGTACCAGCAAAAAGCCCTCCCTGTGAGGGTGGGAGGCCCTGGCACAGAGCAGCCGGGGCTGCCCCATCCCTGGAATGTCCCAGGCCAGGCTGGGCAGGGCTTGGAGCACCTTGGGACGATGGAAACCCCAGGACGGAGTGCTGTGGCCCATCAGCTCTTTGCTGAGCTCAGGACTCTGCTCTGAGGGAACCAAATCTGCCCTCGTCAGATGAGAAAGAATTCGGGCAAAAAGCCTCCGGGACGAGGCGGAGTCCGTGCGAGGTGCTAAGCGCCTCCTCGCTTTCTGAAAGAACATTTACTTTGGAATTCAGCCCGGAAAGTGCACCTGCCCCGGCAATTTACACCTCACTGGCTCAGCCGAAGCAGGGAGGAAATGAAGGTGATTAATGAAGGGAAAATAAATTAGTCTCACTTTGTGTGGTCTGTGGCCGGTTTGCCTTTGTACAGGAAAGCTGCTGGGGGCTGGTGTGGCCGCGGATTCTGAACCAGGAGCTGAAGGTGCGTGTGACAGAGCCGGGGACCAGCGCGGGGAGCCGAGCAGGGCTCGGTGAGGACGGGAAATGTGCAGAGCAGCTCGGCAGGGCTCTTCCCCCGTGCTGCCATTTGTCTTTCCATAAGGCTTTGTTCTCACTTCGTTCTGTGCTAAGGGTGATGCTGAATTTGCTATTTTTGAGACACGAGTGTCTAAAGGAAAGTTAATCTCCCCTGAGAGTGGATAAAACGTTCCTGAAAATATATTTATTGGGAAAGAAAAACACAAAAAACCAAACCAAACCAAACCACCAAAACCCAGCCACCTTGTAATGGTGTTTAGGCTCTTTCTTGATGCTGGTGTACATCAGGAGCAAATCAGGAGTGCTCTGGTGTGCCCTCGGGGGCTGCAGAGGGGGGATGTTCCTCGAGTGCTTTCTGTGAACCCCTCAGACCATGGCCAGCGGGGTCCCTGTGCTCCTGAGGCCAGGCAGGCTCTGCTGCCCTGAACCCCCAGCCCGGGGGCTCCCTGCGGGCTCTGTGTGCTCTCCCTGTGGGCTCTGTGTGCTCTCTGTGTGTGCTCTCTGTGTGCTCTCCCTGCGGGCTCTGTGTGAGCTCCCTGTGTGCTCTCCGTGTGAGCTCCCTGCGGGCTCTCACCCGGTTTGTTTGTCTGAGCAGCTCCCCGGGTATCTCCTGTGCCTGGCTGCCCCGATGCACCAGCCCCGGCACTTCGGAGGTGAGGATATCTTGTTCTTAATAAAGCGCCGGCAGTCTTCTCTTCCTCTCTTGGATTTTAATGGGGCTGGGTTCTGCTGGCGGTTGGCTGTTCTGTGCCCCTCATTACGGGGAAAAAGCTCCTTTGGAGGACGCAGCCAGGCTCTCCTTTGTGGGACACCAAAGGTTTGAGTTCATTTTGATACATCAGAGTTAGGGAAAGAAAAGTTAAGAAGATTAAAAGACTTATGGCCATCTCCTCTGGACTTTGCTCTCCCTTCAGCAGCAGCATCTTTATTGGCTCCAGGAGGAGGAAATTCTCGGAGATAATGAGACTGGAGCTTAAATCTAAATATTGTGTCTTTTGCTTGGAGCAGGGCAGAGATGGCCTCGTGCAAATGTCGGCAGTTCCAGTGCCTGACCCTCAGCTTCACGGGAGAAAACCTCGGGATCACCCTCGGCTGACAACGAGCAAGGGATGTCCTGAGACGGGGAGGGGAGAAAACTCCAAGCTGATCGAGCCTTTTGAAGTTAGTTTTGTTCCAGCTGGACTGGAACCTGTTTAAAAATCAGTCATTTAAGGCAATAGGCAGCGCCTTCTCGTGCCGGGGAGAGCCGTGAACGAGCAGCACAAGGAAGAGAAGCATTTCCTGCCGCGAAGCCACGGAGAGAATCCGGATCAATAAGGCACCTGCACCGGGGAGAACAGCCACCAGCGGCTCAGAGCCGGCTGGGAGCAGATCTTCGGCCATCCGGGCACGGACAGAGCTGCTCTGGCTGCTGCTGGGCGCTGTCCCCGCACGTGGCACCGCCACCGCCGTCACAGCCCACGAGGGGACAGTGACACGGGGTATGAAAGGACAGTGACACGGGGTACGAGGGGACAGTGACACGGGGTACGAGGGGGCAGTGACAGGGGGTACGAGGGGACAGTGACACGGGGTACGAGGGGACAGTGACACGGGGTACGAGGGGACAGAGACACAGAGTACGAGGGGACAGTGACATGGAGTATGAGAGGACAGTGACATGGGGTATGAGGGGACAGTGACACGGGGTACAAGGGGACAGTGACACGGAGTACGAGGGGACAGTGACACGGAGTATGAGAGGACAGTGACACGGGGTACAAGGGGACAGTGACACGGGGTACGAGGGGACAGTGACACGGAGTACGAGGGGACAGTGACACAGGGTACGAGGGGACAGTGACACGGAGTATGAGAGGACAGTGACATGGGGTATGAGGGGACAGTGACACGGGGTACGAGGGGACAGTGACACAGGGTACGAGGGGACAGTGACACGGGGTACGAGGGGACAGTGACACGGGGTACGAGGGGACAGTGACACGGGGTATGAGTGGACAGTGACACAGGGTACGAGGGGACAGTGACACAGGGTACGAGAGGACAGTGACACGGGGTACAAGGGGACAGTGACACAGGGTACGAGGGGACAGTGACACGGGGTACGAGGGCGCAGTGACACGGAGTACGAGGGGACAGTGACACAGGGTACGAGGGGACAGTGACTCGGGGTACGAGGGGACAGTGACACAGGGTACGAGGGGACAGTGACACGGAGTATGAGGGGACAGTGACACGGAGTATGAGGGGACAGAGACACAGGGTACGAGGGGACAGTGAGACAGGGTACGAGGGGACAGTGAGACGGGGTACGAGGGGACAGTGACACGGGGTATGAGGGGACAGTGACACGGGGTACGAGGGGACAGTGACACGGAGTATGAGGGGACAGAGACACAGGGTACGAGGGGACAGTGACACGGGGTACGAGGGGACAGTGACACGGGGTGAGCAGCTCAGCAGCCCTGTGCCACGCAGTGATCCCAAATCCAGCCCCGGCTGCGGGTGTGAGAGCAGGGAGCTCCATCTCTCACCGCATCAAACCCTGCCGTGGAGGGAGCGCCCGCTCTGGAACCCCCTCCCCAGCTGTCCTGCGCCCTGGGCACCCTGGGCACCGGGGATGGCGAGTGCTGCCTTCCTGAGAGCATTGCAGGGAACGTTGCTGGCACCGGGGATGGCGAGTGCTGCCTTCCTGAGCGCATTGCAGGGAACATTGCCCTGACCTTCCTAGGCCTGGGGGTGCTGGGGAGGGGGCTGGGGCAGTGGGGTGGGTGCCCCAGTTTGGGGCAGTGGGATGGTGCCAGCATTCCCAGTTTGGGGCAGTGGGATGGGTGCCAGCAGCCCCAGTTTGGGGCAGTGGGATGGTGCCAGCATTCCCAGTTTGGGGCAGTGGGGTGGGTGCCATCAGTCCCAGTTTGGGGCAGTGGGATGGGTGCCCCAGTTTGGGGCAGTGGGGTGGTGCTACCAGCCCCAGTTTGGGGCAGTGGGATGGGTGCTACCAGCCCCAGTTTGGGGCAGTGGGGTGGTGCCAGCAGCCCCAGTTTGGGGCAGTGGGGTGGTGCTACCAGCCCCAGTTTGGGGCAGTGGGGTGGTGCCAGCATTCCCAGTTTGGGGCAGTGGGGTGGGTGCTACCAACCCCAGTTTGGGGCAGTGGGATGGGTGCCAGCAGCCCCAGTTTGGGGCAGTGGGGTGATGCCAGCAGCCCCAGTTTGGGGCAGTGGGGTGGGTGCCAGCAGCCCCAGTTTGGGGCAGTGGGATGGGTGCTACCAGCCCCAGTTTGGGGCAGTGGGGTGGGTGCCAGCAGCCCCAGTTTGGGGCAGTGGGGTGGTGCCAGCAGTCCCAGTTTGGAGCAGTGGGGTGGGTGCCAGCAGCCCCAGTTTGGAGCAGTGGGGTGGTGCCAGCAGCCCCAGTTTGGGGCAGTGGGGTGGTGCCAGCAGCCCCAGTTTGGGGCAGTGGGGTGGTGCCAGCAGCCCCAGTTTGGGGCAGTGGGGTGGTGCTACCAGCCCCAGTTTGGGGCAGTGGGATGGGTGCCAGCATTCCCAGTTTGGGGCAGTGGGGTGGTGCCAGCAGCCCCAGTTTGGGGCAGTGGGGTGGGTGCTACCAGCCCCAGTTTGGGGCAGTGGGGTGGGTGCTACCAGCCCCAGTTTGGGGCAGTGGGGTGGGTGCTACCAGCCCCAGTTTGGGGCAGTGGGGTGGGTGCTACCAGCCCCAGTTTGGGGCAGTGGGGTGGTGCTACCAGCCCCAGTTTGGGGCAGTGGGATGGGTGCCAGCAGTCCCAGTTTGGAGCAGTGGGGTGGGTGCCAGCAGCCCCAGTTTGGGGCAGTGGGATGGGTGCTACCAGCCCCAGTTTGGGGCAGTGGGGTGGTGCCAGCAGCCCCAGTTTGGGGCAGTGGGGTGGTGCCAGCAGCCCCAGTTTGGGGCAGTGGGGTGGTGCCAGCAGCCCCACCACCGTTCCCTGATCTCCCCAGGGAAGCCCATTTCCAGGCAGAGCTTGGCCGGGTGCCTGCCGTTCCTTTCACACTTTCCCAAGGAGCTGGTGTGGATGCGAGCCCGGGGCCGGTCCCTTTGTCGCGCTGCCAGGCTCTGTGGCTGTACAAGCCCGTGCTGACAGCTCCGGGGGTTTTCCTGCTGCAGGAGCCGCGCTGGGAGAGGAGGGGGCAGGAGAGGAACACGGGCTGCAGGAACGATAGGGAAGCACTCAGGGAAGCAGAGCTGGTTTTTCCCCCTCTGCTCTCCAGTTCTCCTCGGGATAACAAGAGCTGCTGTTGGCAAAACAAACAAGGGCTTGTTCAGGTGTGAATTCCCTGTCCTGGGGCTGTGCAGCTTCACTCCCAGGGAGAGCTCAGAGCTGGAGAGGGACTGGGGACAAGGGATGGAGGGACAGGAGGGCGTCCCTGCCCATGGCAGGCAGCAGGTGACCTTAAAGGATCCTTAAAGGATCTCTTCCAACCCAAGCCATGCTCTGGCTCTGTTCCTTCTGCTCTGCAGCCCAGCCTGAAGAGATGCAGAATCTTTTCCGTGTGACTTCTGCTAAATGAAATTTGATGGCAATACTGCATCAATGAGCTCGCAGGGTTCGTGCTGAGGATGCTCAGCAGAGCTGAAGGATTCCTTGGGGAGATTGCTCTGCACTTTGCAGCCTCCTCCTTGGATCTCTCCTGAGGCTCCAAAGGGAGAAGCAGCACAGGGGAGGGTGGGATTCACCTATCAGCGACTTTATCAGTTCCTTCCAAAGCCATGCAAAGAAAATGTTTTATGGGCCCCTCTGTTATCTGCTACTCCATCTTCTTATTACAAGGAATTTCTTAGCAGGATCTTTTAATATCGCTTTTTCTTTGCTTATCAGAGAGTCTAACGCCAGGCAAACAGGCCCCAGCTGCTCGGTGGGGTTTATCTGAGCTCAGAAACGCGGTGTAATAACAGATCTTTAATAATGCAGCACGGGGCTGTGCCTGCCTGATTTATGAACTTCACAGCTCCAGCAAGTCCCAGCTAACAGGGATTTACTGCTCCCGCTGCAGCAGCATCCCAGGAATGATGGGGGGAGCAGATGTGGAGTTGAAAGAGCGTCACCATTTGTTTCAGCAGGGCTTGGGATAAATCTGTCCTTGCCTGGGGGCCAGGCAGAGCCTGGAGACAAGAAATGAGCCAGGAGCGCTGGGAGGGGCAGCTGCGGGTGGCGAGGGGCAGGACAGCGCTTGCAGAGCAGCTCCGGGGTGTCTGCTCGGAGCCCGGGGCCCAGGAGCTTCAGTGCCCATCCTCAACCTTCTCCCTTTTTCACCCACTCCTGAGAACCCGGTCTAGCAGCGGGACGCGAGTGCCAGGGCCCCTGGCTGAGGCAGAGGGGACATTTGGGTCCTGTGTGCCTGGCTGGCCGGGGCTGGACCAGCCTTGGGAGCCCTTCCACGGGCTGATCCCACCCCAGAGTGCTGCCCGGGGGTCCCAGCCCAGCACTGACCCTCCCCGGGTGAGGGAGCCTTGGGCTGTGCCGGGATTTCAGCGCTGCAGCTTCCAGAGAACCCCAGGAGGGCTTGGGAAGAGGCTTTGGAGCAGCTCTGGGCTGAACCTGGGAGTGCCTGGAGAGGGGCCCCTGTGGGAGCCATCTCACTCCAGCCTTGCTCTCCATAATTCCAGCTCCTCAGCACCGTTTTCCAGAGCCTGAATGAGTGTGTGCAGCCAGCTGGGCTTTCCCTGGGGATAATCCATCATCCCCGTGACGCTGCCCCTAACAGCCTGGTAACAGCTCTGGGTGGCACGGGGGGCGCTGGGGGAGCTCCTGCCCGGGGAGTGGCAAAATCTCCAATACTGTCCTTGAATCTGCCACGTTCAGTCCCTTCAGGAGAAGGGGTTACACCTGATGCCAAGCCGGGACACCTCAGCATCCTGGGCCTTTTCCATCCGAAGGGGAAGGAAAGCTGCAGCTGGGGATTCAGGACAAACAAGGATTTGGGCGTTTTCCTGTAAGGAGCTTTTAAACCACCTTGGGTCCTGTTAAAGCGTTTGTACAAAGCGATGAGTGGGGAGGTTTGTCAACATCTCCGGTCTCAGCTGCCTTCAGAAACCCAAATGTCACAGCCAAGAAAAACACAGCGAGAATTGGCTGGAAAATTTGAACCTTTCAGGGGAAAGAAAGCAATGACGACATTATCTACAGATTCCCTCGGAAGAGATATTCCCAGTGCTCCCGGGGCTCTCGAGAAGGAGGCATCCTCCCCGCACTGGAACAGAGAGGAGTTAACTGCTGAGGGGGTGAGCAGAGCTTTTAAACACGCTGGGACGAGAATTCTTCATCCACCTCTTTTCATTCCTCAAATGAACAAATGGCAAAAAACCCTCCTCGTTACGGTTTCCAGCCCATTATTCTCCCCTGGTTGTCAGGGCAGCTGCTCGCTCAGTTACAGAGCAGGGAAAGGGCTGTGCTCGCTCTAAAGGGCATCCTTTCACATCCTTTCACTTCTTCTGTTCCTGCTGCCACTTGCAAGGGAGATAAGGAGGATGAGGTTCTATTTTTCCCCGTGAATACCTGTTTATCCTCGTTGTCATGTCTCTGCTCTGAACCCTCGGAATGCGGTGGGAGGATTTCTCTCGCTCCTCCTGGGGCTGTTGCACAACTAAATCACAGCAGAAGGCAGCGGGTTCTGGCACAGCCTCCTCGGCTCGTGTGTGTCTCTGCGGGGAAAAATAGAACTGTGGGATCGGGGAGCTTGGAAAAGACCTCGAGGATGATCACAGGCAGGCAGGGTCCTGGGAAGGAGGGGAGAGGCTGAGCCTTGATCCCCTGGAGGCACGGAATGGTTGGGTGGGAAGGATCCCAAATCCCACCCATCCCACCCCTGCCATGGCAGGGACACCTCCCACTGCCCCAGGCTGCTCCAGCCCCGGTGTCCAACCTGGCCTTGGGCACGGCCAGGGATCCAGGGGCAGCCACAGCTGCTCTGGGAATTCCATCCCAGCCCCTGCCCACCCTGCCAGGGAACAATTCCTGCCCAAATCCCGTCTCAGTCTGATCCCTGGTCACTCCTCTCCAGACACCTTGGTGGTGGCTCTGCCAGCGTTTCCTCAGGCACGTGCCTGCTCCTCTCCCCGCCCCAGGCCCCTCTCCTGTTCCCTGAAAAGCAGTTTTATGCCCTTGGCTCCAGCGGGAGGGCTCATTCCCCCCGCTAGGTTGGCTTTTCTCTCAAATGCATGGTTGAGAGCTTTAATCTGCTGCAAGCAGGTGCCACTGCAGGTGAGCTCTGCTAAGAGCATATGTTTAATTATGCTGCTGAAGTCAGAAAAAGCTGTTATTTTAAAAAACTTCCTTTAATAGTCTGGGTAAGCGTTGGCAGCCAAACATTCTCAGCTGCAGATGTATTCGGCTTATTATTCCAAAACAAATTTCAGACTCGCAAAAATATTGAAGCGAAGGAGTTTAAGTACAAAGGGCAAATTAGAGCGGTTTCACTCAGGGAGCTGTGGTCAGCTCCCAGAATCCCTCGATTCCCAGGAACTGGAGTGAACAGAGAATCCTCAGCCCTAGAGGGAAATCTGGGCTGGGAAGCTCTGGGTGAGTGGCTTTAGGATATCAAAGAATGAAGGTGTGTGTGCTTGAAATCAAAGAACCCACGGTTTCCGTGTCCCCACGTGCCACAGCCACGCTCTGTTAAATCCCTCCGGGGCTGGGGGCTCCCTGGCTGGGCTGTGCCAATGCCTGAGCACCCGAATTCTCCCAGTCTCCAATCTGAACCTCCCGTGTCTGCTCCGTGCCCTGGGAGCTGAGCCTGACCCCACCTGGCTGCACCCCCTGTCAGGGAGCTGACACCCACAGGTGGGACTGGGGGCACGGGACACCCCTCCATCCAAAACAACCCGGATTTCCCACCCTTTTCTGGGAAATAACCATTCACAACTGACTCTCTCAGCCAAATGTGTCTGTGCTTCCCAGGCAGCCTTTGGGAGGGCTGGAAGGAGCCTTTGGAAGGGGCAGGAAGCCTTTGGAAGGAGCTTTTGGAAGGGGTAGACAGCCTTCGGAGGGGCAGGCAGTCTTTGGAAGGGGCAGGAAGCCTTTGGAAGGAGTTTTGGAAGGGGCAGGAAGCCTTTGCAAGGAGCTTTTGGAAGGGGTAGACAGCATTCGGAGGGGGTAGACAGCCTTTGGAGGGGCAGGAAGGAGCCTTTGGAAGGGGCAGGAAGCCTTTGGAAGGGGCAGGCAGTCTTTGGAAGGGGCAGGAAGGAGCCTTTGGAAGGAGCTTTGGAAGGGGTAGACAGCCTTTGGAAGGGCCACGAAGCCTTTGGAAGGGGCAGGAAGGCTTTGGAAGGAGCTTTGGAAGGGCCAGGAAGCCTTTGGAAGGGGCAGGAAGGCTTTGGAAGGAGTTTTGGAAGGGGCAGGAAGCCTTTGGAAGGGGCAGGAAGCCTTTGGAAGGGGCAGGAAGGAGCCTTTGGAAGGAGCTTTGGAAGGGGTAGACAGCCTTTGGAGGGGCAGGAAGCCTTTGGAAGGGGCAGGAAGGAGCCTTTGGAAGGAGCTTTGGAAGGGACGGGCAGCCCACGGTGGGAGTGCTCCAGCAGGATCCCGTTCCAGCTGCAGGGAAGGTTCTGCTGTGCATCACTGCAGACTGAGCGACTTCAGGGGAATTTTATTTACGGGTAAATGATCCTCAGCACCGAGCTCCCGAGCATTAATCTGAAAGCAAGGGCTTTGCTTCCACATTTCCTGCTACTGTGAAATGAACGCCAGGTAGGAGGCACTGGAGAATGCAGCTCCGGCCTGGAAGTGTCTGGGCTTGCTGCTTCCAGCCACAGCTGCGCTCCCAGACCTCTCCCCAGGCACATTTCCTGGGAGCCTCGCTGTCTCGGAGCTCGAGCCGTAACAGCCAGGTGCAAGCCCAAGGTGATGTTTCAGCTGTCTCCTCTCCCCCTGAATCAGAGCCCTCTAATGAAGCACGGCTAATTCCACCCTGGAGCCTTCCAGCGGGCAGAGCTGCTCTGGGAAGCGCTCGGTCATCACCCCAGACAAGCTCTGCTGGAACAGAAAAGGCGATTCTGCCTCTCCCAATGTCGGTGACCTCGCTGCTCCCGGGGCAGAGGGATCAAAGCTCTCCCGGGATGTTGGGAAGGAATGGGCAGCACTGGGAGGGCCCAGCCCTGAGCAGAGCCCAGAGGGGGCTGGAGTCTCCTGCCTGGGACACTCCAGACCCCTCTGGACACAGTCCTGTGCCCTGAGCTCCGGGGTGGCCCCGCTGGAGCAGGTGTCCCCTGGGGTCCCTTCCAGCCGGACCCAGCCTGGGATCCCAGACGAGCCCTGCCGGCCTGCTTGGTGGGAATTCCCTTCCAGCCCTCGTTCCCAGGAGAAAGTGTCGCTAAAATGCCTCTGTGCGAGCAAATATCTCCATTCCCCCTGCTCCTGCCCTCAGGGCTGCTCCCGGGCTGCAGGGTCCTGCTGGGAAGTGCCCTCATTTCCATTCCAAACCCCTCATTCCCGCAGGAAAAGTGGGCTCTAAACCTGTGCTGAACTCCCAGTGAAACTTCTGATGTTCCCAGCGCCCGGTCCCATGGATCCTCAGCCCAAAGCAGCGGCGGTGGGACAGCTCCCACCCCTGGCATCCAGTCCCCGCCAGCCACGGGAAGTTTCCGCCCCACACGGACCCGGGGGTCACCGCTGCCCACCCGCATTTAGAGATTCACCTGTCTCAAAATGTCTTTTAACTAGAAATTCACTCACTTATCATTGCGGTGCGATGTGGCGTTTGCTTGATCCCGGCAGAAGAGGGAAGACTTCCAGAGCTGAATCGAGCCGGGGTAAATTATTCACACGCAGCGCCTGGAAATCCTTACACTGGTTTCCTGAATCGGGGGCACCGGGAACATTGGACACCTCAGCTCATACCCCTGCAATAGCGCGTCACCCTGGAGGGAACGAGAGCTCGGGGTTGTCACTTCTCAGCACGTTCTGCGAGCGCGGCTGGGCGGGGGAGCTCCGCGCTGGCGGAATATCGCAGGGCAGGGAATATCGCAGGGATGGGATATCGCAGGGCAGGGAATATCGCAGGGCAGGGAATATCGCAGGGATGGGATATCGCAGCGCAGGGAATATCGCAGGGCAGGGAATATCGCAGGGATGGGATATCGCAGCGCAGGGAATATCGCAGGACAGGGAATATCGCATTGCAGGAATATCGCAGGGCAGGGAATATCGCAGGGTATGGAATATCGCCGGGCATGGAATATCGCAGGGCAGGGAATATCGCAGGGCATGGAATATCGCATGTCAGGGAATATCGCAGGGGGAGACTATCGCAGGGCAGGGAATATCGCAGGGATGGAATATCGCAGGGCAGGGAATATCGCAGGGCATGGAATATCGCAGGGATGGGATATCACAGGGCAGGGAATATCGCAGGGCAGGGAATATCGCAGGGCATGGAATATCGCAGGGTATGGAATATCGCAGGGTATGGAATATCGCAGGGCAGGGAATATCGCAGGGCAGGGAATATCGCAGGGCAGGGAATATCGCAGGGTATGGAATATCGCAGGGTATGGAATATCGCAGGGCAGGGAATAGTGCAGGGCAGGGAATATCGCAGGGCAGGGAATATCGCAGGGCATGGAATATCGCAGGGTATGGAATATCGCAGGGTATGGAATATCGCAGGGCATGGAATATCGCAGGGCAGGGAATATCGCAGGGCAGGGAATATCGCAGGGCATGGAATATCGCAGGGCAGGGAATATCGCAGGGCATGGAATATCGCAGGGCAGGGAATATTGCAGGGCAGGGAATATCGCAGGGCAGGGAATATCGCAGGGTATGGAATATCGCAGGGCAGGGATATCGCAGGGCAGGGAATATCGCAGGGTATGGAATATCGCAGGGCAGGGAATATCGCAGGGCAGGGAATATCGCAGGGCATGGAATATCGCAGGGCATGGAATATCACAGCGCAGGGAATATCGCAGGGCAGGGAATATCGCAGGGCAGGGAATATCGCAGGGCAGGGATATCGCAGGGTATGGAATATCGCAGGGCAGGGAATATCGCAGGGCAGGGATATCGCAGGGCAGGGAATATCGCAGGGCAGGGAATATCGCAGGGTATGGAATATCGCAGGGCAGGGAATATCGCAGGGGGAGAATATCGCAGGGCATGGAATATCGCAGGGCAGGGAATATCGCAGGGCAGGGAATATCGCAGGGTAGGGAATATCGCAGGGCAGGGAATGTCGCAGGGCCGGGAATATCGCAGGGCAGGGAATATCGCAGGGCAGGGAATATCGCAGGGCAGGGAATATCGCAGGGTAGGGAATATCGCAGGGCAGGGAATATCGCAGGGATGGAATATCGCAGGGCAGGGAATATCGCAGGGCAGGGAATATCGCAGGGCAGGGAATATCGCAGGGCAGGGAATATCGCAGGGCAGGGAATATCGCAGGGTAGGGAATATCGCAGGGCAGGGAATGTCGCAGGGCCGGGAATATCGCAGGGCAGGGAATATCGCAGGGCAGGGAATATCGCAGGGCAGGGAATATCGCAGGGCAGGGAATATCGCAGGGCAGGGAATATCGCAGGGCAGGGAATATCGCAGGGCAGGGAATATCGCAGGGATGGAATATCGCAGGGCAGGGAATATCGCAGGGATGGAATATCGCAGGGCAGGGAATATCGCAGGGCATGGAATACCGCGGGCTCTCATCCCCGAGCCAGCCTGGGAAAGGATTCCTGGAAGTGCATCCTCACCCTGAGAGTGGGGGAAAACCAGCTCCCTGTGAGGGGAGGCGGGAGGAGATCGGGATGGGGCAGGAGGAGATCGGGATGGGGCGGGAGGAGATCGGGATGGGGCAGGAGGAGATCGGGATGGGGCGGGAGGAGATTGGGATGGGGCAGGAGGAGATCGGGAAGGGGCAGGAGGAGATCGGGATGGGGCCGGAGGAGATCGGGATGGGGCAGGCGGAGGTCGGGATGGGGCAGGAGGAAATCGGGATGGGGCAGGAGGGGATCGGGATGGGGCAGGAGGAGATCGGGATGGGGCGGGAGGAGATCGGGATGGGGCAGGAGGAGATCGGGATGGGGCCGTAGGAGGTCGGGATGGGGCAGGAGGAGATCGGGATGGGGCAGGAGGAGGTCGGGAAGGGGCAGGAGGATGCTCGGGTGGGGATGAGGAGCGGGAGGAGCTCAGGATGGGGCAGGAGGATGCTCCGGGTGGAGATGAGGAGCAGGAGGATGCTCCGGGTGGGGATGAGGAGCAGGAGGATGCTCCGGTGGGGATGAGGAGCGGGAGGGTGTTCCGGGTGGGGATGAGGAGCAGGAGGATGCTCCGGTGGGGATGAGGGAGAGCCCCAGGGAGGGAAGGAGGGAGGGTCCGACCCTCTGGAATGGGGCTGCTCACCCCGACAGCTCCGGGGGAATGCCCAGGGCGACGCTCCGGCTGTTTTTGTTGTCACAAACAGGGGGCTGCAGGCAGCTCATGGGTGTTAAAGGAGGGTTTTGGCTTTGATGTTCTCCGTCTCTGCTTTTCTCTCTCACCCTTTCTGCGGGCACAGCGGTCAGCGGCCCCGCCAGGACATTGCTCAGGGCACGGGGATGTGCCGGGGTGCAGAAGGGGGCTGGAGCTCTCGCTTTGATCCCTCCCTCGCTGCTCCCTTCAGGCTGCGGCTGGGAATCGGCGTGCGGGGATGATTTCCACAGGCTGGTTGCGCTCCCGGGATCAGGAACACAACGCCCCAGGTTCGTTGCCCACAGCCTGGCTGCCCTCCCTGGCACCCCTCGGGGCTGATCCCATCCCGGCATTGGGAGGCACAGCAGGGCGGGGGCTTGGTGGGATCGCAATTCTTTGCAGAATCAGAGAATCCCAGACTGGATTGGGTTAGGAGAGACCCCAGATCCCACCCAGTGCCACCACGGCAGGGACACCTCCCACTGTCCCAGGCTGCTCCAGCCCCAGGGTCCAACCTGGCCTTGGGCACTGCCAGGGATCCAGGGCAAGATTTCCTCCTAAAATCCAATCTTGTCCCATCCTCTGTACTAAAGCAATTCCTCTGTGTCCTATTCTGTCATCACGAAGGGCTCTCCTGTCCCTGCTGCCCCTCCTGTCCCAGCGAGCAGAGGGGGAGAAAAGCGAGAGAGTCCAGAATGGTCTGGGAGAGAAAGGATCCCAAATCCCACCCAGAGCCACCCCTGCCATGGCAGGGACACCTCCCACTGTCCCAGGCTGCTCCAGCCCCAGTGTCCAACCTGGCCTTGGGCACTGCCAGGGATCCAGGGGCAGCCACAGCTGCTCTGGGCACCCCGTACCAGGGCCTCAACACCCTCAGGGAGCAATTCCTTCCAAAACAATGCACGTGCAGTGCCTCAGGAGGAAGGGGCTCCGTGTGACCCCCCCGACCCTGCAGGGGAAACATCCAGCAGGAGCTGCTGCAGGCAGTCAGGGAGTGGCTGGAGTCAGGATGGGTGCGGAATGAACCAGGGCCCTTTTCGTGCTGTGATGAACAAAGAGTCTGTGCCTCAGCTCCTTCCCACCCTCTAACAAGAGAGCTGCTGCAACAGGCAGCAGTGACCGGGAGCAGGCAGCGCTGGATCCGGGAGCAGCTGGAGCCTCTCAGCCGCCGCAAGAATTCCTTTAAAGCCCAGGCTCTCCCTCCAAGCCGCTGCTGTTCAGGAGAGCCCGAACCAGATGGAAGATGACGAGGTAAACATGGACATAAAAAGCTCAGAAATGGCTTTAATGTTTACTTTGAAGCAAAGTTATTTCAATGAATTCCAATTAACATTAAAAAAAAAAAAAAAATCACTTTTGCTGGATGGTCCCTATGGTTAACAAGGGATGCAGCTGTTTTTTGCACTAATTGTACTAATCTAAGTGTTTCCCTACTTTGCATTCTGAGTGCAGCAGCTCTCATTGCCCCATGGTATTTACATGGGAGAAAGTGATTCCACGATGCTTTATTTCCCCAAAAAGCTGCACTTTGCATTTCAGCGTTATCTGGCAGATTTGATGACCTTCTAATTAAAAGAACAAAACAACAACAACAACAACAAAAACCACCAAAAAACCCCCCAGAAAACAAAAGCCCTTTTTCAACACAGGAACCAATACATCCCGATTTAGAATTTTGTTTATTGTCAAAATATTTATTTCACCACATTCTTATCCTGTACCCAAAAAAACTCCTCACTTGGATCTCCTGTTCAGTGAGGTCAGCAAAGAGATTTGATGCAAACAAAAAGTGAACTGGAGGCCCGGATCTTTAGCTGTTGAAAAGCCACTGTAAATGATGAAATTACGGAATTGGGCTGGAAGGATCTCAAACCACACCCGTGGGCAGGGACACCTTCCACCACCCCAGGCTGCTCCAAGCCCCGTGCAGCCTGGCCTTGGACAGCTTCCCTGGGAATTCCATCCCAGCCCCTCCCCACCCTCCCAGAGCACAGCTCCTCCCCAAAAGCCCACCCAAGCCCGCTCCCCGTCGGTCTGAAATCGTGACAGCCCGTCAGGAATGAAACTCCTGTGCAGCAGCGGGAATTTCTCAGCTTCACTTGGCATCTTCAGCTGCTGGAGACAGGCAGATTTCCCGGGGAGCTGCTGCTGGGTTTGGCAGCTGGGCGCAGGGAGCCTGCCAGGACACCTGGCTAAATAGAACCTGAGCGTGTACTTGTCTACGGGCGTTTATTTATGTGCTGTAAGGGGCCTGTGGCCACAATTCCAGAGGAAAACCTTTCCAACCACAGACCCTTGGGCTCGTTTAGGCTGGAGGAGCCCTCTGAGACCTCTGAGCCCAGTTCTTAACCCCCAACCCCCTGTGGGTGCTGCATGTAGCCAGGTGTACTCTGTATAACAAATATATATGATATACATATATGTATAACAAATAG
Source organism: Hirundo rustica (assembly GCF_015227805.2). Classification (NCBI taxonomy): domain Eukaryota; kingdom Metazoa; phylum Chordata; class Aves; order Passeriformes; family Hirundinidae; genus Hirundo; species Hirundo rustica. The sequence continues at coordinate 35,214,722 of NC_053457.1, read as the reverse complement.
AAATATACTCTCTCTACAGAACAAATATATCTATGATATATGTAACAGTTATATATACCGTATTTAATAAATATACTATATAGATTTATAACAAATAGATATACCATATATATGACATATATATACACTATACATATGTAACACATTTATATACCATAAATACAGATACCATAAATATATATACCATATAGATAGAACATACATAGACACATACATACACATCTCTCTATATATACACACACAATATATATATATGTTTTTAAGTATGTGTACGCATAAACAGACGTTAAATGGGAGCCGGCGGCTCTTTTCTCATTAATTAATTGCACTGATCTCTCCATCGTTTGCAGTGGAGTGTCTGAGCTGGTCAATGACTCCAGGGGCTTCCTGCCGCGCTCAGTGTCCCCTCACCTGCCCCAAAATGCCATTTCCAGGAGAGCACCTGGGTCTGCCGGGGGCCTTCGGGGTCCCTCGGGGATGCGCTCCCCCGATGATCCCCAGTGGGAGTTAGGAGCAGCCCAGACAAACCTGGGGGAGCTCCAGGGCTCAGAGCTGTCCCTGGCTGGGCTCTGCCGGAGCAGGAGGGCAGCGCCCGGCCCCAGCACCGCCCCGGTGCCAGGCAGGGACCCTGCCGGGTCCCCAGCTCACAGGGACACGCGATGGCACCGGCAGTGCTGCCCAGCTGGGCTCCCTGCCCTGCTCCACGCCGTCTCCAAGCCATAAATCCCTTTGTTGTCTTCATCTCCCAGGGCTCTGTTGTGTTCTGGCAGTCCCAGGGACATGGGGATGATTCTGAGGCCCGCAGGCATTGTGACACGGGCACTTGGAACCGTGGAATGGATTGGGTGGGACCCCAAATCCCACCCAGTGCCACCCCTGCCGTGGCAGGGACACCTCCCACTGTCCCAGGCTGCTCCAGCCCCAATGTCCAACCTGGCCTTGGGCACTGCCAGGGATCCAGGGGCAGCCACAGCTGCTCTGGGCACCCTGTGCCAGGGCCTCAACACCCTCCAGGGAACAATCCCTGCCCAAAATCCCATCTAAATCTACTCTCAGTCTGATGGAGCACTGCAGTTAACTCCAAAAGCAGGGAATGTACTTGGAATGAATGAGTATCCCTGCTTTTGCGGTTTAAAAACACACAGTCAGTGCATGGATTGTTGCCATAACTCCAGAAAGAGCCAAACCCAGCTTAGACCCTGCTGAGCCACGTTCCTTCAAGAGCTCCTCAGGCTGGGTTGGACAGGGCTGGGAGCAACCCGGTCTGGTGGCAGGGACGGGATGGGGTTGAGGTCCCTCGCCAGGCAGGCAGGCTGTGATTCCAGGAGCTCTCTGCCATTCCGTGAGTTCTCTGCATTCCAGGAGTTCTCTGCATTCCATGTGTTCTCTGCCATTCCGTGAGTTCTCTGCCATTCCGTGAGTTCTCTGCATTCCAGGAGTTCTCTGCCATTCCATGTGTTCTCTCCCATTCCAGGAGTTCTCTCCCATTCCAGGAGTTCTCTCCCATTCCGTGTGTTCTCTCCCATTCCGTGTGTTCTCTCCCATTCCGTGTGTTCTCTCCCATTCCGTGTGTTCTCTCCCATTCCGTGAGTTCTCTCCCATTCCGTGTGTTCTCTCCCATTCCAGGAGTTCTCTCCCATTCCCTGTGTTCTCTCCCATTCCGTGTGTTCTCTCCCATTCCAGGAGTTCTCTCCCATTCCAGGAGTTCTCTCCCATTCCGTGTGTTCTCTCCCATTCCGTGTGTTCTCTCCCATTCCGTGTGTTCTCTCCCATTCCAGGAGTTCTCTCCCATTCCAGTTCTCTCCCATTCCAGGAGTTCTCTCCCATTCCAGTTCTCTCCCATTCCAGGAGTTCTCTCCCATTCCAGGAGTTCTCTCCCATTCCGTGAGTTCTCTCCCATTCTGTGTGTTCTCTCCCATTCCATGTGTTCTCTCCCATTCCGTGAGTTCTCTCCCATTCCCTGTGTTCTCTCCCATTCCGTGAGTTCTCTCCCATTCCCTGTGTTCTCTCCCATTCCAGGAGTTCTCTCCCATTCCGTGTGTCCTCTCCCATTCCGTGTGTTCTCTCCCATTCCGTGTGTTCTCTCCCATTCCAGTTCTCTCCCATTCCGTGTGTTCTCTCCCATTCCGTGAGTTCTCTCCCATTCCGTGTGTTCTCTCCCATTCCGTGTGTTCTCTCCCATTCCAGGAGTTCTCTCCCATTCCGTGTGTTCTCTCCCATTCCAGGAGTTCTCTCCCATTCCAGGAGTTCTCTCCCATTCCGTGTGTTCTCTCCCATTCCGTGTGTTCTCTCCCATTCCAGGAGTTCTCTGCCATTCCGTGTGTTCTCTCCCATTCCAGTTCTCTCCCATTCCCTGTGTTCTCTCCCATTCCGTGAGTTCTCTCCCATTCCCTGTGTTCTCTCCCATTCTGTGTGTTCTCTCCCATCCCAGGAGTTCTCTCCCATTCTGTGTGTTCTCTCCCATTCCATGTGTTCTCTCCCATTCCAGGAGTTCTCTCCCATTCCAGGAGTTCTCTCCCATTCCGTGTGTTCTCTCCCATTCCAGGAGTTCTCTCCCATCCCAGGAGTTCTCTCCCATTCCAGGAGTTCTCTCCCATTCCGTGAGTTCTCTCCCATTCCGTGTGTTCTCTCCCATTCCAGGAGTTCTCTCCCATTCCAGGAGTTCTCTCCCATCCCAGGAGTTCTCTCCCATTCCATGTGTTCTCTCCCATTCCAGGAGTTCTCTCCCATTCCGTGAGTTCTCTCCCATTCCGTGTGTCCTCTCCCATTCCAGGAGTTCTCTCCCATTCCAGGAGCTGCAGGCACGCTGCCAAGCCCGGGGCTGCAGCCTCGCAGAGAATTCTCGGTGCTGTGCCTCATTAGCACCGAGCAGCTGCTGGTTCATTCACAATTAATGGCAGCGATAATGAACGGCACCCAGCGCAGGAGGGCCGGGTTACATCCCGCCAGGCTTTGGGAATGCAGCAGGGAGAGAGGGAATTGCCCATCCACGCTCCTGCCCCGGCGGGCACGGCCCCTGTGCAGCCGGAATTAATGCAACAGAGCAAACAGAGGCCATTGCTGGCACCATTTCAAATGCTGAGACCTCAGAGATATCTACTTATACATATATTTATATATAAGATGCTGTTCATGCCTCAGACAACCTGACTCTGCTGTTGCTGCATCAAAATTTCGCCCTGGAGAAGATTTGAAAAAAAAACAACCCACAAACAACCAAACTCTCCTGAAATGAGACTCACTTCATTTGTTTTCCACTTCTGAAAATACAGGGGAAGAGTTTACAAATCCTTAACCATTTTTCTGCCTTTTAAGAATTGAGAAGAAAACAGCAGGTCTGCTCATTGTGTTCCAAACCCAGAAAACATAAAAGCCAAGCAAAGTATTTGCTGGAGGAAATTTGTTTTTATACAAATTTCAATGTCTATACAAATCACAACTTCCATCCAAATGACAATTTTAATTCAAAATATAAATATTTTGCAGAGATTAACAGCGGTGGTGCTGCTGAATGAAGAGAAGGCAGAAAATCTGAGCAGCAGCTCAGGGGGAGGGAGAAGGAGATGGAGCTGCACAGGCCTGGGGGACCTGGGGGGGCTCCAGGGTTAATTCTGGGAGCAGCTAAAGGTTTTCAACATCTCAGCCCTGCAGAATGACTCTTTCGAGGTCAGGCCCCCACGAGAGCTCTCCCCTACCCCTGGGACGCTCAGAGCTGCTCGGAATTCAGGCTCAGAGAAATGTGTGGGTGGTTGGAATCACAAGGAGCAGCCAACAGCTGAGAAACCTTGAAATTGGAGCTTTGGAGGGACAAATCCGGCAGACAGGAGCGCAGCCCGGTGTCCTGCTGTGCCCTGGAGCCACGGGGAGCAGCGTCACCCTGCCTTGCACCCGGGCCCTCGCCTCTGCCAGATGCTGACAGCTGTCACACCGTGTGAGGGAGAAGCCAAACGACTCTGCCACTTCCAAACCCACTGCAAACAGGAACGGGATCGCTTCGGAGGTTTTCTTCTCTGTCAGCTCCTCAGCTCAGGCAATTCAGATCCCTCCCCTGTTACCCTGGTTTTTCTGAGTTTCTTTATTAGCCTTTTGATTTTCATAAATGGAGTCAGATCTTTGCGTTACTGTACAATATTAGAGCAGTTTTCTACCTTTCTCACAAATGTAACATAAACAAATCCTTTGTCTTTCATTCTCTGTCCTTTGTTTGCATATTTCTAACCTGAAAACAATTGTAACTGACAATTGGTCTGGCCACTGAGGCTGAGGGGTGGAAACCCCAAAAAGCCAATCTTCTGCTAGACCCACAAATGTATAAAAAGTTAAAAAATAAAAAAGGGGTCTCTTCCTTCTCTCCGCTCTCTCAGCTGTGAGGTGGGATCAGAAGGACCTCTGCCTTGTGAAAATCTCTTGTCTGCGTGTGACTGCTCTGTGTGTCTCCGTGACACTCCCCTGCTCCAGGAGCCGAGAAGCGTAACTCACATTGGCAGGATTTTGGGGTTTCCTCCAGGTGCCTCGACTGCATCTGGGTGCAGCTGTCAGCACAACACTTCCCTCCGTGCTCAGAGCCAGGGGTTTACACCAGAGGGACGGGGTGTGGGCACAGCAGAGCTCTCACTGTGCCACGGGGCACGAGGGCTTCACGGAACCACACAATCCCGGGGTGCTCTGGGCTGGAGAGACCCCAAATCCCAGCCAGTGCCACCCCTGCCGTGGCAGGGACACCTCCCCCTGTGCCAGGCTGCTCCAGCCCTGCCCAGCCTGGCCTGGACCCTTCCCTGGCAGGAGTGTCGGGAATGTGCTGCTCCTGCTGCCGTCACCTCTCTGGGGTGGAGAGCCCCTGGGGACAGCCCCAGCCCCGGAGTTTGCAGTGCCACCCCTCAGGGTGGAAGGTGCAGCTTCTAGCACAATAAACCTGGTGCTGAGCTGGTTCTCGGCGCCCAGAGCCGCTGCAGGTAATTAAGACAAAGCAGAAAAGTCTCTGGGTAGAGCAGAGGATGGAGGGGCTGAGAGCTGTCATCTATTAGAGTTAGTAACGGGTACAGGGTTCCCTCTCTGTGCTCCTGCACAAACCGCAGCCAGGTCTTGTGCAGGGACGTTCTGGGGAGTTCTCTGGGTTTAAACTTGGTGAGTTTGCAAGGTGGGAAAAGAGGAAAACGGGAAATATGAAATGGGAAAGCGAAGAGCTCACAGCTGCTTGGGGCGGAGGGGAGAGAAATACAATTCCCATTGTGGCTTTAAACCAGAGTTCAGAGGAAAAGAAACGAAATGGCAAACAACACTGTCACGGGAGAGAGCACAGTGCCAGCTCTGCTTCGGAGCAGGGCAGAGCACCAAGGGTGTGTGGGCTGGGCAGAGGGGAGCTCCTGCGCACAGGAATGGGGACAGGGTCCCCTTAAAGGGCTCCTCTGAAGGCCCTCGAGCTGCCTTTCACAGCTTCTCTGGTCCTTCCACTTTCTTTCCTCCCCGTCCCGCGCCACCACGGGATTGTGGCAGGTTTGGGGTACAAAACACCCACCAGGTAAATCCAGCTTTATTGAACTTTGGCGAGAACAAAGAGTTCTGTGCCTCTGCTCCTGCAGGGACCGGCGCTGCAGCCAGGCTGTGGCTGATCCTACAGCCCTGGCAGTGCCCAAGGCCAGCTTGGAGCAGCCTGGGGCAGGGGAAGGTGTCCCTGCCATGGCAGGGGTGGCACTGGACGGGCTCTGAGCTCCCTGCCCACCCAATCCAGGCTGGGATTCCAGGGCAGGACGGGCTGTCGCTGGTACAGCCATGGGCAGCAGAAGGGGAGGCACTGCCCTCCCTGCCCACACCTGGGGACACATCCAGCCCTGGCAGGGAGCAGGCACAGCCAGAGGGGGTGGGAGGGGTGGGAAGGGCTGTCTGCAGGGCGAGGATCCTCGCTGCTGTCCTGAGTGGCTCTGAGGGGGTTTCGTGGTGCCTTCAGGGGCTGCTTGTCCTTGGTGCCCCTGGTTCCCATTTCCCTGCTCTTTGGGGCTTGGTGCCACCCTGCCCCATCCATCCTGCCCCATCCATCCTGCTCATCCTGTCCCATCCATCCCATCCTGCCCCATCCATCCCATCCTGCCCCATCCATCCTGCCTCATCCATCCTGCTCATCCTGCCCCATCCACCCTGCCCCATCCATCCTGCTCATCCTGCCCCATCCATCCTGCTCATCCATCCCATCGTGCCCCATCCACCCTGCTCATCCTGCCCCATCCACCCTGCTCATCCATCCCATCCTGCCCCATCCATCCTGCTCATCCTGCCCCACCCATCCCATCCTGCCCCATCCATCCTGCTCATCCTGCCCCATCCATCCTGCTCATCCTGCCCCTTCCATCCTGCTCATCCTGCCCCTTCCATCCTGCCCCATCCATGCTGCCCATCCTGCCCCTCCCTGCTCGGGGCCCGGCTGCTGCCCCGGCTGGATGTCTGGATGCCCCCTCTTTGGGGTGCCTGGGTGCTCTCAGCCCCTCCTGGTGCCTGCTGAGGGATCTCCTCTGTTCCCAGTGCCCTGCCTGTGTCTGCCGCTCTTGTGGAGGGGATTTGGGATCAGTTCCGGCTCAGGGCAGTCTGAAATGTGTCCCTGGAGCTCTGTGCTGGGTCAGGGGCCTTGGAGTGCTCCCTGTCTCTGCGAGCACAGACAGAGACAGTGCTGAAGGCAATCTTGCCCCCCATTGATTGAGCTGTGTTAATTACCCAGAGTGGGAACAGCCTTGCCCTCACAGCTCTGGGTGTGATAAAAGAAGGAATTAGCTGGGCCAGGGTCAGTTGGAGTCTGCTGGCTGTGCTGTGAGGAGGAAGGGACAGGAGGTTGTGTGAGGGACAGACAGGGTCAGATGCTGTCCAAGGGACAGGAAACAGCAAGCTGGAAATGCAGAAGGAAGAGAGGAGGAGAGAAAGAGCCAGAGCTGTGTGGAGCTGCTCGAGGGACTGCGGCATAGAAAAGGTATGAAAGGCTTTTACATAACAAGGTGCTGATACTTGGAGCCCCCTGAAGTTTTTAAAGCAGCACTCTTGAGTGCTGTGACCACCTCAACAATGACACCTGTCCCTGCTTTGCTTTGTGCTGGAGGAAACCACTCCTCAAATTCGGGCTGAGTGGGAATTTTGGCCGCTCAGTGAGTGCTGTTTCCTTTTCCTTTTGGGTACAATGCTCTCAGGAGCTCATTAGCTCCAGCCACATATTTTATGCAAATACTGGATCAATTTATGAACTGCTCCTTCTTTTTGATTTCGGGTGGGATCGTTATAAATACCCAGACCAAAAATAGGCTTATTACAAAAGCTCTGGGCTCATCAGGAGATTCAGAGGTGCGTTGATTTTTCCTGTGCACACATTAACTTGTCTGCTTTCAAGGGTTCCCAGGGAATAATGCCATGGCTGGGCTTAGACTTGGGGTCACAAGTGATGGTGGTAGTGGTGGAAGAACCCCAATTTTTTCAATGTTGTTAACATAAGAAATTCGAGGGTAATTTGACCATGCAATGGGTTTTTCATTTCCTGTAGCTCTGTGCCTTGTCCTGACTCTCCAAACCCCTCTGGCTTTGGGAGGGGGGGGTGAGAGGGTCTTTTCTCAAGCTGGGTGTTTAAGCTTAATGGAAAAAAAAAAGCTCCAGATGAGAATGATCTTTGCACTGCTCCAGGTGAAGCATTGACCTCAGTGTACTGATTTTACATGAAACAGTGAAGAACTGGTGAAATTCCTTTTCTGCTGCATGTGTGAGGAGGAGCAGGGCTGGCAGGAGAACAGGGAAGGGCAGGATGAGCCAGGGGAGTTCTCGGCCTCGCTCCTGGCCACTAAAAGTGCTGTTGTTTGGAGGAACAACACAAGGATGGTCGGGATTTTATTGACACAAGGCTGGGGAAGCCCATGGCTGCCCTGGTCAGGTCCACCCTGGACCTGGCAGAGTCGGGAGAAGCAAAAAAAGGTCAAAATACAGTGAGAAGTTAGCCTGGGGTCTGTGCTCAAGGGTACAGGAGATGAACCTGGATCCCTGGCAGTGCCCAAGGCCAGGTTGGACACTGGGCTTGGAGCAGCCTGGGACAGTGGGAGGTGTCCCTGCCTCTGGTGGCAGGGGTGGGATTTGGGATCCCTCCCAGCCCACAGCAGTGTGTGAAGGAAGGCAGCAGCAGTTTAGATCATGGCTCACACATTTCCTAAAGATGCCCAGTGCTGGAACTGGACAGGAATCTTTAAATTCGCCATTTCAAGAACTGCCATGAGTTTTCCTCCTGAGCACCCCCTTGCCTGGCTGTGCTGCTGAGGAGCTGCAGCCGTGCCTGGGGGGCTGCAGGGACATGGAGCCACAGCCGGGTTTGATTTCTCCGCGTGAGGCCCTGTGCAAAGCTCCGAGGTGCCCTCGTTTGCTGCTGCCATCGCTAATTAGGTGTCATCAGGCAATTATCCACAGAGTGATTTGTGCAGCTGGCCGTGGAACGATGCAGGAAATGCAGCGCTGAGAGGAGAGCTCAAGGAGAGCTTTGCTGGGAGTCCCAGGGAAATCAATTCCCCGCACAGGTGTGTCCGGGGGCGCTGGGTGTCTGGTTTGGAGAATGCTCCATCCTCATTGTGGGTGAGCCCCATGGACAGCAGAGGCTTGTTAGGAGCCTCCTGGTGCTGCCGGGCTGACAGAAGGGAGCGGAAGGCTTGGACAAAGCACCCATGAGTGACAAAAGGTGGCAGCAGCTGCGGTGTGCGTGAGGAAACCTCTGTCACTGTGAGACTCCGGAATCGCACCGCTTCCAGAAGCGCAAATTGTTTTCCTATCGATCCCCTTTCACTCACGCCTGCTGGCTGCAGTGTCTGTTTGGATGTGACAGTTTCGTGTCTGCTCCTCCTGCCGTCAAACCCTGATGGCTCTCAGGTGGTGGGGACAGGCAGTGGAACTGGGGTTCTCTTATCTTCCATGTGATTGCCGAGATCCGCTGGAACCATGCGGGGATGGGCATCCTGCTTGGCATCTGCACCCGTTCTGTTTAGCAGCAGGCAATAAACAACAGCTATTGATGGGTTCATGTTGAGAGGGATCCTAAAAACTCTTTCCTTGGGTAAGGACAGCAACCCCTGGACTCAGGCAGGGCAGGATGGAGCCAGAGGGTGGGATGGGCTCCTGTGGGATGGGGCACAGGGAGCTGTGGTGGCTGCTGGAGGTCGGCTCTCAGTCCCTCCCATTCCCCTTTGTCACCCCACAAACAAAGCGCTCTGTGTGTGTTTACCCCTTGGCCGTGCTGTGTCTGATTTGGGAATCTCCTGCTGGTTTTGCCCGGGTGTCTCGCTGTGAGTTCAACGGGCACGGTCGGGATCTGCAGGGATCCCCCGAGCCGCAGCCCTGGGGCGTCCCAGGCTGGGAGATTCCCGGTGGTGTTTGCTCTGCTGCCTGGGATTTTGGTGACTGGAGAGACAGAGCAGAGGCAGGGACTGAACTTGCAGGAGTCCTCTGGAGGCCGATGCCTCGCAGTAAATAATTGCAATTATCCCAAAGGAAGGTGAGGTTTGGGGAGCCTGGCAGGCTGTGCACCTACACTGGGTTCTGCCAAGCTTGGAACTGTAGGCGAAGGGAATACAGGTGAGCTCACCCCTGATCAGTGACAGCTGTGTTAATTACCCAGTACGGCCTCGCCCCTGATGAGTCACAGTGGTATCCAATAAGGGTGAGTGAGGGAAAAGAGGAGGTGAGCTGGTGAGGATCATCATGGAGGAGGAACCTTGAGGAGCAGGGCACGAGAGGATCATGAGGAAGCAGGGCCCTGGGCAGAGAGAATCCCTGCTGTGAGGTCAGTCTGGGTCTGCAGTTGGAGCCTGTTGGGGGAACCTGCGGGCACGGTCTAGCTGGGTAAAAGCCTGCGGTCACACTCTGCACACTGATCCCTGCAGTCAGGGGCTGCAGGGGAAACCTCCAGCAGGAGCTGCTGCAGCCAGAGTCAGGGAATGGCTGGAGTCAGTCAGGGAATGGCTGGAGTCAGTCAGGGAATGGCTGGAGTCAGGATGGCTGAGCTGTACAGAAGAATAAACCAGGGCCTTTTTCATGCTGTGATGAACAAGGAGTCTGTGCCTTGGCTCATTTCTACCCTCTAACAAGAGGGTTGCTGCGACAGTTTCCAGGTACCAGTGTTTCCAGGTACCTCAGGAGCTGGCTCTGCTGGGGCAGAGCTCTCAGCACTGATAAGCTCTCTCCTATCAGTCTGTGAACATCTCCCAGCGCAGTGCAGCCCACAAACCAGGGGCTCAGAGCGCTGCTCCTGCCCCACGGGCAGGCACTGATTGTCAGAGGGATGCCTTTCCTCACAGACATCCTGGTGGCTAATGAACTCCTGCATAATCCTGATTGCAATCAGCTCTCTGTCCGCAGCTCCCAAAGTGACGGCTCTGTTCTCCTGCAAAACAGCCCGAGATGGGAGCATACATCTTCTGCCAACTGTCCAATGAATATTAATCTGCTCATAATAAACTGTCTCATAAATAATTCCAGCTTCACAAAACGAGGGAGTTTAAGATATTGCAAAGTTAAATGAACCATTAGTGATGTGTCTCTTATAAGTATCACCAGTGATTGGATGTTGTTTCAGAGTTTTCCATCATGTACGTTTAGTCATTTATGAACATGTGACAAAGAACCCTTAGCTTTTGTTCCTTATCTATCTTTTTATTGTTTCTATTGAAAGGTGAGATGGATTTATTTGGATTACCGTGGTTATGGGCCTTTTCTAAGAATGAAAAGGCCGCAGTGCTACCAGGGAGTGAAGAACACAAAGCAGGAGCTGGCAAAGCAGCTTCATAAAGTGAGGGCTAAGGACGTCTGAGTTGAGATTTTTGGATCTGAGATACCCTGCCTTTGCCAGGGCAAGACTTGCAGCCACCCTCAGTTCCCCGTACGATAAGCTAAGGATGTCATTCCCTATTTTGTTTGAGAAATCCTTTCTGGATGTGAATTCTCGGGCACGCCTGCCCTTTCTGCACGAGTGTGGGAGAACTCACTCAGGGGAGGAAGTTCTGTTGGCGTGATGCTGTTAATACCAGAAAGCTGGCCAAGTTTAATCAAAGTCAGCTCAGATAAGTGAAAAAATGAAATAAAAGCTGGAATGGTTTGTGTTAGAAGGGACCTTCAGGACCACCTCCCACTGTCCCAGGGTGCTCCCCACCCTGTCCAACCTGGCCCTGGGCACCTCCAGGACTCCAGCCCTGCCCTGGGCAGCCCTGCCCATGAGGAATCTTTTCCCCTTCTTACCCTGTTTCCATTGTTCTCTTATTTTGCAATAGGACACGTTGCTGTAGGTGAGCGTTGGGTGGGCGAGATGAAGTTTTGCCTTTGGAATCACAGAAATAGTCAAACCACATGAGCTTAATTATCAATCACTAAAACTGCGGAGGAAAATTTGTGAAACTGCCTCCTTCAAAATAAAAGGTCTAATAAACTGTGGAAAAAGCAATTTTAAGGGAAATGTTTATCGCAGTGAGATGATTTATTCCCTGGGAACCACTCTCAGCTTGACTTTTCTGAAACTCTCAGTACAAAACAATAAATTGCTACTTCACGCCGTGAAAAATCTTGAAGTAGACAAAGTCACGGTGACAGTGGCCAACTTTAATCTGCCATTTTGAGTGAATTAAAAGCTGCCCTCTTTGTGGGTGTAGGTTTGAAAGCTGTTGGCGTGCCTGGCTCTAGGAGTGCCTCCAGGATTGCTGGGGCTCACCCCTTTATTGTGTAGGGAAGGAAATGCTCCGGGTTCCACCTGCAGGGTCTGATCCCGGGATGGAGAGAGGTTTTTCCTTGGGCGAGCACGGAGCAGCAAGCTGCTGTGTCAGCACATTCCCTCCTCTCCCAGTGCTGCCTGGGATTTCCAGGGAGTGTCAGAGCCTGGCTCTGCTCCTCTCACACCTGGAGAGTCGATATTGAGGAGGGCCCATCAAACCCAGCCGCCTGGAAACCTCGCGCTAATTAGGAGGCAGCTGTACAGTGGCCATAAATCCATTTCCTCTGGGAAACGAGGTGAGACACGAATCTCTCGCCTCCCAAACCGTGAGTGGTTTAAGGAATTCAGCTATTTATAAAAAATATGCAAGCTGTACGGAGGGAGATAAGCCTTGCTTATGAATAACATTACCCTAAAGTGCTCAGCTGAGCTCTCATCCCTTCCCTGGCTCTGCTCTGCAGATGGGAGAGGAGATAAGGGCCATTTGTAAGGGTTGGGAAAAGTTATTCCAACACTTCAGTTTGGTTTTTCTTTCCCCACTTTGCGTTAATTTAGACCTGAGCTCTTCCCAGCGCTCTTGGTGAGGTGCCCAGCCCTTGGTGCCACCGGCCCGGAGCCTCGGGATGCCACATGCTGGGGGTGCCACGTGTCCAGAGGAGTGTTGGGAGTGTCCCCTGGGAACCTGGGCGTGAGCAGCAGGTTCAGGGTCAATCCCTCTTTCCAGAGGGTTAGAACTTTATCCTCGTTATTCCTCCCTGGAGCGTGGGCAGGCCCTGGATCCCTGGCAGTGCCCAAGGCCAGGTTGGACACTGGGGCTGGAGCAGCCTGGGGCAGTGGGAGGTGTCCCTGCCACGGCAGGGGTGGCACTGGGTGGGATTTGGGATCCCTTCCCCCCCCCAAACCATTCCAAGATTGACCTTGGATGATGCTGGTGCTGGCCCTGAAGAAAGAACAGGTCACAGTTCCATAAACTCTGTGCAAACCCAACCCCTGGAGCCCAGTCCTGCCCGTCTGTCCTGGCCTGGGCTCGTCCATCCTCCCTGAGAGCAGCCATGGGAATGTTGGGAGGCAGCAAAGAAGGAGTTGGTTTGTGGAGGTGATTTTTCAACTTTGTTCTCTTACAGAAAATTAATTAGGCCATTATCAGGGCTCAGCAGCAGCAGGTTGCCATGTGGCTCTCGGGTGTGTGGGTGTAGTCCTGGAGGTTTTCTGAGTCTTTTAATTACCAGTCATGAGTGTAGCAGAGCCTGGAGGAGATTTGTGCCCATGGAGGGAAATATTCACGCTGTCTGGATGGGGGGCTGAGGGAATGTCTCAGTGCCTGCAGCCAAACCTGCTCCAAACAGACTTGGGGAGAAATAAACCCAGAAAGAACAATTCCAGGGCTTTGAATCATCATTACAGAAGCAGTGGGGATATGTACATTCTGCTTTTAATTTTAACAATCCTATCAAATCTGCCTTCCACACAGGGGGGTTTACAGAGCCTTTAGCATTGCCAATATTTTTTCTCCACTAAAAGCAAACTTTTATGTGTTCCCTCCTGAAAAAAAAAAACCCCAACAAAAAAACCCTTCTTGTTTTCACTTGGCTCACCTGATTTCTTATACAGATTTTAAAGGTTTATTTCTTAAAACCAGACACCCCTCAGCCACACACAAGCTGGGTGTCATTCCTCAACTGTCCCTGGCCAAGGAAAACCCCTTCAATTCCTGTTTCCATGGGAGGATGCTGCACCCATCACCCGGGGCAGACTGGGACACTCCTCAGCAGCTGGGAGTGAGGCGCTGCTGAGGCCAGGTACAGGGTGGGAAATGGAGGGACTGATCCACAAACTATATCTTTATTTATATAATATATATAAACATTTTTGGATAATATATAAATATTTAATATGTATTTTTATATCTTTGTGTGTTTTATATATATTTATGTGTTCTTAATTAAGTATATATTTAAGATAAGCCCCCCTAAGCCCCAGCAGATTTCACGGGTGGCTTGCTGCGGCACAGCTCCATCGGATGGGCAAACAAAGCATCTCCTGGGCCTGGGACACCAAATTTCCTCTAACAAATACCGCGTGTGATGACTTGGGGCTCCTTTTCCCCTGATAACCGAAGGTGTGAGCACTGCCCTGTTCCTGCTGCCCCGCAGCCCCGAGCCCCACGCTGTTGTTCCAGGCTGACCCTGCCCGAAAGCTGATTGCGCAGAGCAGCGGGGGAAGGAGAGGGGAAATCGGCACAGTCAGCCAGAGGCGCTCAGCCATTTCCCATGGGGCGAGAAAGGGGGATAACGGGAGCCCCAGGGCATAAAAATGCATGGGTTTGGCATTTTGGACCTTTCCTTATCAGGAGGAAATTCCAGCACATCGTTCTGCCCTGAGGAGGAGAAACAACAAAGCCTTGATCGTTTGGGCTGTAGCTTTGACTAACAACACCATTTCTGAGGGATTGTGGATTCCCCTGGACCCCTGGCAGTGCCCAAGGCCAGGCTGGAGCAGCCTGGGACAGTGGGAGGTGTCGCTGCCATGGCAGGGGTGGCACCGGGTGGGATTTGGGGTCATTCCAACCCAAACCCCTCTGGGATCCTGTGATTATCCCATTGTGTTCCCTGTGGTGTGAAGGAGTCTCTGGCAAATCTGAAATGCCACAAAGGTTGTTGAAGCTGGAGGTTTTGAGCAGCGTTTGCTGCCCTGAGAACTCCACCAACTTCTTTTGTTCCAATCTCTAGATCATCCCCATGCAATTGTGCAGAGATATTGCTGCATATAATTTTGATTCTGAGAACAGGCATTAGTTAACAAAAGAAATGAAAAAAAACCCCCCTCTAATAGCCTGTAATAACTCATAATGTCAAGCCCTAAATTGTGTTTCTGTGGCATTGAGATTGGCATTGAGATTACACAAAGGTTTTCTTCCAACAGAGGCTCTGGGAGACCTTGAATATTGCATTGTGTTGATGAAGACAAATCCTCCCCGTGCTCAGTTGCGTTAGGTTAATGTCTGAGCGTGCTTCCCCTGGAATATGATGATAAATTAAATGGGCTGGTGCCGGGCAGACGTGTGCAGCTGATCAGGGTGAGGTTCTGGGCTCACAAACAGACCCATCTACCTGTAAATGTGTTCTGTATTTGCTGTGCTGTGCCATCGCCTCTGCTGCTGCTCCTCCTTCTCTGAGTTCAGCCGGGGGTTTGGAGCTTTTCCAGACCTGCCTTGGCCCAGGAGTTGGACTCCATCCTGTGGGTCTCTTCACGCTCAGCTGTTCTGTGATTTAGCTCTCCTCTGCTGAGCTTCAGCAGACGTGGAAAATTCCTCTGGAACTTTTCACTTCTGTCCAGCCTGGGTTTCCTCGTGTAAGAAATGTTCATTTGTGTTTTTAAAACATGTTTTTCTTTTAATTGAGTTTTCTTGTTCTCATTGTTTCAT
The DNA here is from genome assembly GCF_015227805.2 of Hirundo rustica. Classification (NCBI taxonomy): domain Eukaryota; kingdom Metazoa; phylum Chordata; class Aves; order Passeriformes; family Hirundinidae; genus Hirundo; species Hirundo rustica. The sequence continues at coordinate 35,199,600 of NC_053457.1, read as the reverse complement.
TATTTTCTTTCCACCACCTCTTCTCACAAGTTTTATATGTCAATCTGTCTGTCTCCATCTTTGGGGAGATATTTTGGGATCATATTTACCCATCTTTGTTTCTTATCCTTCTTGATGACAGAACAGGGCACAGAGGAATTGCTTTAAGTGACAGAGGATGGGACAAGATTGGGTTTTAGGAGGAAATCTTGCCCTGGATCCCTGGCAGTGCCCAAGGCCAGGTTGGACACTGGGGCTGGAGCAGCCTGGGGCAGTGGGAGGTGTCCCTGCCATGGCAGGGGTGGCACTGGGTGGGATTTGGGATCCCTTCAAACCCAACCCATTCTGGGATCTTCCATCACTCCCCTCTCTCTGCCTTTTCCTATCATTGCTGTCTCTGCATTTCCTCTTGACACCCATTTTCCAGCTCTCCTTTCTGGATACACAAATTGAGAAGCTGGGAAGGTGCCAGGGTGGAGGGAAGTCCTTGGAATGAGGTTTCACCCATTCCCTGTTTTCCATCAGAGCAAAAAGCAAATTTCTGCTGCCAGCCTCGAATGCAGCTGTGCCTTCCACAGCCCTGCAGTCCCCCCCAGGTTTGAATTCAGAGGTGAGCCTTGGCGGCAGTGTGGTGGCTTTCCTCCCACCGGGCCCCCATGGGGCTGGAAGCAGGGAAGGGTGGCCCTGGTGCTGCTCTGCACCAGTCCAGGTGGTGGTCGGATGTTGATGGAATAATTTCTCCTAATGTCATCTCCTGCTTCTGTAGTGCCCTCAAAAGGAGGGAGAGAGGGAGAAAAAAGTGATTCAGAATGGGTTTGACTCCAGAGAATGCTGCTCCTGCCTCAAACACAGCTTGACCATCTATGGAAGAATTATGATCTATTTAGTTTAATATTTCAGCCTTCTTCACTTCCAGCGAGTGCAGCAGTAATGAGTCACTGACCCTGGAAAAATATCACTGATTTGATTAATTAGCACTTTAAAAGGACTCCTCAGAAAGGCAACTTTCAAAGGTTGGCAATAATGCTGGTATTTTATTTGTCCTTTCATTAGCTGGAGCACTAAGAAATTCTGACAGGAGCTTTATCTGATTACTTTCCAGTTGGTGCAGTGCAACCCCTGAAATATTCTTACACGGAGATCAGAAGGAAAATTCAAAGGGAAGAAGGTTGAATTTCGCTTTAAGCTCAACTTTTTAAAGTGAGGAAGCTGTGGATTATCCAGGGTGGGTAATGAACACTTCCCTCCTCTGCTGCCCCACCGGGGCTGGGGGCTTGTAGCGTTATGGACTGGTTTGGGTGGGAAGGGACCTCAAACCCCGCACAGTGGAAGGGCAGGGACACCTCCCACCATCCCAGGCTGCTCCAGCCCCAGTGTCCAACCTGGCCCCGGACGCTGCCAGGAACCCGGGTGTAGGAGAAGGGAATACAGGTGAGCTCACCCCGATCAGTGTCAGCCGTGTTCATTACCCAGTACAGCCTCGCCCGGATGAGTCACAGCGGGATCCAAGAAGGATGAGTGTGATAAAAGGGAGTGGGAGAGCTGGGGAGGAGGATCAGGAAGGGGAAGGACCCTGGGCAGAGAGAATCCCTGCTGTGAGGTCAGTGTGGGTCTGCAGTTGGAGCCTGTTGGTGGAACCTGCGGTCACAGTCTGCGCCCCGACCCCTGCAGTCACACTCTGCACGCTAACCCTTGTGGTCACACTCTGCACGCTAATCCTTGTGGTCACACTCTGCACACTAATCCTTGTGGTCACACTCTGCACGCTAACCCTTGTGGTCACACTCTGCACGCTAATCCTTGTGGTCACACTCTGCACACTAATCCTTGTGGTCACACTCTGCACACTAATCCTTGTGGTCACACTCTGCACACTAATCCTTGTGCTCACACTCTGCACACTAATCCTTGTGCTCACACTCTGCACGCTAATCCTTGTGCTCACACTCTGCACACTAATCCTTGTGGTCACACTCTGCACGCTAATCCTTGTGGTCACACTCTGCACGCTAATCCTTGTGGTCACACTCTGCACGCTAATCCTTGTGGTCACACTCTGCACGCTAATCCTTGTGCTCACACTCTGCACGCTAATCCTTGTGCTCACACTCTGCACACTAATCCTTGTGGTCACACTCTGCACGCTAATCCTTGTGGTCACACTCTGCACGCTAATCCTTGTGCTCACACTCTGCACGCTAATCCTTGTGCTCACACTCTGCACGCTAATCCTTGTGCTCACACTCTGCACGCTAATCCTTGTGGTCACACTCTGCACGCTAATCCTTGTGGTCACACTCTGCACGCTAATCCTTGTGGTCACACTCTGCACGCTAATCCTTGTGGTCACACTCTGCACACTAATCCTTGTGGTCAGGGGCTGCAAGGGAGACCTCCAGCAGGATCTTGCTGCAGCCAGAGTCGGGGAATGGTTGGAGTCAGGATGGCTGAGCTGTACAGAGGAATGGACCAGGACCCTTTCCATGCTGTGGTAAACAAGAAGTCTGTGCCTTGGCTCATTTTTACCCTCTAACAAGTGGGTGAACGCTGCAACACCCAGGGGCAGCCACAGCTTCTCTAGGCACTCTGTGCCAGGTCCTCCCCACCCTCACAGGGGACACTTCCCTCAGTGTCTCATCAGTGGATCCAGTTAATGAAGGCGGTAGGAAAAGCCTCCTGGGAGCGCAGTGTGCGCTGTGCCTCAGGCACTCCGAAGCCCTGGCGTGCCCAGCGCGTGTGGGGATGCTCCTGGGCTCGGGAGCTCATCGGGGCTCTCTCTGGGGGGGTTTAGCTGGGACTGGAGCTGTCCCAGCAGGACACAGGGTGTGCTGGGGTCTGCAGGGCTGGGGACAGGAGCTCAGCCCTGCTGGGTGCCCGGGCTCAGGACGGGCTGTGCAGGCGCAGACCCCCACAGAAGGATGAGGAGCACTGGGAAAGCTCCAGTGGAATGGCAGAACAGCGTTTTCCCAGCCTCCTGCTGCTGTCCTGCCTCATGTCGTGTCCTGTCCCTGTCCTGCCCGCATCCCGTGGCTGGGTCCCCCTGCCCTTTCCGCAGGACCTGGCCCAGGCTGATCCCTCACTGCATTCCCGAGGAGTGGGGCTGACAGGGAATTGTCTCCCAGAGCACCACGGGCTCTTTCCCGGGGCAGCGTGGCTGGCCTGAAAGGGAGCTTTGGGTTTTTCCAGTGGAGCAGAGTGGGGTTTTAAGGCACCAGTGTGACAGGGAGGGAAGGTCTGGCTTGGCTGTGGGCACCTCGCTGAGAGCTGGGAGGATGTTCCCAGTTCCCTCTGAGAGCTGGGGGCTCAGCGATGGGCTCCAGATAAATTCCTTGGGTGGGAAAAGAGCTGAAGTGCTGGAGTGGTGTCAGGAATGGTGGCCAGCTGCCGGGGGTTTGGTCACCCTTTGGGGCTTGGAGCGGGTCTGATCATCTGTGCAGGATGGATGAACCGGGGAGGGCCAAGCTCATATCCAGGCCTGGAGAGGACCCCCGTGTCCAACTCCAGGCACCGGTATCAGCACTCAGTGATTCAAGAAGCCCAGTCTTGGATCAATCAGCACCTCTGGATTTCACGGAATCCATAAATTCACCTGGTGAATTCTGATTTCCAGCCCGTTCCTGCTCAGAAGGAAAGGGGGAGGAGCAGCTTTCCCTTTGATTCCATCCAGGACTGGCTGTGCTCCACAGCAACTCAGGATTTCATCCGAAATCGCATTACAGCCTTCTCATAGCGTGATGTAATGTTATTGCCTGCTAATTAAATTAATTGGGAGGCGCTCCCTGGTGATTAGCCAGGCGCTCTAATGGCACGGATGACGTGGGGACACGGGGGAGAAGGGGACACACGCGTCCTGCGGAGCCCCACCTTGGGCCGGCCGTGTGAGCAGGAGCGGCCTCGGCGTTTGCTGCGCCGAACTTCACCCGAGCGCTCCCGCGCCTCTGGGGCCTCCTTTGATCCGTGCTGTTTGTGCTGGATCGGATCAAAACCGCTTTAATAACGGCGCAGAGCCCCGCTCGGATTAGGCAGCGGAAGGAGCGCTACCAGGGAGGAAATAACGGGCGCGATGCCGCGGCGGGTGCCTCCACCTGCAGCTCCTGGCACGGGGCAGGGGTGCCTTTGGTGGGCACCAGGGGTGGCTTTGGTGGGCACCAGGGGCACGGCTGGGCCCTGGCTGCGCTCGGGTGAACGGCTCCTGGATCCTGTGCCGGGCTGGGCTGGCTCCTGCAGGCTGGCACAAACCAGCGGGGAGGCACGGGGTGTCTGGTAAAGCCTTCTGAACTCCTGTGGGGTTTTCAGCGCTTCTCTTCAGGGCAGGAGTCTCTGCCTGGGGCTCGCCCAGCGCCGCTCTGTGTTTGGGGACAGCAGTGCTGGACACGATTTCCATGGTGCTTGGCTCCAGCTGGTCCCAGCTCTGTGTGCTGATCCAGAGTGGGGCTCAGCCTGAGGAGGAGAAGCTCCAGGGAGAGCTCAGAGGGCCTGAAGGGGCTCCAGGAGAGCTGGAGAGGGGCTGGGGACAAGGGATGGAGGGACAGGACACAGGGAATGGCTCCCACTGCCAGAGGGCAGGGCTGGGTGGGAGATTGGGAATCAGGAATTGTTCCCTGGAGGGTGTTGAGGCCCTGGCACAGGGTGCCCAGAGCAGCTGTGGCTGCCCCTGGATCCCTGGCAGTGCCCAAGGCCAGGTTGGACACTGGGGCTGGAGCAGCCTGGGGCAGTGGGAGGTGTCCCTGCCATGGCAGGGGTGGCACTGGGTGGGATCTGAGGTTTCCAGCACAGCCCATTCCATGATTCTGTCAGTCTGGAGGAGCAGAGGGAGCAGCTGTGAAGCCCCAGGCTGTCTGGGATGCTCCACCACGGGATCCATCGGGATCAGCTGCTCCAGGGACAGCCCGGCCCCACCAGGACCAGCGGTGGAGCACTGGGGGCTCACGGAGCTGGTGGGAACTCCTCCTGCTCACGGCCCATCGTGTCACATCTGCTGCTGCAGCAGGCAGTGAGACGTGGGGTTTTTGGTTTTTTTTAAGCTTTTATTGGCATTCAACAAACAATAATAATGTAATCAGAGCGATCAAATCCTCAAGTACTGTCAAATTATTTCTGGGAGATGAAAGCGTGAAATGTTCTGTGCTCCTGGCGGTTTGTGCTACAGAACCTGAGCAAAGTGGAGAGCTTGATAACGCACTAATGGCACCGGCTTGAAGAGGAGCTGCCTGAAATGCCACATTTCCCTGTCACAGGAGCACTGGGGCTGTTCTCCTGTCGTTTGATGTGTTGGGGCTTTCTTCTCCTGTGTCTGGCCACAACTCTGGGCCCCGGCACAAAGCCCTGCACGTTCCCAGCAGGGCAGCAGCATCTCCTGGTGCCCTGCTCCTGCTTGGGGCCGGCTGAGCTGCGCCCTCAGCCCGGGCAGGTCCAGGAACCGCCCCTGGTGGGGACCCCTGAGGGGTCTGGGGGACAGGAACCGCCCCTGGTGGGGACACCTGAGGGATCTGGGGGACAGGAACCGCCCCTGGTGGGGACCCCTGAGGGATCTGGGGGACAGGAACTGCCCCTGGTGGGGACACCTGAGGGATCTGGGTGACACCTGAGGGATCTGGGGGACAGGAACTGCCCCTGGTGGGGACCCCTGAGGGATCTGGGGGACAGGAACCGCCCCTGGTGGTGACACCTGAGGGATCTGGGGGACAGGAACTGCCCACCCCGGTGACACCTGAGGGATCTGGGGGACAGGAACTGCCCACCCCGGTGACACCTGAGGGATCTGGGGGACAGGAACCGCCCCTGGTGGGGACCCCTGAGGGATCTGGGGGACAGGAACCGTCCCTCACGGTGACACCTGAGGGATCTGGGTGACAGGAACCGCCCCTCACAGTGACACCTGAGGGATCTGGGTGACAGGAACTGCCCCTCACAGTGACACCTGAGGGATCTGGGTGACACCTGAGGGATCTGGGTGACAGGAACCGCCCCTCACAGTGACACCTGAGGGATCTGGGTGACAGGAACCGCCCCTCACAGTGACACCTGAGGGATCTGGGTGACACCTGAGGGATCTGGGGGACAGGAACCGCCCCTCACAGTGACACCTGCGGGATCTGGGTGACAGGAACCGCCCCTCACGGTGACACCTGAGGGATCTGGGTGACAGGAACCGCCCCTCACAGTGACACCTGAGGGATTTTTGGAACCAAACCCCGCTGTGGTTAAATGTTGGGGCATTTTTTATATTGAGTTTTCTCTGAAAAAAAACCCATGAAGAACCTTAAAGAAACCAAGAAAAAAAGCCCAAGCCCCGAAGAGCCCACAAAAGCTGTGATACCTCAGGGACCTTCCCCTCCACCTTCTCGAGGGTCACAGCAAGGGACACGGAGCTTCATTACCCAGAAGAATTCCCGTGGCAGATGGAACTGTCATCTGCCAGCAGGACCCTCTGGAACTGATCCCCTTTTCCCTTTAGGACTTTGCTTTTCGATTGAGCTTTGCCTGCATTGAAACACTTCTTTTTTTCTCTTTCAATTTTCATCTGCTCAAAAATACCCTAAAAAGAAACGGAGCTGGGTTTGTTTTTTTTTTTTCCCTCTCTGGTAGAATGGCACTACCAGCAGTTGCTCAGGGTATTTTTAAATTAAACAGAGCAGAGGAATTTTCTGGTAGGAAGGGAGAATTTCAGTCATTATTAGTCCCCCTTAAAGCCCAAAGCAGGCAGCATTCCCCATCCCAGATGCTGCATTTGACAGGGAAGGAACAATTCTGTCACACCAGGTGTGGGGTTGGGGTGTGGTTTTTTCTTTTTCTTTTTCTTTTTTTTTTTTTTTTTTTTTTTTTTTTTTTTTTTTTTTTTTTTTGGTTTGGCTTTTTTTGTTGAAAATCTTCTGTCTTAAATTTGCAGTGTTCAGGTCTAGGGAATCCAATGCTTGATGTCGATCATGAGCCTTTGCTGAGCAGTAGTAGTGACTTTTTTAGTGGCTTTAAGGGAATTTCCTCAAAAAAGAAACAAAAAAAAAATAAAAGCAGTGATTTTATTTATTTATTAATCACAGAATCAGAGGATTGTTTGGCTTGGAATGGGCCTTAAACATCTTCTCATTCCAGCCCCAGTGTCCAACCTGCCCTTGGGCACTGCCAGGGATCCAGGGGCAGCTACAGCTGCTCTGGGCACCCTGTGCCAGGGCCTCAGCACCCTCGCAGGGAACAATTCCTGATTCCCAATCTCCCATCCAGCCCTGCCCTCTGGCACTGGGAGCCATTCCCTGTGTCCTGTCCCTCCATCCCTTGTCCCCAGCCCCTCTGCAGCTCTCCTGGAGCCCCTTCAGGCCCTGGAGGGGCTCTGAGCTCTCCCTGGAGCTTCTCCCCTGCAGGCTGAGTCCCTTCTCCCTCGGCCACGCTCCGTGCCCACGTTTCCACAGCTCAGCTCAGCTGTGCCCTCCTGCCTCTGCCCAGCCCCACAACGGCCGGGAGCTGGGATTTTGATGTGTTTGTTTGCAGGAGATCTTTGAGTCCTTCCTCCATGGATGGCTGAGCACTTCCCTGGGCTGGGGCTGTGTCCCTGTGTCCCCATATCCCGGTGTCCCTGTGTCCCCATGTCCCTGTGTCCCCATATCCCTGTGTCCCGGTGTCCCTGTGTTCCCATATCCCTGTGTCCCGGTGTCCCCATATCCCTGTGTCCCCATATCCCCGGTGTCCCTGTGTTCCCATATCCCTGTGTCCCGGTGTCCCTGTGTTCCCATATCCCTGTGTCCCCATGTCCTTGTGTTCCCATATCCCTGTGTCCCCATGTCCTTGTGTTCCCATATCCCTGTGTCCCTGTGTTCCCATGTCCCTGTGTTCCCATGTCCCTGTGTTCCCATATCCCTGTCTCCCGGTGTCCCCGTGTCCCGGTGTCCCCATGTCCCTGTGTTCCCATATCCCTGTCTCCCGGTGTCCCCATGTCCCGGTGTCCCCATATCCCTGTGTTCCCATATCCCCATGTCCCCGCGTCCCCCAGCCCACCCCGTGTCCCGCCGCCCCTCCAGGACCAGGAGAGCCTGGATCCGAGGCCGGTCGCAGGCTGCAGCCCCGCTCCAGGCTTTGCTGAGCCCGGATTGCAGGAGAAGGGCGTGGGCTGGGATTAAGGGGCTGAGCCAGAGCCCAGCGCTCCGGGAAATCATCCCGGCAGCGGGGGATCAGGTGCGGAGGAGAAGGGGCTGCAGTGAGGAGAGGCAGGGCAGCTCCGTGCTGGGAACTCCACGCTGGGAACAGGGCAGAGCCCTGTGCAGCCATTCCAGCCTTTAGTGCCCGGGAGATGAAATGGGAAGGGCTCCAGATGCACTAATTACCTGTAATTAGTACCTAAAAAGGTGCCTTGGTACCAGTTTTTGCAGCCTGGCACGGCTGTTGGCACGCTGGGTGGCCGTGGTGGCTCTGGTGTGTGGTTTGGGACCCTGCCTGCAGCGCCCAGCCCGCAGCAAGGCCGATGTTACTTAAGAGCAATAATCTGGGAAGGGAAATAATTAGGGAAGCAAAAGTGTATTAAAGTTACAGCAAAGAGGATAAAGCCCATAAAACTGTAATTGCTCGGCTGATAAAGTGAAGTTTAAAACTTGCGATCAGCTTTGACACAATGGCGTTAATGTGGGGAGGTAAAAACACCTAATTAAGGAGCCAAAAGCCGTGTGCTTTACCTCGGGATAACGGTGGGAATGCAGGAGTGGTGAGGGTTTCCCACTGTGAGACACCTGTGCCCCATGAATCCTCTCCCTCCACTCCTGGATTTCACTCCTGAGCCTGGGGCTGGGATCCTGGGGCAGCTCTGGAGAGCCCTGGAGGGGCTGGAGCATGTCCAGGGCAGGGAACAGAGCTGGGAAGGGGCTGGAGAGTTCCTGAGGGAGCTGGGAAGGGGCTGAGCCTGGAGAAAAGGAGGCTCAGGGAACTTTGTGGCTCTGCAGGGACAGGAGCAGAGGGAACGGCCTCAGCCTGGGCCAGGGGAGCTCAGGGGGGACAGCAGCAGGAATTTCCCCATGGAAAGGGAGCTCAGGGGGGACAGCAGCAGGAATTTCCCCATGGAAAGGGAGCTCAGGGGGGACAGCAGCAGGAATTTCCCCATGGAAAGGGAGCTCAGGGGGGACAGCAGCAGGAATTTCCCCATGGAAAGGGAGCTCAGGGGGGACAGCAGCAGGAATTTCCCCATGGAAAGGGAGCTCAGGGGGGACAGCAGCAGGAATTTCCCCATGGAAAGGGAGCTCAGGGGGGACAGCAGCAGGAATTTCCCCATGGAAAGGGAGCTCAGGGGGGACAGCAGCAGGAATTTCCCCATGGAAAGGGAGCTCAGGGGGGACAGCAGCAGGAATTTCCCCGTGGAAAGGGAGCTCAGGGGGGACAGCAGCAGGAATTTCCCCATGGAAAGGGAGCTCAGGCACTGGCACTGCCCAGGGAGGTTTGGATCCCCATCCCTGGAGGTGTCCCAGGAATCCCTGGAGGTGGCACTCAGAGCTCTGGGGACAGGGTGGGGATGGGGCACAGCTGGGATTTGATCCTGGAGGGCTTTTCCAGCCTCAGGGCTTCCAGAACGGTGATAACATGATCATCCCTCAGCAGTTCCTGTCCATGCTGGGAACAGCAGGAGGTCTGGAGCTCATGAAAGAGTTAATTTCCAGACAAGTCATTTGGAGTGAACTCATTGATCTGACTCCACTGAGAAGCTGCAATGCTCAGAATTTCTTCCTTAGCTCCCTGAGGTTCCTGGAATGCTTATGAGAGGAGTGGTGGTGCAGAGGACCAGATCTCCAGGCTTTCAGGGATGGCTGAGGAATGTAAATGAGGGAAGCACCCCTGGAAAGAGCCGGGGCTGGAGCAGCTGCAAAGCCTCTCCTCAAACCCTCGATGCCACCCTTGTGTCTGGCTGTTTGGAGGGCTCGGAGGTGCAAGTCTGAGAACGCCGTGTTTCTGCAGTGTCTCCTTGGAGATCCACAGAGTCCTCCCGACAATCTGCTGCCTCTGGAGAGGTGGGAGGGGAGGAGGGGATTTGTCTCTTTCTCCTGTGGCCAGCAGTGCCTGCCACGAGTGTCTCCCGAGGGAAGGAGAAGCGGGGCCCTTCTGGAGCACTGCAGCAGCCCCAGGGCAGCAGAGCCGTGGAATGAGGGAGCCCCAGGCTGGTTTGGGCTGGGAGGGACCTCAGAGCCACCCGGTGCCATGGCAGGGACACCTCCCATGTCCCAGGCTGTGTCCAGCCTGGCCCTGGGCACTGCCAGGGATCCAGGAGCAGCCACAGCAGGGTCGCTGGCACCAGCAGCGCCCGAGTTTGAGGAGGTCCCACCTGCCCGGCACCACCGGAGTGTCCTGTGAATTCCAGGTGGGCTGGAATTCCACGGAGGGAGGGTTCAGCCATCCTCCCCTTTCCCCTGGCTGCAGAGGGGAGCTGAGTTGCTGCGTCTAGCGATTGCTCACCCCCAGCTGAGCATGGAAACTCTTTTTGGAGGCTTTTAAACAGGATGCCTGGGTCCAAGAGAGCCGTGTGTGCTCTCAGGAGAGCTCTGGCACAAAGGGGGCAGAGGCAGATATCTTTATCCTGGTTCCCTTTTATCTTGCTGCTGCTGTGCAGTGGCACCGGGGCTGGCTCCCAGAAGGGTTAAATCCCTGCACTGGAGGTGGATTCCGAGGAGCTGGTACAAAGCAAACCCTCCCCGGATTGACTGTGCTCTTTATTCTCCAATTCACAAAGAGAATGTTTCCAGCCTCTCCATCTCTCTCTCAAGTGCACACAAAAGATGCAGGTTTTTTTATTTTATTTTATTTTATTTTATTTTATTTTTATTTTTCTTGGTTTGAATGTTTTCTGTTTCTTCTCGCAGCTACCTGAAGTGATCTTTCTGTGTGCAAACCCTGCCAAGCCTTACCCTGCACCTGGGCTGGTTTTAAAGGAGAAAAGTGTCTCTGAATTCTGCTTCCACCGGGATTAGGAGAAATTCAGGATTTGAGTGAGTGAATTCAAACATTACCCAGAGCAGCTGTGGCTGCCCCTGGATCCCTGGCAGTGCCCAAGGCCAGGTTGGAGCAGCCTGGGGCAGCGGGAGGTGTCCCTGCCATGGCAGGGGTGGCACTGGGTGGGATTTGGGGTCCCTTCCACCCAGACCAGGCTGGGATTCTCTATTTGCCTCTGGTTCTGCTTTCAGCTGACCAGGGACTGAAGGACCCTTGCTTGTTTTTCCTTCCTAAATTACCAGAGTTTGAAGTTTTGGTATCAATAACTCCGAGTTTGGAAAAAACCCAGCTTGTGAATATTGCATAAATACCAGGAAACAAATTGATTGAGTCCAGTAGAAAGGAAATGGATATTCTACAGAGCGAAATTTGACAGGAGGAATGCTGCTCCCTCCTTCTCTCCACCCAGAGGTCACCTCCTGGCAGAGGGCTGGGAGAGCCTCCCGAGGAGCCCGCGGCAATCCCCACATCCCGGAGCCTGCAGTCCTGCCTCACGCGGGAATTCCTGCCGTGATTCCTTCTGCACTGAAGCTACTCCTCATTTACCTCCTCTTTTTTTTTTTTTTGATATCTCCTAATGGGCTTGTAACAAGGCTCGCGGCAACCCATGGAATTCAGCAAGAACCGCATCAGGGAGCGGGCGTTTCCCGTGCCAGGAGCCGAAACACGGGGTCAGCTCGTGTCAGTCCTCGGTTCGCGGTGTTTGCCCGGGGCTCTGCTCGGCCGAGGCGCGACCTGTGCTCGGAGCAGCGGCGGGGGCAGCTGCAGCCCCCCGCCACGGACACCCTCAGCAGCCAGGGAACCCCACGGGAGCCCCGAAACCCAGTGGGATCCCCAAAACCCCATGGGAACCCCGAAACCCCATGGGAACCTGCTGTGGTCTGGGATTCGGGGGTTAATCCCAAAAGCAAAAAGAGGGAATTTCTCACAGGCAGGAGAGTAAAGCAGCCCCTGTGCTGGGACAGGGAATTCCCCGGCTCGGAGCCCTCCCGGAGCTCATTTCCCTGGATGCCGTGGCTCAGTGCGGCTTTGTTTGTTTGGTCCCTTCTGGAATCTCGGCTCCTCGGCGCTGCCGGGATCCGAGGATGCGGCGGGGAGGGGGATTAACCCGGCACAGCCCGTCGGGCCGGGCGATCTCCCCGGAGCCATGCCCTCGGTGCCCCGGCAGGGTCCTTTGCCCGGCCGGGAGCTGCGCCAGCCCTGCCCGGCAGAACGGGAGCTCCGGATGCTGCCCCGCCCCGGGGATGGGGTCGGGCCGGTGCCTCCGGGGCGGAATTCGGACGCGGCCACCCTTCCTCTGTCCCGCAGCGCCGGCGGAGCACGTTCCCCGTCCCCGGAGCTCGGGCAGGCGGGGATTCATCCCCGGGGATCGTGCCAGGATCCCGGGCGGTGTTGGTCCCTTCAGAGGCTCGAACGTGCCGCGGGTGAGCTGAGGGCGTTCCACGGGAGGCCTTTGGAGCGTGCTGCGGGATCTGGGCTGCCTGCAGGCACCGCTCCAAATTAAATGGATCCTCTGGATGGCTGCAGACCTGCAGCGCCCCTTCCCCGAGCCACTCAGTGCACCAGCACCAGAGAGTTTGGTCATTACCCGGTGTTGTCTCAGCAGACAACCCCGGCATGAGGAAAAGTGGTTAAGAATCTCCCCAGGGAGAGAAATCCATAAGGCAGATATTAACAGAAGGGATGTCTCTTTGGAGCGCTCAGACTCATTTTTCAGACTTAAAAATGGAGATGACGGGTCTAAACCGTTTATTTCAGGGCTAAATTGGCTTTTTGGCTGCCTGAAGTGCTCTCTGCAGTTCTCAAGGGCCAAGGTGTGCACAGGAGGTGGCACCGATGAACCCTCCGGTGCCTTTTCCCCCCGCTGCATTCAAACCCAGCTCCTCGAGCACCACTGCCTTTCATAGGACACAGCCCTTCTCCTCTCTGCTGTTTTTCTGCTGTCGGTTTTGTCGTTGTGTTTCTGTGCCTCTGCTCAGTCCCAATTACCAGGATGTGGTTTTGAGTTTTCCCAACAGCCGCGCGCTAAAGCGTTCAGCAGCGATCCTCCGTTCGTCTGGCTCCTGTCGCCGTGTGCATTACTCCGCTCTCCATTTCCCGGCGTCTCTCGGGGTAATTATAAGCTGTGTATTTCCCTGATCCCGTGTTTAGCCACAGATCATCGTCATTCGATTCCAAAACTTCTCGGGTATTACCTTTACTAAGGTTATTTGCTGCCAGGGGAATCAAACTCCTCTGCAACGATTTTAAACTGTGGAGCTGAAACGTTTGTGCGTTCTGTGAATTCAGGCTTGGCCCATTTTGGCGTTATTCATTCCTTTAATTTCTTGCTGGAGCTGCTGGAAGCTGTGATGCCGTCAGCAGAGGCTTGCTCAGCTCCTTCATCTCACAGTGGGGAGGAGACGGCAGGAGAAACAAACCCACAGGTTGTACGGGATAAACGCAGGGGTTGTGAGGGATAAACCCAGGGGTTATAGGGGATAAACGCAGGGGTTGTGAGGGATAAACCCACAGGTTATAGGGGATAAACCCAGGGGTTATAGGGGATAAACGCAGGGGTTGTGAGGGATAAACCCACAGGTTATAGGGGATAAATGCAGGGGTTGTGAGGGATAAACCCACGGGTTATAGGGGATAAACCCACAGGTTATAGGGGATAAACCCACAGGTTATAGGGGATAAAACCACAGGTTATAGGGGATAAACGCAGGGGTTGTGAGGGATAAACCCACGGGTTATAGGGGATAAACCCACAGGTTATAGGGGATAAACGCAGGGGTTGTGAGGGATAAACCCACAGGTTATAGGGGATAAACCCACAGGTTATAGGGGATAAACGCAGGGGTTGTACGGGATAAACCCACAGGTTATAGGGAATAAACCCACAGGTTATAGGGGATAAACGCAGGGGTTGTGAGGGATAAACCCACGGGTTATAGGGGATAAACGCAGGGGTTGTGAGGGATAAACCCACAGGTTGTACAGGATAAAACCAGAGGTTATAGGGGATAAACCCAGGGGTTGTGAGGGAACACTGATGGCCGTGGGGGGCCCTGGGCTGGGCTGGAAAGGCAGCTGCTCTCAGGAGCAGCTCTCCTCTTGTCTGCCGGGAAAGTCATAGGATCCCAGACTGGTCTGGGTTGTAAGGGACCTTAAATCCCACCCAGAGCCACCCCTGCCATGGCAGGGACACCTCCCACTGCCCCAGGCTGCTCCAGCCCCAGTGTCCAACCTGGCCTTGGGCACTGCCAGGGATCCAGGGGCAGCCACAGCTGCTCTGGGCACCCTGTGCCAGGGGTCCCTCTGCTCACAGCAAGAATTCCCTTCCCAATATCCCACCTAACCCTGTCCTCTGGCGGTTTAAATCCATTTTATCCCAGCGTGGGATACCTGAACTCGCTGCTGCTCTGATGCCGTGGCACTCGCACGGCCCGGGGAAGGGGGATCGGGGGGGCTCGGGAAGGTTTGGGGGCTCAGGCTTCTGGCGGACGGCGAGGAGGTTGGGGGATTTTAGTGCTGAGGGGCGCTCAGGGAACCTGGGGGTGTCGGCGGTACCGGTGCAGCCATCTCTGCCACCCCCCGTGGGCAAGGTCTCCCTCCCGCACCCTCGGCCGCCGAGGGGACACCCAACATCCCCCTGCTCCTGCGGAACCCCGGCGGAGCCGCGCTCCCAGCGGGGGCTGCACCGGCGCCCCCTGCCTCCCTCCCTCCGTCCGTCCGTCCGTCCGTCCGTCCGTCCCGCATCCCTCCCTCCGCCCCGCCCCGCTCCCCCGCGCCGGGCGGAGCCTGTCCGCGGTGCCGCGGGCTCCGAGTCGCGCCGGGCGGCGGAGGCGAGCGGAGCGCGGCGCTCCCGGCCCCGGGCCCGGCCCGGGCCATGCAGGATGCTGCCGGCCGCCGCCCCGCGCCCTCCGCCGCTGCTGTGGCCGCCGCCCGCCGAGCCCCCCGCTCCCCCCTGGGCCTGGGTGCTGCTCCGGGCCGGCGCCGCCGCCGCCGGGGCCCCCCCTCCGCCGCCTCCTCCGCCGCCGCCGCTGCTGCTGCCGCCCCCCGCGCTGCTGCGGGCCGGGCCGGGCTGGGGCGGCCCCGCAGAGCCCCCGCTGCTGCCGCTGCTGCCCGCGGAGCCGCTCCTGCACGGACAGGTAAGGGCGGAGCCGCCGTGCGGGGACACAACTTTCCCGGAGCCGCTGCCCGGCACCGAGACCCCGGCCCGCGGGGGACGCGGCGGTGGGACAGACCCCCCCCGCGGGGGATCGCCGAGCTCGGCATCGTTCTTTTCCGAGCTCGGCATCCTCCCTTTCCCTAGCTCTGCATCTCCTCTTCCCTGGGCGCTGCATCCCTCTTTTCCCGGGTTCTATATCTCCCTTCCCCGGGCTCTGCGCCACCCCGCTTCCCAAGCTCTGCATCTCCTCCTCCCCAGGTTCTACATCTCCCTTCCCTGGGCTCTGCATCCCTCTCCCTCGGGGCGCTGCATCCCCCCTTTCCGAGCTCTGCCTTCCCCTTCCCGATGTTCTGCATCCCCTTTTCCCGATGCTCTGCCTCTCATCCCCGATGCTCTGCTTCCCATTCCAGATGCTCTGCACCCCCTTTCCCTCTGCTCTGCACCCATTCCCGATGCTCTTCATCCCCTTCCCGAGCCCTGCACCCCCTTTTCCCGATGCTCTGTCCCCCATTCCCGATGCTCTGTACCCCTTTTCCAACCTCTGCCCCCCATTCCCGATGCCCTGCCCCGCATTCCCGATGCTCTGCGCCCCATTCCCGATGCTCTGCGCCCCATTCCCGATGTCCTGCCCCCCATTCCCGATGCTCTGCCCCCCATTCCCGATGTCCTGCCCCCCATTCCCTATGCTCTGCCCCGCATTCCCGATGCTCTATCCCCATTCCCGATGCTCTGCCCCCCATTCCCGATGCTCTCTCCCCATTCCCGATGCTCTGCCCCCCATTCCCGATGCTCTATCCCCATTCCCGATGCTCTGCCCCCCATTCCCGATGTCCTGTCCCCCATTCCCGATGTCCTGTCCCCCATTCCCGATGTCCTGCCCCACATTCCCGATGTCCTGCCCCGCATTCCCGATGCTCTGTCCCCCATTCCCGATGCTCTGCCCCCCATTCCCGATGCTCTATCCCCATTCCCGATGCTCTATCCCCATTTCCGATGTCCTGCCCCCCATTCCCGATGTCCTGCCCCCCATTCCCGATGTCCTGCCCCCCATTCCCGATGCTCTGTCCCCCATTCCCGATGCTCTCTCCCCATTCCCGATGCTCTCTCCCCATTCCCGATGCTCTCCCCCACATTCCCGATGCTCTATCCCCATTCCCGATGCTCTGCCCCCCATTCCCGATGCTCTATCCCCACTCCCGATGCTCTCCCCCACATTCCCGATGCTCTGCCCCCCATTCCCGATGCTCTATCCCCATTCCCGATGCTCTCTCCCCATTCCCGATGTCCTGCCCCCCATTCCCGATGTCCTGCCCCCCATTCCCGATGCTCTGCCCCCCATTCCCGATGCTCTATCCCCATTCCCGATGCTCTCTCCCCATTCCCGATGTCCTGCCCCCCATTCCCGATGTCCTGCCCCACATTCCCGATGCTCTCTCCCCATTCCCGATGCTCTGCACCCCGCGGGCTCGGTGGCTGCCCCGCGCGTGTCGGAGCTCGGCGCTTCCAGCGGCTCTGGAGGGGTGCAGCGGGGGTTCCTGCGGGAGCAGAGGGGCTGCCCCGGGAGCTGGGGGTCCCTCCGGCGGGGCCGGGCTCCCCGCTGGATGCGGGATGCGCTTCCCGCGGCCGGAACGGGAGCGACGCTCCGGGAGCCGGGGCAGCACGGCCGCTGAGCGTTCTGTGAATATTTTATAAAGACCAAAGTTTTGAGCCGTGTCACCGGAACCGGCGCGTCGCGCCAGCGCTCTCCCCGATGAATATTTCGATCGTTAATTGCCGCCGCGAGGCTGCTGGCAGCAGCGGAGCCTTCAGCCGGGCGCTCGCCCCTCACGGCCGAGGGCTCGGAGCCGTGCGCGCAGTTTTGCCTGGGCTCTGTGCTTTTTTTGGGCAGAAAGAAGTGAAAATGAAGGCGAGCCGCGAGCGCTGCGGCGTCCGCTCGATTCCGTGTGATGATTCCCAGCCTCGCCGAGCTCGAGCGTCTCTTGCGGCTCGGGAGAAAACAGTCGGCGCTGCTCTAAGGAAACGGGAGCATCAATGATTCCCCAGCCGGAGAGCGCTCGACGAGCCAGCCTGCAAGAGGTGGTTTTGCCGTGGGAACCCGTTCTCCGGGAGAATTTAAGTTGAGGAGAGAGAGAGAGGAAAAAAAAAAACAAAAAAAACCAGCAGCATTCCTGCCTCTTCCTTCGGTTCCCCGGGCGCATCTGAAGGCAGCCGCTGGCGCTGCGAGGTTCAGCGAGGAGCAGCGAAGGAAAGGCACGCTGCAGCCACCGCCGGTGCTGCTCCGCGCCCCGCTGTGAGCTGCCCGGACCCTGCTCCCGGCCCTGCCGTGCCCAGGGGAGCGCGAACCCTTGGGACGCTCCTGACATCAGCCCTGCCCGTCTGGAAACCGCGGGAAGCGTCGCTTGCTCAGCGAGAAACCCCCTTGTTAACTCCTCCTCTCGTGTTTTTCCTTTTTCCCCCCCTCCGAAGTGGATGTTTGGAGCTCATTCCCCGGTGGTGGGATTTCCCCCTTCCTCCAGCGTGGAGTTCGTTCCTGTGCTGCCGCCCGTGTATGCAGCCACGGTGCCGCCTCACGCCGGCAAGGGCTGGACGGACAAACGGCTGCCCAGCTGCAAGGTGAGCGCGATCCTGGCGTGCCGGAGGGGCTGGGGCACATCGGGCGCTCCGGGTGAAGTGCTGTGGGCACAGGGCTCGGTGTTTGTCGGGAAAACCCCGCCGAGGAGGAATGTTGGGAGGGGCAGGCGATGGGGGCAGCACGTACGGCTTCGCTGTTCCCAAGTTTTAACAACGTTAAAACGTCTTTAATATTCATTCCTTTGAGTAGAATGCCTTCGTTTTCCTACGAGATGCGGTTGTGGGGGGTTTCCATCTTCCCTTTCTCCCTGGTTTTCCCACCGTTTGTCTCAAAGGGGTGCCCCAGCCCAGCGCTGGGTGCTGTCACATCCCCGGTGCCAGGGTGGCCCTCGGGGCCCCGTGTCCCCATCCCAGCTCTGTTCCCACATCTGCCCCTTTGCCAGCTGAGCGCTGAACACCTGGGCTTGTGCTGCTGTCCCTCAGACAAATTTGTGCCTCTGTTCCCTCCTGTCCCTCAGCTGGCTTTGTCCCACCCTGTCCCTCAGCTGCCTTTGTCCCCTCTGTCCCTCAGCTGGCTTAGTCCCCCCTGTCCCTCAGCTGGATTTTTCCCTCCTGTCCCTCAGCTGGCTTTGTCCCACCCTGTCCCTCAGCTGGATTTATCCTGCCTGTCCCTCAGCTGGCTTTGTCCCCCCTGTCCCTCAGCTGGCTTTGTCCCACCCTGTCCCTCAGCTGGCTTTGTCCCCCCTGTCCCTCAGCTGGATTTGTCCTATCCTGTCCCTCAGCTGAATTTGTCCCCCCTGTCCCTCAGCTGGCTTTGTCCCCCCTGTCCCTGAGCTGCCTTTGTCCCCCCTGTCCCTGAGCTGCCTTTGTCCCCCCTGTCCCTCAGCTGCCTTTGTCCCCCCTGTCCCTCAGCTGCCTTTGTCCCCCCTGTCCCTCAGCCCCATGTCCCTGTTTTTGGGGTGGCGCGGTCCCCGGTGCCCACGGGTCCCTGGGGGTGGCTGTGCCAGGTCAGTGCCGCCTCAAGGATTCCTTGCCTCCCGTGCTGCTGCAGCAGCTGAAGTCAAAGCCGGTGGATTTTTACGTGGTCACTTCACTCCGGCCTGGTCTGGGAAGCCTGTGCCCGGCTGAGGCTCCACCTGTTGAGATACCGAGCCAAAGACGCTTCGCTCCCGCTCGCATTTCGGAATTTTGGACCCCACGCTGTAACGTTTTTCCTTCTTTCTGTTGGACAGATCTACTTGAACAATGCCTTTGCCCTGGATTCGGCCTGGCTGCACTCTGAGGAGCCCAGGCTGGCGCAGGGCGCTGAGAAGCCTCTGCTGCTGAGCAATCCAGTGGCCGTGGCCGTAGCCAGGCCAGCTGCTGCCTCCAGGCCCCTGCCCACGCTGGTCCTGGCCCCTCAGCTGATCCCAGGTAAAGGACTGCATCAATTACTAACTGCTTGCCTGTTTCTCGGTGGCTTTCCCTGAATGCATCCCCCAGAGAGGCAGAGCTGCTCCCTAAAGCAAAGGCTGGCTCCCAGATCCCTCCCCTGAGCAGAGCCTCGACGGCCAAGGGCAGTTCAGCCTCTGAGTGACTCTGGGAGGGAGAAAAGGCCGTGTGGAATTACAGCAGATTGTTCTGTAGCTGCCTGGGGACCTCTGCGAGGAGGGGACCAAGCACTCCCCACCCAGTGAGTTTATTCTTCCCACAAGGAGTTGCTGGCAGCCTCAGTGATTCCCCGGTCCTGTGGCACGGCCCGTGCAGGATGCTGCTGGCTGCTCGTTTCCAGGCTTTGGTGGGCTCTGTGTAGACAGGCAGCAGGAGAGAGGAGCGGTGCATCCGTCATCTCATTAAGGCTCAGTCATTTGTGAAATCAATTCCATTAATCTGCACAACTGAACAGAAGAACCAGAAGTTATAAATATTAACAGTGTAAATATTTTGTGATGCTTTGGGTAGCTAGGATTTATACCTGGAAAAGAGCATTTACCCTTGGACAAGAGCAGACCAAGCGTTCCAGCAGGGCTGCATCTCTGGTTTGCTGCTGCAGGGGTCAATTCACGCAGCAGTTCTATACAGGGGGGTGAGAAGTGCCACTGGTGTTTCAGCCCCTAAATGCGCTCTCAAACTGGAATTGGAGTTCCTGCCTTGCTGCCAGTTGTTCCTGCCTCCTCAGGGAGCTGCCCCCGGGGCTGAGAGCAGAGCTCTCCCCGGGAGCAGTTTGCATTTCCGAGCTGTGCAGCGCCCAGGACGTGGTGTGTGCATCGGTGCTGAGGTTCAGACTGTGCTGGCCTCGTTTGCCAGCCCGATTAATTAGCAGGGCCTGTCCTGGCGCACGCTGGCCCCTTCAAGCTGGGTCTGTGTTTGGGTGTTTCGGCAGGGCTGTGGCTCAGCTGTCCTCTCCTCCTGCCAGCACTGCCCGGGGCTCAGCTGGAGGAGCCGCTGCTGTGGGGAAAGCCTGGCATTAATTCATTTCTGTTTATTAGAGGGTTTATTGGTATTTATTACGCAGAAAGGCAGCTGCATGCCTGGGCAGTCACAGGGTGGGCGCGCTGCTCGGGGGTTCTGCACCTTTAGAAGGAGTCAGTGTTTTAAAACATTTCCGTGTTTTGAACGTGCTCAAGCGTATTTTATCACGTGTGAAATGGCAGATACGAGGCAAGAGCGCTCCTGGGAGCAGCTCAGGGGCAGTGCCAGGCAGGACAGGGACACTGCCAGCCTGGTGCCACCTCTGTGGGCTGCAGGGAGCCCCGGGAGGGAGGGGAAGGGTTCCTGCCCCAGGACAGCGCACGTGCCATGGCTGCTTGCTCAGGACTGGAGCCTGCTCTGCCTCCAGCCTCAGGGCTGGCTGCCAGCTGAGCTCCCTGGGGGTGGGAGAAGCGCAGGGAGGAGCTCAAACCCCCAACCACCTCTGTAAATAACGGGGTCACTGAATCCTGGAATGGTTTTGGGGGGGAGGGATCCCAAATCCCACCCAGTGCCACCCCTGCCGTGGCAGGGACACCTCCCGCTGTCCCAGAGTGTGCCAGCCCCAGTGTCCAGCCTGGCCTTGGGCACTGCCAGGGATCACAGCTGCTCTGGGCACCCTGTGCCAGGGCCAGACAAGAATTCCTCCCCATCCTGGAGGTGTTGCTGTGGCCGGTGCCAATCCATGCCACTCCAGGCCGTGTGGGGACTCCAGAGCTCCCGAGGGACATTCCTGCGGGGTGACCCCATCCCTGTCCTGCAGCCAGGACCGGGAGCTGCTTCTCCAGGTGTTATGGCAGCGCTGGAAGCGTTCCTGTGTAATATCTGCACTTAATGTGAAGAGTAATAAAAATCCCGGGAGCAAATTGCTCGGCTAAGTGGGATAAAGGGGAAGTTAATCAGGTTTCTGTGCGGGGTTCATTCCGGGAGCCGCTCTGCCTTCCCCGGTTATCAGTAACGATATAATTGTTTTCTCAACGGAGCTGCAGCCTTCCCCAGCCAGAGCAGTGACCCGGGGGCTGGCCGAGGCCAGTGCGCACCATGTCACAGCCTCAGCTCTCCGAGGGGTCACTGCGACAAGCAGCAGCTCCCGTCCTCAGGAATGCAGCGCCTGGGCTCCCGTGCTCCTGAGGGACGGGTGGTCCCTGCCCTGGCAGCGGTCCCTGCCCTGGCAGCGGTCCCTGCCTGCTGCCCGGGGGAGCGGATCGCCATGGGTCTGCAGGGCGCCGGTGCTTCTGGGAGGGAGGGATCAGCAGGGCTGTGCTCCTGGCGCTGTGGGGGGCTCAGGACGAGGTGCCCCGTGCCAGGTGAGCGACCCGTGACAGGTGAGAGACCCGTGCCACCAGAGTGACCCTTGTCACCTGAGCAACCCCTGTCATCTGAGCAACCTGTGCCACCTGAGAAATCCGTGCCACCTTGGCGACATGTGTCACCTGAGCGACCTGTGGCACCTGAGAGACCCGTGCCACCGGAGTGACCCTTGTCACCTGAGCGACCTGTGCCATCTGAGAGACCCCTGTCATCTGAGCAACCCGTGCCACCTGAGAAATCTGTGCCACCTGAGAAATCCATGCCACCTTGGCGACCTGTGTCACCTGAGCGACCTGTGCCATCTGAGCAACCCGTGCCACCTGAGCAATCCTTGTCACCTGAGTGACCGGTGCCACCTGAACAGCCTGTGTCATCTGAGCAGCCCGTGCCACCTGAACAACCTGTGCCACCAAACAACGCTTGCCACCTGAGCAACCCGTGTCAGCTGAGCAACCCTTGCCATCTCAGTGACCCGTGCCACTAAGCAACCCATGCTGCCTGAGCAATCCTTGTCACCTGAGCGACCTGTGCCACCTGGACAACCTGTGTCACCTGAGTGACCTTGTGCCACCTGAGAGACCCGTGCCTCCTGAGCGACCTGTGCCACCTGAGCGACCTGTGCCTCCTGAGTGACCCTTGTCACCTGAGCGACCTGTGCCATCTGAGAGACCCCTGTCATCTGAGCAACCCGTGCCACCTGAGAAATCCGTGCCACCTTGGCAACCTGTGTCACCTGAGCGACCTGTGTCATCTGAGAGACCCGTGCCACCGGAGTGACCCTTGTCACCTGAGCGACCTGTGCCATCTGAGAGACCCGTGCCACCGGAGTGACCCTTGTCACCTGAGCGACCTGTGCCATCTGAGAGACCCGTGCCACCTGAGCACTCTTTGTCGCCTGAGTGACCTGTGTCACCTGAACGACCTGTGCCATCTGAGAGACCCTTGTCACTGGAGCAACCCCTGTCATCTGAGAGACCCGTGCCACCGGAGTGACCCTTGTCACCTGAGCAACCCTTGTCACCTGAGCAATCCGTGTCACCTGAAGAACCCTTGCCGGCTGAGCGACCCGTGCCACTGAGCAGCCCTTAGCACCTGAGCAGACCCCTAGAACACTTGCAGACGCTCCTTTTCTTCCTTTTCTCCGAGGTTTCTCTTAGGATGAAGATGCCGACTGGGAGGAGTCACAAGGTTATCAGTTCATAGGAAGCTGCCAACGAAGCTGAGATTCCTCTTTACCTGGAATCCTAAAAAACTACTTGAGAATTAATGAACAGCAGTGGATCCACTCATACAGGAAGTGTAAGGACAAACCAAAGAGCTCAGCTGGAGAAATGCACAGCGTAGCCAGAGAACAAAACCAAGATCTTCACATCTGAGATTAAAACGAGGTAGGAGTCAGGCTTTCATCCAGCTGGGAGTGTCCTGCGTGTCCCTGTGAGCTGGACGGGGTGAGGGAACCCTGGCAGGACCCGTGGTGGATCCCTCAGTGGAAGCTGGAGCCCTGTGGCACAGGACAGTGGCTGGTGTAATTTGGAGCTGTGCTGGGGCACTTTGGCACTCCTGGCTCTCAGGAACATGCCACCAGTGCTCCCTGGCCAAGGGGGTGTCCTCATGCCTGCATTTGGGAAGGTTTTCATGGAATTGTGGGATGGCTGGGGTTGGGATGGGCCTTACAGCTCATCTTGTGTGGGATGATGCCCTTTACTGACCCACAGATGGGACAACCATGAGGTGTTTAAAGACATTTATTCCATTCTCAGTCTCATGAGAAGGGTGAGACGGTGCAGATGTTACAATTCACGCCGTCACACTCAGAACCCAAACTGTTTCCTAATCACAACCCATTATCAGCATTCTTGGCCTCTCAGCTTTTGCCACACGGTGCCGTGGATGCCTTAAAGCCAATAATCCAAACCGACCCCTCGTGGCTCCTGCTCCAGTGCCCCTTTCACGGTTCTGTTTCTCCAGAGGCTCCGGTCTGTTTGCGAGCAGGGACGTGAGGGGAGCAGGGATGCGAGAGGAGCAGGGATTTCAGGGGAGCAGGGATGTGAGGGGAGCAGGGATGCGAGGGGAGCAGGGGTGTGAGAGGAGCAGGGATTTCAGGGGAGCAGGGATGTCAGGAGAGCAAGGACATCCCTGTGTGTGTTTCCCTTTCCAGGGCTATTGGTGTGTTTATTTCCCTTTGTGGGTTATCCCTGTTTATTTCCCTTTGTGGGATATCTCTGTGTTTCCCTTTGTGGGATATTCCTGTTTATTTCCCCTTACAGTGGGATATCCCTCTGTTTCCCTTTGTGGGATATCCCTGTTTCCCTTTGCAGTATATCGAGGTTTTCAGAGTTTTTCAGGAATTCTAAACGCAGACAAAGGCCCAGGTTGAGAAAGGAGACCTTTACTGCACACGGGGCGAAAGCTCTCCACAAATCCGCATTTCCCCACTGAAATCCGCGCACACCCGTGTCTCGTACACGTCACCGCACCCCCTCCCTCCTGCAGAATCCTGCCCGGGCCCTTCGGGGGTCTCTGGGGTCTCTGGGGAGGTGTTCCCTCGGATGTGAGCCAGGATCAGCTCAGGCTGACAGAGCCCAGGTCGGTGCCAGACCATGGCCAAGGGGTTGTGAGGCACAAAGCTCCCGGTAACCACGGAGCAGCGGCTGTTTGGCACATCTGGGAACATCTGCTGTGGGTGACAGCGGCACCCTCGGGCTCCCTCTGCCACCGAGGTCAAAGGAAGGGACAGCGAATTGCGCCTGAAGTCCCAAAAAGGCTCAGTCCCACCTGAGCTCAAAAAGGTGGAGGATCCCTCTTAAAAACAGTGAAAATTCTGCCTAAAGGCATCAGAGCTTAAAGATGAAGAGAATCCGACTTCAAAATACTGAAAATTCTACTTGAAGACTTCAGAGCTTAAAGGTGCAGAGAATCCCTCTTAAAAAATACAGAAAATACAGAAAATTCTGCTTAAAGCCATCAGCTGGGCTGGGGGGCTCTGAGGGGCTGGATGCAGGCACAGAGTTCCCTCCCACAGGAGATTTTGGGAGCTCCTGTCACAGCAGGACCAGTGCCAGGTGGTGGTGGTGATGATGATGATGATGATGATGATGGGTTTCGGGACAGGACGTGCCCAGGGAGGTTTGGATCCCCATCCCTGGAGGTGTCCCAGGAATTCCTGGGGGTGGCACTCAGCGCTCTGGGGACAGGGTGGGGATGGGGTGCAGGGTTTGGTGCTCCTGGAGGGCTTTTCCAGAGGATTTAGAGGAAAAGTTTTCACCTCCCTGCCAGGGTGTGCCATGACCTGGCACAGACACATCTGGGGAAAACACCGAGAAGCCCCTGCACTTCCCCGTCACTGGGATATCAGTGATGGCATTTCACTCCTCTTTTCACGGCGTTGGGCTTTTGAAACCCCCGCTGTAAATGCGGGGTGATTGTGCCAACTCCAAACCCTTCCGAGGCCCGTTTGAGAAGAGCTCTCATCCAGATCTGGTTTGTTTGGGAGGAGAAGGAGCCAGCTGGAAGCCCCCAGCTCCGGGGGATCCTGGGCAGTGTTGTGCAGCGTTTGGGGGATGAACTGTGCGGTGTTGTTGAGCCGGGACAGCGCGGGACCCCGCTGGCCGCTGCCTGTGCTCCCTCCCCGGCGCTGACACCGCAGGGATGGCCCTTCCTCCGTGGAATTGTTCAGCAGGAGGGAAGGACAGAGAGCTTCACCAGAGCAGGGGAAACCACCCAAAGCTCTCTTTGAGCCCAGCGGTGAAGGTTTGCCAAGGACGCCCGGCTCCGGGCGCGGCGCTGGGCGCAGGCTCGCGTTATCATCCCGTTGTCCTGCGCTCCTCGGGGACATCGCCTCCTCCTCTCCAGGAGAAGGGAATCAGCGAGAAGTAAAGAACCCTTCCGCTGCCGTGCCCTGCGGGAAGCCACGGAGCCGGGGCGCTTGCAGACGGCAGCAGCTTCCACAGCAGCTGCGGGAGAGGTTCCGGGGGTTTTTCCCGGCAGCAGACAGCTGGAATTGGGAACGAGCACAGGCTCTTGGAGGGCAGGTGTTTGACCTCGCTGAAGGCTTGTTTGACTTCCCAGGCGAATGAACAATGAGCTCGCAGTTAACATCGGGTTGGTTGAACACTGATGCTTTTTTTTATTTTCCTTTTTTTTTAAATTTCCATTGTTGCTCTGGCAGGGAAAAAAAAAAATCTGTTTTCATTTCTCCATTGCTGAGTGATCAAAACATCAATATTTGTGAGGTTTTTTGGCCTGTGTGCCTCTTACTTAGGGCAGGTGTTCCTTGGCACGGAGGGATAATGACTGTAGAGATAACGGGCTGAAAATGTTGAACTTGTGTTTTGCTAATGCCGGGCTTGTTTTGTTGGGAAATAATTGTTTGTAAAGGGCTGGGACAAAGCTGGGAGCCCACTCCCTGATCCTGATCTCTTATCCAAGGCCCTGCTGTGATTCTCCTGCCTGGAGCTGCGGCAGGGGGCTGCCTCCCCCTTCCCAAACAGCCATTCCCTGTCTTCCCTGCCGGGATGCAGGCAAGGAGAAAGCTCAGAGTGGCAAAGGCTGGAGTGAGGAGTGGGATCAGAGGGGGATTTTGGAGCCTCGGCTGTCTCCCACCGCCTGCAGGATGTGAGAGCTTCGCTGGATGCCGTAATAAGCTGATGATTGCTTAATTTTTGAATCCCGAGCTCAGCGTGGAGGGAGGAACAGCTGCTGTTTGTCGGATTTGCTTCGCTCCTCAAGAGCTTTATGGCTCCCGTTGTTGTTTATTTAACGTAATTAGCCGAGGTTGAGCGCTGAAGGTCTTCCCTGCCGCTGTCAGGCTGGGGAGCGGCTGGAGCAGGGGCTGGAGGGAGCCTGAGCTTTGCTTTGGGACATTCCATCGGCCCTGGAAGTGCCCAAGGAGGTTTGGATCCCCATCCCTGGAGGTGTCCCAGGAATTCCTGGGGGTGGCACTCGGAGCTCTGGGCTGGGGATGGGCACAGGCTGGCCTCCATGGGCTGGGAGGGATTTTCCAGCCTCAGGGATTCCACGAAGTGTCCTGCTGAGATTTTGGGATGAAGGAGATGGGATGCAGAGCTTGTCAAACGCGGGGATTTGTGTGCAGGACACAGGAGAGCAGCCAGGCAGGTGAGGGAGCAGTGGGTGCTTAATATAACAAGGAATAAATTCAGATTTGGCATCAGACAGTGGCACTTAGGGAAGCTGAGAATAACTGTGTTCCGTGTGTTCAACTATTTGACTTTTTTATGAAGTTTTTTTTCATTTAAATTTAATAACTCTGCACAGTTTGTGTGTGAGTCACTGCTGCCTGGTCCCTCCGGGTTCTGGTGATGTGGGAAGTTCACATCCGTGGGGTTTCATGGCTGAAAACGCTCCAGCCACGAGCTGGGGCCTTGGAATCACCGTCAGCAGAGGGGCTCTGGGAGTGCTGTGGAAACACCTCAGTCACAGAACAGCTGGGGCTGGAGGGGACCTCTGGAGATGATCCAGTTCAGGCCCCTGCCCGGGCAGGGTCACCTGCAGCAGGTGGCACGGGAGCGTGTCCAGGAGGGTTTGGAATGTCTGAGGGGGAGAGCCCAGCCCCTCCCTGGGCAGCCGTTCCAGGGCTCTGCCCCTCCGTGGACAGAAGTTCTTTCTCACCTTGGGCTGGAACTTGCTGGGGTTTCGTTCCTGGCCATTGCTCCCTGTCCTGGCTCTGGCACCGCTGAGCAGAGTCTGGCACCGTCCTGTGCCAGCCCTTGGGGAGATTGGTATGGATCGATGGGATTGGTATGGATCGATGGGATCCCCTCTCAGCCTTCCCTTCTCCAGACTGAGCAGGCCCAGCTCCCACAGGCTCTCCTCATCCCAGGGATGCTCCAGTCCCAAAGTGACCCCTGTGGCCTCTGCTGGACCCTCTCCAGTGGCTCCTTGGCTTTCTTCCTTTGCTCTGCTCCCAGGGAACGGGGACAGGAGCAGAGGGAACGGCCTCAGGATGCCCAGGGGAGCTCAGGGGGGACAGCAGCAGGAATTTCCCCATGGAAAGGGAGCTCAGGGGGGACAGCAGCAGGAATTTCCCCATGGAAAGGGAGCTCAGGCACTGGAAGTGCCCAGGGAGGTTTGGATCCCCATCCCAGGAATTCCTGGGGGTGGCACTCAGAGCTCTGGGGACAGGGTGGGTTTTCCAGGATTTCGTCTGGGTGACCCTGCAGCTCCTTCCCACTGTAAATGATCCCGTGATTGCTGAGCTCTGGAGACCAGAACTGAGCACAATAAGCAGATTGTAACCCCACGTAAGCCCTGCCCGGGCTCCGGCGTCCCTCGGGGGACACGTGGGGCCAGCGGGGACCCTCCTGTTCCATCTGCTGTCACGATTCAGGGCGCTGGGCACACGCTCCCCCCAGGGCCCCTGCCCTCCCCGGCAGCTCACGCTGGTCTCTCTCTCCCACAGGCGGATGCCAGAACAGCCTTAAAGCCGTGGGTGGCACCCAGAGCCTGGCACTGGTGTCCCTGGAGCCCGAGGCGCCCCCGGGGCCCAGCCTGCAGCCCTGCCACCTCCTCACCCTGTCCCCCATCAAGGTCCCGCTCCTGGCCTCGCCCTTCCCAGGTGAGTCCCTGCTGCGTCCCGGGAGCAGCTCGGGGCCGTGTGGGGATGCTGGGGGATGCTGGGGCACTGCTGGGCTGGAATCTGGGCGTTCCGTGTGCCAGGAGCGCCTTCAGAGCTCTGTCCCGGTGACGTTTCGGGGCGCCCCATGAACTCCTCGCTCCCCTCCGGGGGTTCTGTGGGGAATCCTGTGAGCCCAGCGGCACAGCCCCGGCTGAAACGGGCGCTCACGGGGAGTCAGCCCAGCGTGGGGCACTGGCTGGTGGAGCCCCGAGCAGAACCTCCGGGTGTTTGTAGCGACAGGGCACAGCCTGGGTCTTTTCCCAGCGCCTGAGGTGTGGCTGCTGCCTGGAAAAATGGAAACAACCTCTCTTTTCTGGGTGTGGAGTGAAAGCTTTCTGAAGGTGGCAGCTGAGGAGGCGCTGGGGCGTCCCTGCCCTGCTGGGCAGCTCTGGCTGATTGGGAATCTTTAGAGCAATGTTCATGCTTGGGGCTATTTTTAGCACAGTTACCTGCCAATTAAGTTAGAATGCAAACGAGGGCGCGTTTTGCACCTTTTTGGTAATTGAAGTGTAGCACAGCAAGGCACAGGGGGGTGGAATTCTGCAGAAGGTGCAGTTCTGGTCGGGCGTTCGTGGGAGAGCTCTGATGAGGAACTGACCCCAGGGGTTCTGGAGCCTGCCCAGCTGTGAGTGCAGGCACTGAGAAACCCCCGGGGTGAGAGCTGGGCTGGGGACCAGGGCAGGAAAAGGAAGCTCAGTGGAACCTTGTGTCCCTGCACAGCTCCTGACAGGAGGGGACAGCCGGGGGGTCGGGCTCTGCTCCCAGGAACAGGGACAGGAGCAGAGGGAACGGCCCCAGCCTGGGCCAGGGGAGCTCAGGGGGGACAGCAGCAGGAATTTCCCCATGGAAAGGGAGCTCAGGGGGGACAGCAGCAGGAATTTCCCCATGGAAAGGGAGCTCAGGGGGGACAGCAGCAGGAATTTCCCTATGGAAAGGGAGCTCAGGGGGGACAGCAGCAGGAATTTCCCCATGGAAAGGGAGCTCAGGGGGGACAGCAGCAGGAATTTCCCCATGGAAAGGGAGCTCAGGGGGGACAGCAGCAGGAATTTCCCCATGGAAAGGGAGCTCAGGCACTGGCACTGCCCAGGGAGGGTTGGAGTGCCAGAATTGTCCCTGATCCGTCCCCGTGCTCTGCCCGGGTGCGTGTGTGATCAAACAGCACACTCTGAATGGCTCAGCACTCATTAGCATCCCCTTAATGACCCGGGACCCTGGGGTTAATGACCTATGACCTTGAGGTTAATGAACCTGGGGCCCTGGGGTTAATGAACCTGGGACTTTGGGGTTAATGACCTGTGACCTTGATGTTAATGACCTGTACCCTGGGGTTAATGAACCTGGGACTTTGGGGTTAATGACCTGGGACTTTGGGGTTAATGACCTGGAACCCCTGGGGTTAATGACCTGGGACTTTGGGGTTAATGAGCTGTGACTTTGGGGTTAATGACCTTGGGTTTAATGACCTGGGACTTTGGGGTTAATGAGCTGTGACTTTGGGGTTAATGACCTTGGGTTTAATGACCTGGGGCTCTGGGGTTAATGACCTGTACCCTGGGGTTAATGACCTGGAACCCCTGGGGTTAATGACCTGTACCCTGGGGTTAATGACCTGGAACCCCTGGGGTTAATGACCTGTACCCTGGGGTTAATGACCTGGGGCTTTGGGGTTAATGACCTCGAACCCCTGGGGTTAATGACCTGGAACCCCTGGATCTAATGAGCTGTGACTTTGGGGTTAATGACCCTGGGGTTAATGACCTGTAGCCTGGGGTTAATGACCTGGAACCCCTGAGGTTAATGACCTGGGACCCAGGGGTTAATGACCTGGGACCTTGGGGTTAATGTCCTGGGATTTTGGGGTTAATGACCTTCTCCAGATTCCCCTTGTCTAAAGTTTATCAAAGGCCACGGGCCCACAGTAGCAATTAACTTAAACCCCCCAAATTAAGTTATTTCCAGCCTTGGTCTCTGTGTTTATTGGTGCCTGGGAGGCTGAAGATTGTGGGTGTGTGTGATTAGCCCAGTTAATTGATTATCCCCTGTTAATTGATTCTCCTAGAGCTCAGTGTCCTGTTCCTTCCTTGTGCAGTGCTGTGTCTCCTGTCAGGGATTTGCTCAATCAATAGCCCCAGGAGTGAATATTTATTGTTTTAGACCTTTGATTATGGTTAGTTTTGCAGCCTTACAGTTAATTCCTGGCAGCCTAATTAGTGCCTTTGGGAATAACACAAGGTGGGAAGGGCACGGGGCAGGTGAGGATCCAGGCTCTGCTGCTTTTCCATCCTCACAGAGGAGATTCCTTGGAATTCCCTTGAAACAAATCACCAGGAATTTAGGGGAACCGAGAGTGCGCACAGGGCAGCGGGCACTTCTGAAAATTCCTTTTTAATACAATTCATTTTACGCTTTGTGAGGGAGAACCAGAAGCGGAGCTGTGAGGGAGCAGAGGACGCTCGGGGGGCCGAAAGCCGGGCGCAGCCCTTCCCTGCAGGATGCTGCGAAGGATCACAGCCGGATCCCTGGGAGCGGGGCTGAGCACACGGGGGTGGGAGGCGCTGCCTGCTGCAGCTTTCTCTGCAGTCGCTGCTGCTCCCGGGCATTGCTCTGTCGCCGTGCCCAGCCCAGAAACGCTTGTGACGGTGAAATGAACGTACGGGAGAGAAGCAGCACCAAAGTCCTGGGTTTAATTGCTACATAAAACGCTGTTTTATGTGGAATAAAAGGTTGGAGCTTGAGGAACCCGTCCACGGAGTGATCCGTGGCTGGAAAGGCTCCAGCTGCGGCTCTGTGCAGTGAGAGGAGCCTTGGCCCCACGTTTCTGTGCTCCGTGCTCCCCCAGCAGTGAGGGGAACGGAGGAGGTCCCAGCAGTGCAATTGCAGCCCCGTTTTTCGGGTCGGTGTTGCTTTTATTGCCTTTCTTCCTCTTGCATCTACCGGTGGTGCTGCTCGTGCATCTCCCAGGCAAATGTTCCCTTAAATATTTCATGGCAGCCTGGCTGGCGGTGTGGATTCTGTGCCAGGTTTAACATAAAGACCGAGCAGGAGCTTGTGGAGATGCAGCTCCTCGCTGTGCTGCATCCTCCTGCGCTCTGCTGGGGGAGGAACCTGCATTTCCCAGCAGTGCCACGCCAAGGCTCTGAAATCCGCCTCAAGGAAACCCTAAAGGCGTTAAACCTCGCAAACACGGGCGCTGACCTGCGGCAGTGAAGGAACGGGGTGTGTGGTAACCCCCAGCACCCCTCTGCCCCGTCGAGGAGTGGGTATTTATTTCCCTCACGTGCAGGTTTTTAGTGGCAGGAGCGAAGGAGGTAAGAGATGAGTCTGTGGTTCTGGACTCTGTAAATTAGCAGCCAGCACAAATATTAAAAAAGGCACCATCTGCCATATAATCCATTTGCCACCTGTTCCCCAGCTCTCAGCATTATTTAAGGGTTTAAACACGGTGCTTTAGGTTGCCATGGAACAGCTGGGAAGTGACTGAGCCTTTTTTCCTCTCAGCACCTCAATGCTGTGCGCCAAGCCCAGCTTTGTGCCAGGTTTGTGTCCGAGCTCTCTCCGTGTCTGTGGGTCCCTCGTTAGCGGGGGCTGCTGATTGAGTCCAGAGCACAATTAGTGACGGTTCAGGGCGGGGCTGGGGGGAAACAGCTCCTCCTCTCCCGGCAAAGAGGCAGAGACTGTCCCAGAGGGGCCACAGAACTTGGGAGGGTGACGGGGCCCTGGAGTTGCTCCATGGAACCCTTGAGCTCAGCCTAAGATCCTCAGGGAATCACAGAACCCCAGCGTGGATCGGTTGGGAAGGATCCCAAATTCCACCCAGTGCCGCCCCTGCCGTGGCAGGGACACCTCCCACTGCCCCAGGCTGCTCCAGCCCCAGTGTCCAACCTGGCCTCGATGTTCCAGCGTTTCCCAGGTGGCTCCTGGCCAACCTCTTCCCTCCCAGTTCACTACTGGAAAGGCTGGGCTGAGAAATTCATCCAGCCTCTGTGCAAACTCCAAACTCCTTCCTTCCTTCTCTTAATGAGATTAATTACCGGCTGCAGCCCAGGGAGTGAATGCTGGGGGAGCTCCTGCAGCTCTGGGCGCTGGGGTGGCTCCTGCTGGGCTCCCTCCCCTCCTTTAGGGACCCTCTCCGTGGCAATTCCCCTTGTGTACTTCTCACCCCAGCCCTTCCCTGCCCCAGAATTCCAAGGTATTGGGTCAGCAAAGCCCTGACAATTTAGGAAAACCAGAAGCTGTGAGGGAGCAGAGGATGCTCGGGGAGCCGAAAGCCGGGCGCAGCCCTTCCCTGCAGGATGCTGCGAAGGATGGCAGCCGGATCCCTGGGAGCGGGGCTGAGCACACGGGGGTGGGAGGCGCTGCCTGCTGCAGCTTTCTCTGCAGTCGCTGCTGCTCCCGGGCACTGCTCTGTCGCCGTGCCCAGCCCAGAAACACTCGGAAAAACTTGTGATGATGGAATGAGCGGATGGCAGGGAAGCAGCATCAGGGTCCTGGGACTTAGAGTGCTGGGAGAACAGGCAGTATTCCAAGAGGAATGAGATGTTCCTCTCCTGAGGAAGCTCCCCAGGCCGGGCTGGGAAGGCTGAGTGGCTCTAAACGAGCTCGTTGTGAACGACCTGCCCGGCTCTAATGCTGGGTAACGAAGCAAGTAAATGAATGTTTATAGTTATTAGAGTGATAACTTCCTACCCTGGCTGATATCGAGCGCAAAATCCCGTTTTGGTTCCCTGTCTGTGCCGGCACATCGGAGGGAAGGTGAGCTGGTACAGGGGCACCGAGAATGCCCAGCCCCATTGAAATGGCACCAGTTCCCTGCCCCCTGCACAGTGAGTCCCTGCTGGGAGCTGGGAGTGCCAATAAAGCCCCTGGAAGAAACGGGATGATGCCCTTGGAGCGGGAAAATCCAGCTTTTTCGGCTCGCCGAGGCACAGTGCGGGAGGAGGACGGGTGTCACTGAGACACACAAAGCAGTCACATGAAGACAAGAGATTTTCGCAGAGGTCCTTCCGATCCCAGCTCACAGCTGAGAGACCCGAGAGAAGAGAGCCCTTTGTTTATTTTTACTTTTTATACATTTGTGGGTCTAGCAGAAGATTGGCTTTTTGGGGTTTCCACCCCTCAGCCTCAGTGGCCAGACCAATTGTCAGTTACAATTGTT
Source organism: Hirundo rustica (assembly GCF_015227805.2). Lineage (NCBI taxonomy): Eukaryota > Metazoa > Chordata > Aves > Passeriformes > Hirundinidae > Hirundo > Hirundo rustica. Next base: position 35,166,390 of record NC_053457.1, on the reverse strand, counting down.
TTCAGGTTAGAAATATGCAAACAAAGGACAGAGAATGAAAAACAAGGGATTTGTTTATGTTACATCTGTGAGAAAGGTAGAAAACTGCTCTTAATATTGTACAATAACTAAAAAGATCTGACTCCATTTAAGGAAATCAAAAGGCTCAGAAAAACTCAGAAAAACGCGGGCAACAGACGGCAGGGCCAGCTGGGGCACAGGGCACAGCTCTGGGATGTTGCACATCTCTGCACCGTCCGTGCTGAAAGGCGAGGCACCACGGGGAGCTCATCGATGCAGACAGCTGCATGGACCAGCCTGGATCCGTGGATCCCAGCGGGCGTTCCCGAGGCTTTGGGGTGTCTGGGGAGCAGGGGCAGGAGCCGAGGGTCAGGCTGGGCACCAGGAGCAGCTCGCAGCCCAGCCCTGTTGAGGCCAGGCTCAGGTTAAGCAGCTGCTCCCCTGGCGTGCTCCAGAAGAGGCTCTCGGTGCCTGGGATGTAAGAGCGAGGTATTGACAAAAGGGAGAACATCGATACTCCGGTGGCAGCTACAAAAGACAAACAACCCAAATCCTCTCCGTCGTGCCCAGCTCTCGGTAAATGCCACGGGAGTCGGAGTTAATTGACTGTGTCTGTAAGTGCTGGGTAGAATGCTGGGCAGTGTTCAAGTCGGGTTTCACTCCCGGTTCCTCTGCTCAAACCCTGCCAGGGGTGGGTTTTCCCCATCAGGCGTGCAGCCTGGGGCTCTTACCCTGCTGCCACAGCCTTTTCAGCCTTCTGATTGTTTACATTTTTGTAGTGGAGCCTCATTTTAAACTTCTCTGTTCTCCTGCCTAACATATTTTTCCACTTGCTAAGGCCTGGCTCCGCACAGCACAAGCACAGCCTTGTTGTTCCGTGTCCTCCTTCTGGCATCTTTTAACTTTAAACCTGCACCCGCACTGCAGTGAGAGCTTTCTGCTGGGTCCATTTCCCACAGCGCCTGGGGAGATCCCAGCGGAGTTTTGCACACTCGGGAACCACGGCTGCAAAACTCTGCAGTCAGTGCTGGGAGCGCTGGGCTGTGCCCTGTTTGGGATTTACTGCAGAGGGAATCCCACAGCTGGGCCTGGCAATGGAGCGGGCAGGGATCCTCTGAACTGCTGCCCTGGGGAGCCTGAGCTGGAACAGAGGCTGGGCAGAGCTGGAGAATAAAATAGAGATTTATTGAAAGGCATTTAGGGTACAGCTTGGGCAGCACAAGAGCCTGGCCAGGGCTGCACCCATGGTGGAACCAAAATGGACACAAAATAGACCCAAAATGGTCACAAAATGGACAAAGGGTCACGAGGTCTCACCCTTTGATCAGTTCTGGTCCATTTGCACATTGGGGTTTCATTGTCCCATCCCAGCTCCAGGCTGTGAGCTCCCATCCTTCTTGTTCCTCCCTCCAGCCACCGCTGTTTGTGCTTTGGGGCTGAAAGTTGTCCTTGGTGTGCAGCAGGAGCAGGATTTGTTTTGTGTCCCTGCTCTGAGTGACCCTGAGTGTGAGCTCAGAGCTGCACCTGGGCAGCACAGGACATGGAACACAGCAAAGATCAAACTGAAGGAATCAGGAGCAGCAGGTTTGGTTTGCTGTCTCTGAATTCGCTCCGTGTTTTGTGCCCAGCCCTGCTGGGCTCTGGGAGGCTGCAGAGCCTTTGGGAAGGACAGAGCTCCCTGACCTTTGGCTTGGGGGCGGTCACTGTGAACATCTCCCCTGCAGGGCTCCCAGGGAATTAATGAGTTGTCTCATTAATTATTACCTGCTGGTGATCCCATCCCATCCTGTGGATGGAACACATCTGTGGAGGGAACTGAGGGAGCGAGGCAGGGACCTTGCTGTGAGCCTGAGTGATCCCAGGGCAGGACAGAGCCCATCACATCCCCGAGGGGTCAGCAGGAGTGGGAAGAGCCTGGACATCCCCTGGATCTGCAGGCTGGGACCACAGGCTCCTCAGCAGTGCCCCATGCCCGGGAGTCCTGCCCAAACATTCCCTGCTCACCATGAGAGTGAAGGAGGGAGAGATGCTCCAGCAGGGATGTGTTTGCAGCTGGAGCTGGGATCAGGGCTCAACAGGGTCTGGAGCTGGGATCTGAGCTCAGCAGGGTCTGGAGCTGGGATCTGAGCTCAGCAGGGTCTGGAGCTGTGGGATCAGGGCTCAGCAGGGTCTGGAGCTGTGGGATCAGGGCTCAGCAGGGTCTGGAGCTGTGGGATCTGAGCTCAGCAGGGTCTGGAGCTGTGGGATCAGGGCTCAGCAGGGTCTGGAGCTGGGATCAGGGCTCAGCAGGGTCTGGAGCTGTGGGATCAGGGCTCAGCAGGGTCTGGAGCTGTGGGATCAGGGCTCAGCAGGGTCTGGAGCTGGGATCAGGGCTCAGCAGGGTCTGGAGCTGTGGGATCAGGGCTCAGCAGGGTCTGGAGCTGTGGGGTCAGGGCTCAGCAGGGTCTGGAGCTGTGGGATCTGAGCTCAGCAGGGTCTGGAGCTGTGGGATCTGAGCTCAGCAGGGTCTGGAGCTGGGATCTGAGCTCAGCAGGGTCTGGAGCTGTGGGATCTGAGCTCAGCAGGGTCTGGAGCTGTGGGATCAGGGCTCAGCAGGGTCTGGAGCTGGGATCAGGGCTCAGCAGGGTCTGGAGCTGGGATCAGGGCTCAGCAGGGTCTGGAGCTGTGGGATCTGAGCTCAGCAGGGTCTGGAGCTGTGGGATCTGAGCTCAGCAGGGTCTGGAGCTGTGGGATCTGAGCTCAGCAGGGTCTGGAGCTGTGGGATCAGGGCTCAGCAGGGTCTGGAGCTGGGATCTGAGCTCAGCAGGGTCTGGAGCTGTGGGATCAGGGCTCAGCAGGGTCTGGAGCTGTGGGATCTGAGCTCAGCAGGGTCTGGAGCTGTGGGATCAGGGCTCAGCAGGGTCTGGAGCTGTGGGATCAGGGCTCAGCAGGGTCTGGAGCTGTGGGATCAGGGCTCAGCAGGGTCTGGAGCTGGGATCTGAGCTCAGCAGGGTCTGGAGCTGTGGGATCAGGGCTCAGCAGGGTCTGGAGCTGTGGGATCAGGGCTCAGCAGGGTCTGGAGCTGTGGGATCTGAGCTCAGCAGGGTCTGGAGCTGGGATCTGAGCTCAGCAGGGTCTGGAGCTGTGGGATCAGGGCTCAGCAGGGTCTGGAGCTGTGGGATCTGAGCTCAGCAGGGTCTGGAGCTGTGGGATCAGGGCTCAGCAGGGTCTGGAGCTGTGGGATCAGGGCTCAGCAGGGTCTGGAGCTGTGGGATCAGGGCTCAGCAGGGTCTGGAGCTGTGGGATCTGAGCTCAGCAGGGTCTGGAGCTGGGATCTGAGCTCAGCAGGGTCTGGAGCTGTGGGCTCAGGGCTCAGCAGGCACCTGGGACACGAGCTGAGCCTGCGAGGATTTGCATCATTTCCTTTTCTCGGCGAGGCGTGGATGGGGTTTGATAATCCTGCTCTTTCTGTTATCAGATGTGTCGGGTGCAATCCCGTCATGGTGAGTCCTGCTCTGTCAGCCCTTGTGCTGGGAAATCTCATCAGAGCCTGGGAAATGCTTTCTGTTAGCTTCTGCTGCTCACACAGCTCCTCTTCCAGCTCGAACTTCTTTCTTTTCCCACTGAGGCCGATATTGGGATTTGGCACAAGGTGGGGAATTCACAAGGGCAGCCCCAGAGGAGGTTGGGGCTGGGCACAGGGGCTTGAACAACCATTCTCCCTGAAAGGGAAGAAACGGGGATGCTAAACCCTGTCTAAATGAATTCCCCTGAGAAATGTTTAAACTGGGGCTCTGCAGGCTCCCCAAAGGCAGCAGCAGGGCTTCGAGGGGCTGTGCCTGCCCAGGACCGTCCCTGTCTGGTGGCACAGAGGGGCAGGACTCCTCCCAGGCTCTTGGGGGATATTTCATTCCCCCTGAGCCCTGCAGGCCGGGGGCGTGGGGCTCTGCTGGTGCTCCCACTGTCATGGAATCACTGGAGAATTGGTTTTGGAGGGGACCTTTGAAGGTCATCCTGTGCCAGCCCTGCCATGTGCCCCTCCCCGGGGCAGGGAGCGCTTCCCTGGCTGGTTTTAGCAGGAGATGTCTCAAGCATCCCCAGGACAGAACTGTAAATCATGGCTGGACGTGCCAGTCCAGCTTTAGGTTGTTTTTTTCCGGGGGGTTGGTTTGTTTTGGTTTCACTTTGCTCTTGAAGCCCCGAGCCTCCCTTGTTCCGCGGCTGGTTTGGTGGGAATTGCAGAAAGCCGGGCTGTTAGGAGGAGACGAAGCAGAGAGGGAAGTTCCCCCCAGCACAGCTCGTTGCAGAAGGTGCTCATTGTCACTTCGCCCTGACTCTGCAGATTTGCAGGAATTCTTGCTGACTTCCCATCTCTGTCTTCCCTTCCCGCTCCAATAAGCAATTTACTCCGGCATCCACCAGTTCCTGACGCGGTTGTGGCGCTGCATATTGAAATGAAAGCCCCAAACGATCCTGCAGAAACAAAAGTGCAGAAACAGACCCGCTCGGGCTGGGACCAGCAGCACTTGGGATCTGCTGGAGACATTTCCAGGGTCATGGAGTGGGCTGGGATGACCTTAAATCCCATCCAGGGCCGTGGCAGGGACACTGCCGCTGTCCCAGGCTGCTCCAAGCCTGCCCTGGGGCGCTGCCAGGGGGGGAAGTGCCCCATGGAACACTGATGGTGTCTGTCCGTGCTTCTGTCCCGCTGTTCCCTGATTTATCTGGGCACGAATCTCTCTCCAGCTCGAGTTCTGTGCCTCATGCCTTTCCTCTTCATTTCACCAAAGACCCTTCACTAATTTTCTGACCTCCTTCCAGGGCGATTTACCCACTGATGGGATCCAGTGGGGTGACTTGGCTTGTACACCATCAATTTTGAAGTTAAAAAAAAAAAAACCAAAAACATTTCTGTGCCAAAATCCAGAAGGAGCTCCTGCTTCTCCCGGTGCCTGCGGTGGCCTCGAGTGCCCTGTGGCAGTGCCAGGCCGTGCCACCCCTGCTGAGAGCTCTGCCTTTGCAGGGACAGAGCTCCCTGCTGGTGCCACCCTCCCCTTCCAGCTCTCCGTCCTTCCCTGCTCCACCCTGGGCCATGGATGGAGTATTTCTGCCACTTCCCAGTGCAGCAGGGAAGGAGTTCTGAGTTCTTCAGCAGAAATTCCCATATCCCCTTCTCAGTTTAAAAATGGGGAACCCCAAACAAAGGGGAGGCACAGGAAGGATGGATGAAGGAGGGCGAAGCAGCGGGGGTGATTCTGCCCAAACCATCCATGCTGCCTAAAGTTCCAGGGTTGTTTCTGTTTGGGCAGCGGGGGATAAAAAATTTTAGGAGAAATTATAAATTTCTCCTCCTTCTTTTTGAAGCGGCCCATGGGCTCTGCGGGGACTCCCCATCCCTGCAGGTGTCCCAGGCCAGGCTGGACAGGGCTTGGAGCACCCTGGGGTGGGGAAGGTGTCCCTGCCGAGGCACTGGGTGGGATTTAGGGTCCCTCCAACCCCCGGCAGTGTGGGACTCTGGGATTCTGTGCACACGCAGTGCTGTGTGTGTCCGGTGTGCGCTCTCCGAGCAGCCCAGGTGGGACAGAGCCGAGCCCACCCCTCCCTGCTGCCCTGGGCTGGAGCCCTGGAGAAGGAGCAGGCAGGAGACGCCTGGAGTTTGATCTTTGCTGTGTTTCATGTTCTGTGCTGCCCAGGTGCAGCTCTGAGCTCACACTCAGGGTCACTCAGAGCAGCGACACAAAACAAATCCTGCTCCTGCTGCACACCAAGGACAACTTTCAGCCCCAAAGCACAAACAGCGGTGGCTGGAGGGAGGAACAAGAAGGATGGGACCTGACAGCCTGGAGCTGGGATGGGACAATGAAACCCCAGTGTGCAAATGGACCAGAACTGATCAAAGGGTGAGACCTGGTGACCCTTTGTCCATTTTGTGTCCATTTTGTGCCCATTTTGTGACTATTTTGGGTCCATTTTGGGTCCATTTTGTGCCCATTTTGTGCCCCTTTTGTGACCATTTTGTGCCCATTTTGTGTCCACCTTGGCTGTAGCCCTGGCCAGGCTCTTGCCCTGCCCAAGGTGTCTCCTAAAGCCCTTGCAATAATTTCAATTCCTGCTTTATTCTCCAGCTGTGCCCGCTCTCTGTTCCAGCCCAGCCCCCCCAGGGCATCCCCGGGTTGCCATTCCCAGCCCTGGCTGGGTGGGTTTGTGCTGGAGCGTCCCAAAGCCCTGCAGGGGCTCCCTCTGCATCCCCCAGCTGAGCTCCAGCGCTCCCTGGGGCTGCATTTGGGGCGGCAGTGAGGGCAGGGCGGCTGTGCTGAGCCCTGCAGCAGCTGTGCCAGCCGTGCCAGCTGTGCCAGCCGTGCCAGCCGTGCCAGCTGTGCCAGCTGTGCTGAGCCCAGCAGCAGCCGTGCCAGCTGTGCCAGCTGTGCTGAGCCCTGCAGAAGCTGTGCCAGCCGTGCCAGCTGTGCCAGCCGTGCCGGCAGCCACGGGCAGCGCTGCTCAGGAAGCAGCACACGTGCCCAGCTCTGGGGCACGGGGAAGGGCGGAATGGCATTCAGAAAGGGCTGGGTATCTTTAACGGACGTGCCTGGGCCTCGCAGAGGAGCGGAGGGAGGGAGGGAGGTGTCTCAGGGCTGGCTCCTGGGCAGCCCCGCGGTCACCCAGCGAGGATTGCCTCGAGGGGCAGCGTGCTGTGTCCTTGAGGAGCAGAGCTGAGGGGCTGGACGGAGATGGAGGAGGCTGCCTGCTTGCTGAAAAGTCGATTTTTATTTAATTGCTGCTCAATTCTTTCCTTTTTTTTTTTTTTTTTTTCATACAAAGAGACTTCTCTCGTCCCTTGCAGACAGGCAGGACTGCCCCAAATTATCTCATCAGGATGGACTGTGCTTCTAGATGGAGCAAGTCCCTGGGCTCTGATCTCCAGAACCTTGGGGTCAGGAGGTGACAGCAGCAATAATAAAAATGTCTGGGGGCGTTTCTGGGCCTGCTGTTGGACACAGTGGCTGCAATTTCTGATTTCTCTGCTCCGGCCCGTTAGACTGCTCGTTTCTGTCCCCGGAGGTCACAAACTCCCCGTGCCCGGGGACACTTTGCTCGCCCCAGGATGAGCGCTGGGGGCTCCTCTCAGGGGCAGGGCAGCGGGGCAGGTTTGGATCTGGTGTTGGGGGAGCTCTGTTCGTGTTTTGGGACAGGGAGTGGTGGAATCCCCATCCCCAGGGATTTCAGGGCGCTGAGAACGTGGCTCTGGGGACATGGAATGGTGGTGACCGTGGTGGTGGTGCTGCTTGGACTCGATGTGTCACCTGTCCTTGTCACCTGTCCTTGTCCTTGTCACCTCCTCCTGTCCTTGTCACCTGTCCCTGTCCTTGTCACCTGTCCTTGTCACCTCCTCCTGTCCCTGCTCACCCCTGTCACCTTTCCCTGTCCTTGTCACCTCCTCCTGTCCTTGTCACCTTTCCCTGTCCTTGTCACCTTCTCCTGTCCATGCCACCTTCTCCTGTCCCTGCTCTCCCTGTCCCTGCTCACCCCTGTCCCTGTCACCTTTCCCTGTCCCTGTCACCTTTCCCTGTACCTGCTCACCTCTGTCACTGTTACCCTTCCCTGTACCCTTCTGTCCCTGCTCTGATTCTGTGATTCTGTTATTCTGTGATTCTGTTATTCTGTGATTGTGTGATTGTCTGATTCTGTGATTCTGTGATCTTGTGCTTGTGTGTTTCTGTGATTCTCTGATTCTCTGATTCTGTGATTCTCTGATTCTGTGATTGTGTGATTCTGTGATTCTATGATCGTGTGATTGTGTGATCCTGTGATTCCATGATTCTGTGATCCTGTGATTGTGTGATTGTGTGATTGTGTGATTGTCTGATTCTGTGATTGTGTGATTCTGTGATTCTCTGATTGTGTGATCCTGTGATCCTGTGATTGTCTGATTCTGTGTTTCTGTGATTTCTTGCCCTTCCCCTTCCACCTTTGGCTCCTCTGTCCCCGTTGCAGTCAGTGGCAGTGGGGGTGGCTCTGTGTTTGGAAAATGCTGGGAAATGGCTGAAATAATCTCCAGAACGTGCAGATGTTCTCCAGAGGCACCATCAGGCCTCCCTGGCTCTGCAACCACCCAAAACTTCACAGGGAAGAGCCCTTTCCTCCTCCCTCCCCCTCCTCAGGGTTGTTTCGGGGTACAATTGGCCTAAATTTAATCACGAAGCCCTCGGAGCGTGGGTTCACGTTCAGGTGTAATTCCAGCCCAGGTTACGTTCAGTTCAGCCCAGAGGCTGATATTGCATCGTGACATTCGGCTCCATCCAGGCTTTATTTGTATTCCAAAGCCATCCATTGCAAAGACCGCTCTTCATAAGCACAAAGAGCTCCAAAGCATAAATATTTATTCCTTAAAGGTTAAGATTGCCTTAAATCATTCCAGCTGATTTGGTGAGCAGCAGTTATAATTAAAATAAGCAGTTGAACCCCATCTGCGTGTATGAAACGTGTATATACGTGTGTATAAATATATATTTATATATCCTCGGCTCTGGTGCGGGTGGGAGCCGTGGGATAATTGCTTCCATCACATCAAAAGATGCGCTGATATTGTTCCTGGATTGGGCAATAAATCAACATAAGGGAGCAGCTGAAATGATCTAATGGCGAGCCAGGTCTGAGCAGGAGGCAGAAGCCGGGGTGGGGAGAGAGCAGAGCCCGTCCCGAGGGCGGGCTGCCATCGCACCGCAGAGTTACGCAGGTTGTGGAAATGATTCCAGTTCGGGGTGCAGGGAATCCACAGAACCCGGGGACAGGGCTGGGAGCAGCCTGGGGCAGGGGAAGGTGTCCCTGCCCTGGCAGCGGGGCACTGCGTGGGCTCTGAGCCCCCGCCCATGCTGGATTCCGAGCTCCGTGGTGGGATACTGCGCTGTGGCACCTGGAATTGCAGGGACACGGGCCCGTGAGAGCGCTCCGAGCGTGTGAGTGCCTCCTGTGACAGCCTGGAGGTTTCAGGAATGATCCATGTTGTTCCAGAACGTGGAGAAGTCGGGATGGGGACTGTTGGACAGCCCATGAGCAGCTGGGGAGAGGAAGGGGCAGGAAATCCTGCGGCTTGGGATGAGCTGGGAATTGAGTTATTCCCAGTCTGCCTGAAAGCAGGGAGGTGTCTGTCCACTTTGGCAATGGTGGCTTGTAAATGGGACGTGGGGACAGCTGCTGGGACACCTGGATTTACCCTGGCAGGATAAAGGGTGGCTTGTGTGGCTCAGCTTCTGGAAATCTTGTCCCCGGTTAACTGGAAGTGAAGGCTCCGGGTTTGGCCGCAGGAATTCTGCAGGAAGGGGCAGCCCGGTGTAACTGGGCTGGCTCTAGCAGCAGCCCTGGGCCGCTGATGGCTCAGGAATAATGCTCATGGGCAAATCCGAGAGCTCCTGGTTTGGGCCCTGTCCCAGCAGAATGGGAATCCCTGGATAAAGCTGCACTTTTAAAGCGCTGGCAAAACAAATTCCCGTGGATGGAGTGGGACACAAAGGAGTTGTGACGGGTAACAGTGAAAACCAGAGGAGTGTAATTTAAAATGAGAACACTGATCTTGCTGTGCCCTGCTGGCAGAGCACTGATCTATCCTGGCAAATTCCTTACTTTGAGGGCCGTGTTTTCATTAATTTTAAATTTCTGGCGCTGTTTGCTGGCCGAGGATCCACGGGGACTGTTGCCAGGAGCTGAGCTGAGCACAAACCTTGTTTTAACCCTGCAGCAGGGGCAGGAGGTGCGCTCAGCAGATGGACTCACCGAACCACTGAGGCTGGAAGAGCTCCCTGAGCTCCCCAGGTGCAGCTGCCAGCGCTGACCGTGAGCTGGGAAAAAAAATCTGAGCCTTTTAAAGGGAATTTTTAATTTCCTAGGGGAAAATCCCACTCTTCCCTTGCGGTTTGCTCGCAGGTTCCGCCTCCAGGCTGGACCCCGCCGTGGGTCCCTTGGTGCCGGCACAGGTCACCCGTGTCACCGCCGTGGCCGCTCCCACCGTCACCCTCGTGGCCACCAACCTGATGGAGCAGGCACGAGCAGGTGGGAGCTGTGGGAGCTGTGGGTGCTGTGGGTGCTGTGAGGGGCTGTGGGTGCTGTGGGTGCTGTGTGTGCTGTGGGTGCTGTGGGTGCTGTGAGGGGCTGTGGGTGCTGTGGGTGCTGTAGATGCTGTGGGTGCTGTGTGTGCTGTGGGAGCTGTGGGAGCTGTGGGTGCTGTGGGTGCTGTAGATGCTGTGGGTGCTGTGTGTGCTGTGGGAGCTGTGGGAGCTGTGGGTGCTGTGGGTGCTGTGGGTGCTGTGGGTGCTGTGGGTGCTGTGGGTGATGTACCAGAGCTGTGGGAGCTGTGGGTGCTGTGGGAGCTGTGGGAGCTGTGGGTGCTGTGGGAGCTGTGGGTGCTGTGGGTGCTGTGGGTGCTGTGGGTGCTGTGGGTGCTGTGGGTGCTGTGGGTGATGTACCAGAGCTGTGGGAGCTGTGGGTGCTGTGGGAGCTGTGGGAGCTGTGGGTGCTGTGTGTGCTGTGGGTGCTGTGGGTGCTGTGGGTGCTGTGGGTGCTGTGGGAGCTGTGGGTGCTGTGGGAGCTGTGTGTGCTGTGGGAGCTGTGGGAGCTGTGGGTGCTATGGGAGCTGTGGGAGCTGTGGGAGCTGTGGGTGCTGTGGGAGCTGTGGGTGCTGTGGGAGCTGTGGGTGCTATGGGAGCTGTGGGAGCTGTGGGAGCTGTGGGTGCTGTGGGAGCTGTGGGTGCTGTGTGAGCTGTGGGTGCTGTGGGTGCTGTGGGTGCTGTGGGTGCTATGGGAGCTGTGGGAGCTGTGGGAGCTGTGGGTGCTGTGGGAGCTGTGGGTGCTGTGGGAGCTGTGGGTGCTGTGGGTGCTGTGGGTGCTGTGGGAGCTGTGGGTGCTGTGGGAGCTGTGGGTGCTGTGTGTGCTGTGGGAGCTGTGGGAGCTGTGGGAGCTGTGGGAGCTGTGGGAGCTGTGTGTCTGTGGGTGCTGTGGGAGCTGTGGGTGCTGTGTGTGCTGTGGGTCTGTGGGTGCTGTGGGTGCTGTGGGAGCTGTGGGTGCTGTGGGTCTGTGGGTGCTGTGGGTGCTGTGGGTGCTGTGGGTGCTGTGGGAGCTGTGGGTGCTGTGGGAGCTGTGGGTGCTGTGTGTGCTGTGGGAGCTGTGGGAGCTGTGGGAGCTGTGGGTGCTGTGGGTGCTGTGTGTGCTGTGGGAGCTGTGGGAGCTGTGGGAGCTGTGGGAGCTGTGGGAGCTGTGGGTGCTGTGGGAGCTGTGGGAGCTGTGGGTGCTGTGGGTGCTGTGGGTGCTGTGGGAGCTGTGGGAGCTGTGGGAGCTGTGGGTGCTGTGGGAGCTGTGGGTGCTGTGGGAGCTGTGGGAGCTGTGGGAGCTGTGGGAGCTGTGGGAGCTGTGGGTGCTGTGGGAGCTGTGGGAGCTGTGGGAGCTGTGGGTGCTGTGGGTGCTGTGGGTGCTGTGGGAGCTGTGGGAGCTGTGGGAGCTGTGGGTGCTGTGGGAGCTGTGGGTGCTGTGGGAGCTGTGGGAGCTGTGGGAGCTGTGGGAGCTGTGGGAGCTGTGGGTGCTGTGGGAGCTGTGGGAGCTGTGGGAGCTGTGGGTGCTGTGGGTGCTGTGACTGCTGTGGGTGCTGTGGGTGCTGTGGGAGCTGTGGGTGCAGTGGGTGCTGTGGGAGCTGTGGGTGCTGTGGGAGCTGTGGGAGCTGTGGGTGCTGTGGGAGCTGTGGGAGCTGTGGGTGCTGTGGGTGCTGTGGGTGCTGTGGGTGCTGTGTGTGCTGTGGGTGCTGTGTGTGCTGTGTGTGCTGTGGGAGCTGTGGGTGCTATGGGAGCTGTGGGTGCTGTGGGTGCTGTGGGTGCTGTGTGTGCTGTGTGTGCTGTGGGTGCTGTGGGTGCTATGGGAGCTGTGGGAGCTGTGGGAGCTGTGGGTGCTGTGGGTGCTGTGAGGGGCTGTGGGAGCTGTGGGAGCTGTGGGTGCTGTGGGAGCTGTGGGTGCTGTGGGAGCTGTGGGTGCTGTGGGTGCTGTGGGTGCTGTGGGAGCTGTGGGAGCTGTGGGTGCTGTGGGAGCTGTGGGAGCTGTGGGTGCTCGTGCCAGGGCTGGGTGTGTGCCTGTCCCTCCAGCCAGGCTCTGCTCCCTGTCCTGCATCCCTGAGGTTCCCCATCCTGCACCCCTGAGGATCCCTGTCCTGCATCCCTGAGGATCCCCATCCTGAGGATCCCTGAGGATCCCTGTCCTGCATCCCTGAGGATCCCTGTCCTGCACCCCTGAGGATCCCTGAGGATCCCTGTCCTGAGGATCCCTGAGGATCCCTGACCTGCATCCCTGAGGATCCCTGAGGATCCCTGACCTGCACCCCTGAGGATCCCCGACCTCCATCCCTGAGGATCCCCATCCTGAGGATCCCTGAGGATCCCTGTCCTGCACCCCTGAGGATCCCTGTCCTGCATCCCTGAGGATCCCTGTCCTGCACCCCTGAGGATCCCTGTCCTGCACCCCTCAGGATCCCCATCCTGAGGATCCCTGAGGATCCCTGTCCTGCACCCCTGAGGATCCCTGTCCTGCATCCCTGAGGATCCCCGTCCTGGTGGGCTGGAGCTGGTGCTTCCTCACCTGCCCTGGGCACACCCAGCCAGGGAGGGGCTGCCGCCCCCGTCACCCTTGGGGCACCTGTGGGCACCTTCCCAGCCCCGTCTGGGGAAAAGGAGGCGTTCATCAGGAATTCCTGGGGAATCCAGACACAACCTGCCTGACCTTCTCCCCGGGGATTGCTCTTTGTCACCCAGGGAGCTGTGGCTGCCCAAGGCCAGGCGGGAGCAGCCTGGCACAGTGGGAGGTGTCCCTGCCACGGCAGGGGTGGCACCGGGTGAGCTTTAGTGTCCCTTCCAAGCCAACGCGTCCCAGGATTTGTATGAACGCTCCCAGAGCCGGGGAATGTTTTCCTGTCTCTCAGGCCCACGTGCCTGTGCCCGTACACGGATGAAATACGCGGCTGCTTCTCACATCAGCAGCCAGCGGTGACCCTGAGAGCGCCGACACCACCCGTGGCCATTGCCGTGCCCTCGGCTCTCCCTGGGGCACTGCTGCCAGCCCTGTGCCGCCCCTCGGTGCCAGGGATCTCCTTCCCTTCCCGCAGCCAGGCTGCAGGAGATCCAGGTGGGCACTGCCCACTCTGACCTCCCTGTGTCCAGAGGACCAAAGGGCCTGGGAAAGCTTTGATCCCCAAATTATCAGGTGTTATCCAGGGAAGGAAGATGAATTTAGAGCCCCTTTTGATGTGTGTCAGCAGCTCCCTGCTCCTGGCTGCTTTAATGTGGAAATGAATTTGTAAATCTTCTTTCCTTTGCTCCCCACGAAGCCATCCTGTGAGCGAAATGCCACGGATTTAACGTTTTATTATTCGGAGATATTGCGAGGGAAGCAGAGTCAAACGGGGGCCTGCTCTGTACCCGGAGTGAATAAAGGAGGAGGTGGCAGGAGGAGGCTCAGAGCAGCACTTTGGGTTTCCTCCAGCACTTTTGGCTTGTCGTGAGTTTGTTGGCTTCGCATTAAAAGAGCTGCTTTCCCCTCACAGACCGTGGCAAGGAATCGAGCAGAGCCTCCTGCCCCCCGACGCTGATTCTGCACACGGAGAGGAAGAGTGTCCCCACGGGCAGTGGCAGTGACAAGGTGTGTCCTGGAGCCCCCTCAGAGCCCCTCGGAACCTCTGAGCACACAAAGCCAGGGCAAGGGCCGGGGCAGGGCTGGCAGGAGCCGTGCTGGGCACCCGGGATCCTTCCCTGCCCCGGATTTTATGGAGCCACGGATTTAATTGATCTTGGAGCTGTGCAGGAGCTCTGGTGCTGTCAGAGGACTGGGGGGACACTCAGGGCTGGTTTGCTCCCTGTGGAATCCCAGAGCACTTCGGGTGGGAAAGGATCCCAAATCCCACCCGGTGCCACCCCTGCCCTGGCAGGGACACCTCCCAGTGTCCCAATGTCCAACCTGGCCTTGGGCACTGCCAGGGATCACAGCCACAGCTGCTCTGGGCACCCTGTGCCAGGGCCTCAACACCCTCAGGGAACAATTCCTGATTCCCAATCTCCCATCCAGCCCTGCCCCTGGCAGTGGGAGCCATTCCCTGTGTCCTGTCCCTCCAGCCCTTGTCCCCAGCCCCTCTCCAGCTCTCCTGGAGCCCCTTCGGGCCCTGCCAGGGGCTCTGAGCTCTCCCTGGATCCTGGATCCTTCTCCTCTCCAGCTGAGCACCCCCACGTGTCCCAGCCTGGCTCCAGAGGGGCTCCAGCCCTGGGACCATTTGGTGCCTCCTCCAGACTCTGCAGCAGCTCCAAACATTTCTGGTGTGTGACGGGGACAGAGGAGCGGCTGGGGCACAGTCAGTCGCTCTGGCAGTGGGGATGTCCCTGGGCAGTCCCCGAGGAGCTGCTGCAAGGAGCAGAGCTGACCCAGGGCCCCCCTGGGCCCGGGGAGCACCCGCTGCTCCCACGCTCCCTCCTCCCCTGGCTGGTGCCACACGTGGATTTATCCCTGATCCCACTCTCCCACGGGAGCACGGGGTGTGGCCAGAATGTGTTGGCAGCTTTTTCATTTACGCTGCTCTAGGTGGGGAGGCATTTTTATAATTCCCGTGGTTATAATTCCCATTCACCTGGGCTGTTCCAGAGGGGGCTGGCTGTCCATGAAGCCTCTCCTGGAATGCTGGCACAGGGTGACCCCCTCCAGGCTCAGGGGGGGGGTCTGTACACCCGGAACAGCTCTGTGCTTTATTTGCTGACTCCGTTCTCTCTCCAGGATCACTCCTTCAAGCTCATGAGCGAGGCTGACAGCGCTTCCAGCGGGAACAAGCCCGTGGCGTCCACCCCAGTGCCAGGATCCCCGTGGTGAGGAGCTGAGGAGCCCTTCCCCGGTGCCACCCCCTCCCCAAGTGCCTTCCTGGGCTGGGACACGGGGGGAGCGCCGCCAGGGGCTCAGCAGCACGGCTGGGTCCTGCTGCAGCTCCTGGCACAGCTTCTCCTCGTCGGTCCTGGCCTGATGGAGAAGGTGGGAGGGAGCCAGGAGCAGAGGCAGAGCCCCGGGGTCTGCAGGGTGGGCTCTGCCTCGCCGTGTCTCAGCGCCCGTGGTGCCCGCCTCGGGCAGAGAGGAGAAGCAGCGTGTGCAGGAAATGGTGCTGCTTTGCAGGGCCACCTCCTGCCTGTCCCGGTTCCTCCGGCGGCTCTGCCCGCCTCGCAGAGCCGCTCTGGGTGGGTCTGACACCGCCTGCGGCTCCTGGTCCTCGTGCCCTGAGCACGTTCCCAGGCAGGTGACAACAGCAGCTGGGTCAAGCTCTTGTGGCAGTTTGAAATAGAGAAACCTTTCTGCACTTTCTGGCCTGAGTGGCTGGCAGGAGGATTTTTCTCTCCTTTCCCCCTGTAACAATCAGTTTGTACTAGGGGCTGACACCCACGGGAT
Organism: Hirundo rustica; assembly: GCF_015227805.2. Taxonomy (NCBI): domain Eukaryota; kingdom Metazoa; phylum Chordata; class Aves; order Passeriformes; family Hirundinidae; genus Hirundo; species Hirundo rustica. The sequence continues at coordinate 35,150,973 of NC_053457.1, read as the reverse complement.
CTTTGCTCCAAGCCCCGTCCAGCCTGGCCTTGGACACCTCCAGGATCCCGTCTAACCCTGCCAGCCAAGCCTCATGCCCGCATTTTCCCCTTCCTTCTGGAGGAGCTGTGGTATTTCTGGAGCCTCCTTTGGGACTGTTCCTGCCCGTGCCCTGGCGCTCTCCAGGAGGGGTCGGGGCCTCTGGGAGAACAGAGCTTCCCACAGTCCCATAACTCTTCCAAGTCATTCCAGTTCAGAGCAGGAACCTCTCACGTGAGAGATCCAGTGGTTTGTGGTCCAAACCACTGTGCACAAAAAGAAACATGAAGTATTCATGAAGTATTTGCAGTATGTGTACTGTGCATTAACTAGAGTTACATAGGTAATGAGTTGGGAAGTTTATTAAAGACATTTATCATCTGCACATCACCGAATCCAGGATGCCCAAACTTCCATGGGTTTGTACAGCTGGTTTTATGGGACCTTACCTGTCCTACACAGGGCGTGTGGGGTCATTTTATGGCAGCACCCTGCAGTGAGGGAGCGCTTTTCCTGTTTCCATCCCTGTACTGGACCCTTTTAAACCCAGCTTTACTCCCTGCTTTTAATAACAATTAAGCACCAGAGCTTGTAATTACAAGATTTGTTCCTTCCAGGTATTTTTGCTTCAGAGAGCAACATTTTCCTCCCAGCAGCCTGTGTGTGTGTGTGTGTGTGTGTCTCAGTCAGAGAGGGTTCAGCTCTCATTGGGATTCAGGAGGCGCCGGCCTGAGATGGAAATCCTGGTTTTTTATTTACATATAAATTTAGGGACGTACATCTCCAGGTTTTTGAACGCCTGTTAAGGATGGTGCAGTAGTTATTTTCGTATTATTTTGGCCGATTCCGAACTAATGTCAGGACAAGAACCGCTGCCCTGCATGTTTTCCCTGGCCGAGCCCAGGGGCTGCGCCTGGTGCTGCAGGGCTTGGTCACGTGTGGCACATCCCAAACAGCCCGAATTCCATCCCAAAGACGTGGGACAGGGCGCTGGGCTGGAGTCACCTGGCAGGAGGTGGGGGGTGGCACAGGGAAGCCGTGGGGACGGCACGGGAATGTCATTGGGAATGCCACTAGGATGCCATGGGCATGTCATGATGATACTGTTGGAATGGCATGGGGATGGCACGGGGATGGCAAAGGGATGCCTTTGGGATGCCACGGAGATGGCACGGGGATGGCATTGGGATGGCATTTGGGATGATATGGGGAAGGCACAGGGATGGCAGAGGGATGCCATGGGGATGGCAGAGGAATGTCATTGGGAATGCCATGGGGATGGCACAGGGATGCTGTGGGAATGGCACAGGGATGCCATGGGGATAGCCCAAGGACATCACTGGGATTGTCCTGGGAATGGCACAGGAATGTCATTGGGAATGCCATGGGGATGGCACAGGAATGTCATTGGGAATGCCATGGGGATGGCACAGGGATGTCATTGGGATTGCCCTGGGGATGGCACAGGGATGCCGTGGGGATGGCACAGGGATGCCATGGGATAGCCCAAGGACATCATTGGGATTGTCCTGGGAATGGCACAGGGATGTCATTGGGATTGCCCTGGGGATGGCACAGGGATGCCGTAGGAATGGCACAGGGATGCCGTGGGGATGGCACAGGGATGTCATTGGGATTGCCCTGGGGATGGCACAGGGATGCCATAGGGATGGCACAGGGATGCCATGGGGATGGCACAGGGATGCTGTGGGAATGGCACAGGGATGCCATGGGGATGGCACAGGGATGCCCTGGGGATGGCACAGGGATGCCCTGGGGATGGCACAGGGATGCCGTAGGAATGGCACAGGGATGCCGTAGGGATGGCACAGGGATGCTGTGGTTGCCCCTTTCCCCACCAGCACGGCAGGTGAGGCCGTGTGTGGGGGGAGGACAGAGTTCCCTGTCCAGGGCAGGGCAGGGCTGGGGTCCCCGTGGTGTCCCCAAGGTGTCCCTCAGTGTCCCTGTGGTGTCCCCAAGGTGTCCCTCAGTGTCCCAGGGTGTCCCTCAGTGTCCCCAAGTGTCCCTTGGTGACAGGTGTCCCTTGGTGTCCCCGGGGTGTCCCTCAGTGTCCCAGGGTGTCCCCAGGTGTCCCTCGCTGTCCCTCGGTGTCCCCAGGTGTCCCTTGGTGTCAGGTGTCCCTCGGTGTCCCCGGGGTGTCCCTCGCTGTCCCTCAGTGTCCCCAGGTGTCCCTTGGTGTCAGGTGTCCCTTGGTGTCCCCGGGTGTCCCTCGCTGTCCCTCAGTGTCCCCGGGTGTCCCTCAGTGTCCCCAGGTGTCCCTTGGTGTCAGGTGTCCCTTGGTGTCCCCGGGTGTCCCTCGCTGTCCCTCAGTGTCCCCGGGTGTCCCTCAGTGTCCCAGGGTGTCCCTTGGTGTCCCTCAGTGTCCCCAGGTGTCCCTCGCTGTCCCTCAGTGTCCCCGGGTGTCCCTTGGTGTCAGGTGTCCCTTGGTGTCCCCGGGGTGTCCCTCAGTGTCCCAGGGTGTCCCCAGGTGTCCCTCGGTGTCCCAGGGTGTCCCCAGGTGTCCCTTGGTGTCAGGTGTCCCTCAGTGTCCCGGGGTGTCCCTCGCTGTCCCTCGGTGTCCCCGGGTGTCCCTCGGGGCTGCAGTGCCCGGTGGCTGGCCAGGCTCTGAGGCTGCTTTGTCGCTTGGAGCAGGTGTGTAGTCTGGACCGGAGATGACCGGGTGTTCTTCTTCAACCCCACCATGCAGCTGTCAGTGTGGGAGCGGCCGCTGGACCTGAGGCACCGCGGGGACATCAAGCGGCTGCTCGAGGACCCCCCGCACAAGCGCAAGCTGGAGGCCGCAGCAAGTAACCAAAGCCTGGCCTTGTCCCCCTCTCCCTGACCTCCGGCAGCCGCTGGAACTGGAGCTGGGTGTGCCCGGGGGAGGTTGGAGGCGCGGGGTTAGAGCGGGGAGATCCGCGGCCGAGGAAAATTCGGCGTTGGTGGCAAAGTCCCGGTTGTCACTGGAGGGCTGAGCTGGGGGATTGAGCCTCCTCCTTCCTGGCAGTGCAGGAGCAGGTGGCTTCCCGCAGGAGAGGGACAAACCCCTCTCAGAAGCTGAGTCATTGAAAACCGATATAGTCACGGACAAAGACCCTCTAACTAATTAAAGTTAGACAGTGGTGTATTTGTTCACCATGGGCGGCACGGGAGTCATCTCCGAAAGGCGTGGCCGCCCCGAACAAGGCTCTTTGCTCTCTATTTATTTTCCAAGACCTTACCTACAATACATACGCATAACCCCAGCACCTCCCATCCCCGCTCTGTATTAAAATGAGGCTATCAGTCCTTCACGTGTGCGCAGTTCTTCTCTGAATTGGGTCGGTGGTCTCAAATTGGGTCAGTGGTCTCAAAGGATGAAGTCAGGAGAGTCTTCATCAGGTCTCTGTGACCCTCTGGCACTGTCCAAGGTCCTCTGCTTCGTGATTGATTGATACCAAGTCCAGGTGCTGGCCATTGTTCTTAGTGGTTTCAGTCTGTTCTTATGACAGTTCACTTACTCCACTTTTTCTATAAACAAGCTCATAATAGAACAGTTAGCTCTAGCTGGGGCATCTAATAATCATTAACCTACCACTTACTAATCTAACTTACATTTTGGTCAATATGAATTGCTTCTAACCCTTAGCTAAAATCTTAACTCTTTAAAGTCACGTTTCAAAGCACAGGCTGTTTGGTTGCCCGAGGCCAAGGCGCGCGTTGGGAGCGCGCTGTTGCGTCGCTGGGCTGCTCCCGGCACTCCACGGCTGATGATCACCCAGCCAAGGAGGGGGGATCCCAGCAGTGACCCTCCAGGGGCACTGAGAGGTTCGGGGCAAAGGCTCCCTGCTCCTGGGAGCTGCTGTGTCCCCTGGCAGCGCTCCCGCGGCTTTACAGGGAGTGCTGTCCCTTACCGGGGACACCGGCCACGGGAACTGCTCCTGGCCTTGGCTGCTCGCAGCTCCTGACCGCTCTGGTTCTGGGCGTGGAAGAGCAGCCACCGTCCCTCAGCTGCTGCTGGCTCCTCCGTGGGGAGCGGGGAGAGCCCAGGGGAAGGAAGGGACACTTTTGGGATTGCTCCAGGAGCTGTTTTATGGCTGGCTCGGGGTGCTGGCACTGCCAGGCTGCTGCAGGACCTGCCCCGTGCCCCCGGGCCAGCAGGGATGGGCACGGCCTTTGATCCACGGGGACAGCTGCCAGTGAGCCCCTGCGACCCCAAATTAACCCTGCAAAACCCAAATTAACCACTGCAAACCCCTAATAACCACTGCAAACCCCAAATTAACCACTGAAAACCCCAAATTAACCACTGCAAACCCCTAATAACCACTGCAACCCCAAATTAACCACTGCAACCCCCTAATAACCACTGCAAACCCCTAATAACCACTGCAAACCCCTAATAACCCCCGCAAAACCCAAATTAACCACTGCAAACCCCTAATAACCACTGCAAACCCCAAATTAACCACTGCAAACCCCAAATTAACCACTGCAACCCGCAAGTAACCCCTGCAAAACCCAAATTAACCACTGCAAGCCCCCAAATAACCCCTACAAACTCCAATGAGCCACTGCAAACCCCAAATAACCACCACAACCCTCAAAAATACACCCGCAAACCCCCAAGTAACCCCCACAAACCCAAAATAACCACTGCAAACCGCTTAATTAACCCCTGCAAACCCCTAATTAACAACTGCAGCCCCCAAGTAACCACTGCAAACCCCAAGTAACCACCGCAACCCTCAAAAATACACCCACAAACCCCCTAATTAACCCCCACAAACCCCAAATAACCACTGCAAACCCCTAATTAACCCCTGCAAACCCCTAATTAACCCCTGCAAACCCCCAAGCAGCCACAGCCCGGTGCCTGCAGGGAGATGAAAGTGAGGCATTATCAGTTTTGTGCCAGCAGAAAGGCAGCTCCGGGGAGGGCTCTCTGCCTGCGCCCCCCTTTATCACCACCGCCTGTAATTACATTTTCCTCCATGAATTTCCACAGCAGGTGCTTGTGTGTTTATTCCTGTATAATTTGAAGGACTTTAGCTGCGGATCCTCCAAAGCCTCTCTGCTGAAATTCGTTCTGCAGGAGGAAAACGGAGCTTTTAATTGCAGAATGCATTGAAAGCTGAGTGAATTCCTGCCAAGGGGTGGCCAGAGACCAAGCCCAGGGTCATTGTGCGTGGTCTCTATCATTGTTCCTGCCCTGTAATTAATTAACAAAAGAGTCTAAAGTCAGGGCTGATAGGTGTCACTTGAAAAATCTATTTTTTGCTATCTTCAATCCTTTTCATTTATTCTCTCTACCACAAAGATTTGATTCATTCTCCTGTTTTGTTTGTTTTTTTTATGGCTGTGACTCTCGTTGTTGTTAAACAGTCTTAATCTTCCCTGCTGTAATTGGGCCTTGTGGCTGCTCAGTGTCGGAGCAGTTTGTAATTAGTGTAGATTAGCTCCGAGGTGAGGGGGATTATTTGTTACCTCTTCTCTTAGCTTGTAATCTCCAGTCAATAAATAACACAAACCAGCTGAGTGTTCCCAACAATGCTTCCCACACTTATTTAGATGAGTGGCTGCTGCTGAGTTTTAATTAGAACTTTCAAATCAATCATCTCAAAATAAAACAAACAAACAAACAAAAAAAAGATGTCAAGCAGAGTTATCCACGGGATGCTCTGGGTTGGCTCTGCTGAAGGATAGAGTGCTTTTTAAATTCGGGCATCAATGAAAAATGGCTCATTCCTCAATTACTCCTCCTCCACCAAGTGCTTGTTCCAGGAGATGGAAGTGGCTCTTCCCCAGAGGGTTCCCATCAGGCCATCCATGGGGTCGGACAGCAGGGACAGCTCCTCCCGGGGCCAAGAGCCATCGTTTCCCTGCTTCCATCTCCTCCTTCCCTGCCCCAGGGTCTCTCTGGCTGCTCAGGCTGAGGAAGATTTCCCAGCTCATTGATAGAAAATGGACATCATGGGGTCATCAAACCATGGAGCGGCTGGGGTGGGAGGGAGCTCCAATCCCACCCCTGCCATGGCAGGGACACCTCCCGCTGTCCCAGGCTGCTCCAGCCCCAGTGTCCAGGCCCTGGACACCGCTGGTAGAATTCCTGCTGGAAAGCAGGGATGATGTGACTGATGGATTCCCACCGGTGATTTGGACCCTCTGGCACCCAGACAAGGGCCTGAAGCCCATCCCTGGGAGCACATGAGCATTCCCAGCCCGTGTGCTGTGCTGGGGACCCTCCAGTGCAGGATGTGACCGCTGGTGCTGTGTCCTTTGGGGGTTCGGTGAGAGCTGCAGAGGTGAAGGGAAAGTGTTCCAGAATTCAGGATTTGTTCCCCCCGTTTCTGTCTGTGGCTGAAACCCCAAGCTCTGGGTCCCTCAGGGACCCGTGTGCAGGGCAGGGGGTGGCCTGGCGCTGCAGCCTCAGCAGGGTGGGGGGTGTTGGATCTCCCAGCCCTGCCAGGTGCTGCTGGAATTCCTGGGAAAGCGCCCTGAGATGGGCTGAGCCCAGGAGAGGTGGGGAAGGAGGAAGCTCTGGGGGGAGTTACCCCAGCGAGTCCTTCAGGCTGTCAGCACGGAAGTGGTTTTGCAGGAATGTCGTTAGTTGCATTTTGAAGGGAAGGGAGGAGGGAGGATCGGGTGGAGCAATAATGAGATTTAAAGCAGTCACGTCATGAATGAGAAATGAGGAATTTTGCTGACTGGAAATGGCCACTTTACCGCTGTTGCTTCCACTTGGATGAAGGCAATTCCGCAGATTTTATAAAATACTTGTTATTTTTAACACCCTCTGTGGGGGGTGAAAGCCAGGAAATACCTGAGCAGCAAAGATGAGGGAAAGGAAGCCAATCTGAGGAATTTGTATTCCCATTCATCTCGTTCAAATCTGATAAGAACTCATTTCTTTTCAGCAGACAAGTGTGTTAGCTCTTGTCCAGGGGATGAAAATGATGATCTGAGCATCAAAACTAAGAGGAATAAGTAAGTCCTGGAGTTTACGTCTCTGTATTTCATGGTGGGAAGGGCTGGTACAAAGAAGGGCAATTCAAATGAGTTTTTGTTCTGGGTGGGTGAAGGACGGGAGCCATTCTCCAGGTGTCCAGTCCTCACCAGAGCCAGGATTCTCTGCAGCCCCTGTTCCCAATCCATTTTTGTCTGGGGAGCTCTTCCTTTATGGAATGCCAGGGTTATTCCAAAGGCATTGGATAAAAGCTTCCCCTCACTGAGGTGCAGCAGATTCTCGTGCTCTGGGGGTTGCAGGCTCAGAACCAGCCCCAGGCGCTGCTGGTACTGACCTTCATCACCACGTGTGCCTCTCATTCTCCTGCAGCCAGGACAGGAAAAGGGGGTCTGAGGGGTGCACACTTCCCAGGTCCGTGTTTGTGGTGCATTGTCACAGGTGTGCTGAACTGAATATTGTGATTTTTGGCATGAATAAAAGACCCCTTTAGGGCCCCCTCTCCCTGCACCTCGAGTTTGGGTGCCAGATGCCTCTGCTGGCCCCAGGTGACCATCCTGGCTCACAGCCCCAGGTCTGGCCCCAGCTGCAGCTCTGGGGGAGCTCCCCAGCTGTGAGCGCCCAGCGGCTCCAGGCTGTCGGGTTTAATTCCCCGGCATTCAGGTGGTTTTAGAGTCCTGGCCCTCTGCACAGCTCTGTGCCAAACGGAAGGAAGAGACGGAGTCTTCAGGTTTAGATTTTTCAAGGTTGCATGTTTTGTTTATTGTTTCTTATCTTACAATTTTCTCAGTGTCCAACAGATGTTTGCCACGGCTTGGACTTCTGACGACTCCTCCCGGACTGGGCTGTCCTTATCTTTTATACTAATTGCTACGTATTTCTTATTTACTATTTCTTACCAATGTCTATCACTAATACTAAAAAGGTCATCTTTACTCTGACCCAATCCTCACTAACTACTTTGTGCCAACGTCACTGCAGAAATGGAGTGAGGGAAGGAGAAATGAAGAAGAAAGAGACAACGCCCCAAATTCTCCATCTTACCCCCATTCACTTCAATGCTATAAACCTAAATATACTGTTTTTTCACCCTGTGATATACCAAACTACTATTTTTACACTCTTGTGGCCTGCAATGCTTCCTGCAGTGCAAGAAGCCTTTCCCATGGACTGAGATCAAAGCCAGTGTCCCTCTGGGCTCTGGGCTGGGGTCCCAGACCCCCCTGCCCAGGTCCCCGACCCTCCAGGGCAACTAAAGGAATGCCCTGGACTCCAACACCAGGCCACCATCATTCTACCAGTTGTGGTAGGATCCAATTAATTAATAATTGAATTACTGGGGTACTGTGGAGACAGGGCTGGATTTTCACTCTTTGGGGCGTTTCCCAGGAGTCTGGCAGGATCTGGGGCTGACCCCACTGGGCAGGGCACTGGGGCCTGGCCGGGGGCTCTCTGCAGGGCTGGCTTTTCCTGGGGAGCTCCACAGGCATGTGGAGTTCTGCTGCCTCCGTAATTTGGGTGCTAATTTTCACTAGGTGCCCCAAAGTCTGCAGGAGAGGTGCGGGGGTCTTGCAGAGAAGGCGAACGCTGCTGTTCCGTGGTTGTTTCTCTCCCTCAGAAGCCTTTTGCCGCCCTGCAGAAGGAATAATCTTGAATATGGAATTGTCCACGCTCCTGTCGTGTTGTCCTGGCGCGTCCCAGGGAGGATTAAAAGGATGTAAAGGGTTGAATCCCCCAGCATTGCTGACCCCTGTCTGTCTCGCCCTGTCAAGGACAGAGGAGTGCCAGGCTGCGGGCGGCGCTGAGGAGGAGCAGGGACGGGAGGAAGGCTCTGCCAGCCCGATCTCGCCGCCCCTGGAGGAGAGGATCACCCACTTCAGGGACATGCTGCTGGAGAGGGGGGTAAGGAAGGGCCCTTCCCGGGGCACAGCGCGCTCCTGGAGCAGCCCTGGGGCTGGGGACACCCATGGTGGCATTTCCCCCCTGCCCCCCTGGGAGCTGGGAGCCCTCTCCACACAAATCCCCAGAGACACAGCCAGGGATATCCAGGGGCTCTTGCAGCAGGGTCGGTGCCTCAGCAGGATGTGGGGCAGTGGGCACAGCCATCCCAGGGCTCCAGGAATCCCAAAGGGCAAAGGACACGTCCCGGCCAGCACTCACACCCCAGGAGCTGTCCTGGTGAGCTCCTGAGGGTCCATCACCAAAACTTCCAGCGCTGCGGAGCCAATTTCACTTACTGGCCATCCAAAATCATGGAATCATGGAATGGTTTGGGTTGGGAGGGATCCCAAATCCCACCCAGAGCCACCCCTGCCATGGCAGGGACACCTCCCACTGCCCCAGGCTGCTCCAGCCCCAGTGTCCAACCTGGCCTTGGGCACTGCCAGGGATCCAGGGGCAGCCACAGCTGCTCTGGGCACCCTGTGCCAGGGCCTCAACACCCTCCAGGGAACAATTCCTGATTCCCAATCTCCCATCCATCCCTGCCCTCTGCCAGCATAAAGCCATTAATGCTTGTCCAGATCCCTGGAAAAGGATGTTCTGGAGATGGTTCCAGCTGTGCTGGAGCTGCAGGAGCAGGGAGTGCTCCGGGTTTGGGCTCACTGGGGACAGGGAGGTGTGAAATGAGCAGTGGGCGCAGATTTTCTGTCTCCCCCCACGCTGCCACGTGTATCCCATAAAGGAAATGTCATTCCTGCGGGAAATACAGCCCAAGGTGGCTGTTGTCAGGCACTAAAGCCTGTAAAATTTATCCCAGTAATCAGCAGGCTTTAAAGGGGGATAATTAGAGCTTCAGCAGCTTAGCAGTGAATTATCCCCATGCCAGAGCTGCTTTATTCATGCAGCTTGTTATTTATGCTGCAGAAATGCAGAAGGGCCACGAACGAGCCCTGGGTGAAGACTTCGCTGGCAGATTGGAACTCAGGGGGCAATAAGTCAATATTTGGAAGGATTAGGGGTGTTCTGGAACAGGATTCTCAGGTGCTTCTGTGTAAGATATGCTCCTAAAATTAAGAACTTTGGGATATTCACAGTTTGGATTTGCTAAAGTTTAAAAAGGGGGAGAGAAGAGGTTACTTTGCTTTTACCCTGAACATTTTTGAACTGTCCAGCTCAGCAGCGGCTGCTTGGCATGGCTGAAGCACAGGGAGGCCATTAATGCCATTTAAATCTGATTATTCAGTGACCATCCCCTGCCCTTTCCTCCTCAAGGAGCTGCCGGATGGAATCACAAAGAGCTCGGAGCAGGCGGAGTTTGCCAGTGGAGTTCTGCAGCTTCCTACAGAAATGATGTCAACAGGAGAATATTTATTGTAACATTTTAAAAATAGAGGGGGTTTGAGGGAGCTCCAAGACACTGCCACTCTTTATTCTGAAGTCTGGGGTGTAACCTGGATATTCCTCTAGAAGTTTCAGAGTTTCCACAGAATTCTGAGAGGAAGAGGAAAATGTAAGGTTCTTCCTGGCTCCCTCTCCCCCCCAGCATCAAAATATCCACGCTCTAAGCCAGCATTTCCAGGAAAGCCCTCTCCCTGCTGGGCTGCTCCCAAGACTTCTGAAAGGATCCCACGGCATGTTTTTTTTCCTCAGGGTTTCCCTTTCTTAATCCCAGGGAGAGAGGGGGATTTGTGTGTGAGTGTAACTGGAATTAAATCAGGAATACCACGTTATTTTAGGTGACGCGTGCCAAATGTGCGATGTAGTAATTGCTGAATGATTACATGATGAGTTAGCCTGAGCTTAATTAGCTTTGAGCTCAGAGTGCGCTCTGTGCTGGGAACAACGCTGATGTCCAGGAGAATGTCCAAGGCACCGGGAAAAGAGGATTCCTGGAAACCCTGGAGCTCAGGACACAGGGGAACAGGGAGGGGACCTTGGGCTGTGGGAAGGGGATGTTGGGGGGACATGACCTCAGATCCCCAAAGGCAGCCTGAGCCTTGGATTTTCCAATGGCCTCAGATCCCCAAAGACAGCCTGAGCCTTGGATTTTCCAATGGCCTCAGATCCCCAAAGACAGCCTGAGCCTTGGATTTTCCAATGGCCTCAGATCCCCAAAGGCAGCCTGAACCTTGGATTTTCCAATGGCCTCAGATCCCCAAAGACAGCCTGAGCCTTGGATTTTCCAATGGCCTCAGATCCCCAAAGACAGCCTGAGCCTTGGATTTTCCAATGGCCTCAGATCCCCAAAGGCAGCCTGAGTCTTGGATTTTCCAATGGCCTCAGATCCCCAAAGACAGCCTGAGCCTTGGATTTTCCAATGGCCTCAGATCCCCAAAGGCAGCCTGAACCTTGGATTTTCCAATGGCCTCAGATCCCCAAAGACAGCCTGAGCCTTGGATTTTCCAATGGCCTCAGATCCCCAAAGACAGCCTGAGCCTTGGATTTTCCAATGGCCTCAGATCCCCAAAGGCATTTGGGGAACTTTGGATTTTCCAATGGCTTCAGATCCCTAAAGGCAGCCTGAGCTTTGTATTTTCCAATCTCAAACCACTCTGAGAGGAAAATCAGTCCACTTAAAGCCACTTTGCTTCATCAGAGTTTTCCTGCTGGAGTGTTAATTACTGTTTAATTATACTTCACATCCTTGTGTTTTTTCAGTGAATTCACTCTATTGTAATTAGTTGGAGTGATTAGAATATTTTATTTCCTTCAGATTTTTCTGTAGCCAACAAATTACCCGGGATGTTTAGAAGGTTTTGAAGTAGTGGGAATTGTCCCTGCCCAGGCAGGGGATGGATCTGGGAGGTCTTTGAGATCCTTTTCAACCCTAAGTGCTCCATGATTCTGATGCCCTGGGAAGGCTGAGCTGGAACAGAGACTGGGCAGAGCTGGAGAATAAAGCAGAGATTTATTGAAAGGACTTTAGGGTACAACTTGGGCAGGACAAGAGCCTGGCCAGGGGTACACCCAAGGTGGGCACAAAATGGACACAAAATGGACACAAAATGGACAGAGAATGATCACAAAATGGTCACAAAATAGTCACAAAATGGACAAATGGTCACGAGGTCTCACCCTTTGATCAGTTCTGGTCCATTTGCACATTGGGGTTTCATTGTCCCATCCCAGCTCCAGGCTGTGAGGTCCCATCCTTCTCGTTCCTCCCTCCAGCCACCGCTGTTTGTGCTTTGGGGCTGAAAGTTGTCCTTGGTGTGCAGCAGGAGCAGGATTTGTTTTGTGTCCCTGCTCTGAGTGACCCTGAGTGTGAGCTCAGAGCTGCACCAGGGCAGCACAGAACATGAAATACATTAAGGATAAAACTCCAGGCATCAATTCCATGACTCCACGAGGCTGGACGCAGCCCTGCAGGGCGTGACGTTCCCATCCCAGTGGCCGTGGGAATGTGGTGCTTCCAGGGTGTTCCCTGCCAGCTTTCCCTGTGTGCCTGGGGTCACAATTCCAGCTCTGGAGTTAGGATTGTCCCTGTCGTGGGAACTGGTGCCGCTGCTGCACGAGCAGCACCACAGACTGGCATTTCCTGCCTGCTGCAGATCCCTTCCACCACGGGCGGGGAGCGAGCGTCTCCCCGAGCCTCGCTGAGGAGCCCCTCACTCCTGCTGCTGTGGTGGCCGCCAGAGCCCCGCCGGAGACCCAAACCCACCTTCAGCCGCCCCAAGAACCCTGCCCAGGGTCCCTCAGCTCCCCCAACTCCTGGGAACACCGCCTCCTTCCCATCCTCACGAAAGGCTGTGCCCGCAGGTGTCGGCGTTCTCCACGTGGGAGAAGGAGCTGCACAAGATCGTGTTTGACCCGCGCTACCTCCTGCTCAACCCCGACGAGAGGAAGCAGGTGAGCCGGTGTTCTCTGCCTCAGGACAGCGCGTTATCGGCCCCACGAAGGTGGATCACGCTCTGAGGGCTGAACAGCAACCTCTCAGAAATGGCTCATGAAAAACCAGCCAGGCAGCGAGATCGGAGGTGTTTGGAAAAACAAAAAGGTTTGAATTAAAGCCAAAATAAACTATACAGAACAAAAGAATAAAAGCCGTGCACAGTGCAGGGAGGTTCCTTACACCTCCTAAGACACCCTGAAAATATCCTGAGAATCTCCCTGCTCTCTCTGAAGTATTCAATGATCCAGGAGGGGTTTTTGGCTGCTGCCCCGTAGAAAACAGCTACAGATCCTGAGTTAAATTCCAAGGGTCCAGCAGCTGCCTTTGTGCTGGCACTGGGCCAGTCATGGTAAGAAGAGCATCGAAATCTCTGGATCTTTTTCCTTGTAAGTTCAAGGATAAAGCTGAAACTCTTTCCTAGCACGGGGACACCTGTGAGTGTGGGGGGTGACCTGTGCCCCCAGGCCGGCCCCGGCTGCAGACACCTCCCAAATCAGCCAGGATCCCGGGGCAGTGTTCCTGGCGGGAACAAAGGGTTCCAGCGGATCAGGGTTTCCCTGTGGAGGCTCCCAGGTGTGGCTCAGCCCGCCGGGGGTGATGCTCACCGGGCACAGGGAGGGGTCTGGGGGCTCTGGGAGTCGGTCCCTTCCCGCTCTGGATCTCCTGTGGTTCCCAGTGCTGTCTCCTTGGACGAGCAAGTGCCACAAGGGTTGATCCCCGGGACAGGCTCCCGTCCCTTGGGATGCAGGAACAGCTCCTGGGCCTGGCAAGCCTGGCTGCAGGGAGGGGAATGGCCGTAATTCCACCCTGGATTATTGGGGTACTGTGGAGACACGGCTGGATTTTCACTCTTTGGGACGTTTCCCAGGAGTCTGGCAGGATCTGGGGCTGACCCCACTGGGCAGGGCACTGGGGCCTGGCCGGGGGCTCTCTGCAGGGCTGGCTTTTCCTGGGGAGCTCCACAGGCATGTGGAGTTCTGCTGCCTCCGTAATTTGGGTGCTAATTTTCACCAGGTGCCCCAAAGTCTGCAGGAGAGGTGCGGGGGTCTTGCAGAGAAGGTGAACGCTGCTGTTCCGTGGTTATTTCTCTCCCTCAGAAGACTTTTGCCGCCCTGCAGAAGGAATAATCTTGAATATGGAATTGTCCGTTTTTTAAATAAACAGGATGAAAAATGAACTTATTCCATATTGTGCCCTGGCTCTCCAGAGAGCTTCCTGTAGGTATTTACCAGAGGACTGGGCACATACATCTTCATTTACTCCCTTTCCAATACTTCCCTTCCTAAGGAAAAAAAAGTGAAACACAATGATAAGGAAATACAGGAATGAAAATGTATGAGGAGCTGCCAGGATGGAAAGTGCTGCTGAAGAGCCTGAGCAGGGAGTTTGGGATTTATTTCAGGGCACGGGCAAGGGCAGCACCTGGACCTTGAGGAGTCAATCAAGACACATTCCTCGGAATCGTGGAATCATTTTCTCAGCCTCGGAGCAGCCTGGGCCCGTGGGCCAGGGCAGGGGTGGGACTGGCTGGGCTTTAAGGTCCCTCCAACCCAAACCAGTCTGGGCTTCTGGGATTAATACAAACACCGCTTCTCTTTAAATAAACGCCCAGTTACAGCCGGGACAGAGGGCCAGTCCTTGGAAGTGATGGAATAAAAACTCCTGGACACGTGGGGAGGGCAGATGAGGACTGCAGGCCCCGGGGCTGCAGAAATCCCCCAGAGGCTTTGTCAATAACTCCTGGTCCTGTGTCCCTTCCTTGGCCAGATTTTCGAGCAGTTTGTCAAGACCCGGGTGAGGGAGGAGTACAAAGAGAAGAAGAACAAGTTGCTGTTGGCCAAGGAAGAATTCAAGAAGCTTCTGGAGGAATCCAAGTTATCCCCAAGGTGGGCATTGCCTTAGGAAGGGTTGGGAAGCTCGGCTTTGTCATTTGGGCTGAGTTTTCAGCCCAGGATTCTTCACAGCCAGTGGAAGATCCTGTTCCAATGCTGGGATGACATTTCTTCCATGATATTTCCCGTGTTTTCTTGTTGTATACCTGGGAGAGGAAATATTCCATCTCTCCCTCCATCTCTCCCTCCATCTCTCCCTCTCTCTGTCCCTTCCCCTCTCCCTCCTTCTCTCAGAAGGTGCAATGCTTTGCACTGCACATCTATTTTCTATCCCTCTATATGCCGTGATTATAGAACACGCATTACTTACGGAAAATCAGTACCTCAGTGCTCAGTCTCATCTGTATTACACATGCAGGTGTAATTACTCAGAAATCGTATTTAGTCTTGGCGTTTGGTGGAAGAGAAATTCAATTTCACCAAGTTCCTGTTAATGCCACACCATTAAATTCATGGAATGTCTCCCTGCCTGTGGCAGGGGGTTGGAGGAAGATGATCTGTGAGGTTTCTCCCGACCCAAACCCTTCTGTGACTCTACAATTCTGTGATTAAATTAAAATACAGCGTGCGAGGCACAATTTATGTTTCGCTTTGTTTTCCAAGTGACGGATCCAGGCTCACACAGTGGCAGTGCTTAGGGCAGTGCTTTCTCATTTGAAAATTACAGGAAAATAAGGGGGCTTGTGTCATAAATATTGTTAAATTGCTGGAACAAAGAAATGACTGTTTTCTCTGACAAAATATGCGGATAATTATTCAGCACGACCTGTGTGGGCACACGGATCCAAACGGCACGTAGGGCTGTAATAATTGTAATTACATGAAACATTTTACGACAAAACTAAGAATATTCTGGGCTGATGTCCCACCCAAACTCTGCTTCCAGCACTGATATTCCCAATCCCCAAGGGAAAAGCTGTGCTGGCCCCGAGGCCAGGAGCGTTTCACCCCTGAAGCGTTTTGGGAGCTGAGGAAGCTCCTTTCCCTGCCTTGATTTAGGCACACGATGAGAGAAATAAATCCCAAACATTTCCAATAAAAAGCAAAGAGTCACCTTGGGGAAAGGAGCTGGGCGTGCAGCCTGGAAGGCAATGAAGGTAGAAAACGCTGCCAGGAGAGCACTCGCCTCGGAAATACAAAACGTGCGGGAGTTCAAATAAAAACTCCTCCTCACTGGTGGTGAACGTTGTGCTAATGGTTCAGCAGCCTCCTGCCTACCAACAATCCGCTTTCAAATCCCAGAGTTAATCCTCGCTCATTGCAGGCTGCCCCAGCTGGCCAAAGCCCTAGGGTGGGGCTTCCCTCATCCCAGATTTCCATCCCGTTCCTGTCTAACATTCCCAGATCCCCTGGCTTGCGGCGTGGCTCCAGGTGGTCTTGGCACAGCCCCAGCTCCTCCTTGTCTCGTTTTCCACAGGACAACCTTCAAGGAATTCGCAGAGAAGTACGGCCGAGACCAGCGCTTCCGCCTCGTCCAGAAGAAGAAGGACCAGGAGCATTTTTTCAACCAGTTCATCCTTATTCTGAAAAAGAGGGACAAAGAAAACAGGATAAGGCTACGGAAAATGAGATAAAAGCAGCTGAGCCTGGCAAGGAGGACAGGCGCCCAGGCCGTGGCCGCGGGAAGGGATTCCAAGGAAGGGCGAAACGCTCGGGGTCCAGCAGCACCACCGGGAGCGGGAGGTCCCGAGGGAAAACTGCCTCCGAGCGGAGTTTGTGGAGCGCCCAGTGGATTTGGGAAGGCTGTTCTGCAGGAATGGGAAGAAGGATATTTTGTTCTCGAAGAATTAATGTTTCATATTGAAGCTCTCTTTTGTACGACATCCCGAGTTTGATGCATTTCTAATTGCCATGATGTGTCGATCCCTTAATTGTTTTAATTATGCAAATTACTTGTAATATACACAAGTTATGACTCCAATGCAGATTTATAATTAAGCAGAAGCAGATGCCATCCAGAGCGATCTCAAGGCATTTCCATCATTTTAGGGGAATTATCTCCAGCAATCTTTCGGCAACTCTGCATTTCCACCAAGCGCGTGGGGTCCGGTGGTCTGCAGGATCCGCTCCCGCCGCTCATCCGTCTCTGTCCAGTCCTCTGAGTAGTAGTAATCAGCTATTAATTGTTAATCTTGGTGAAGAGTGTGAAAATCTTGGCACATGTTCCATAGGAGAGCTCTCCGATCCAGAAGCCCCCGTGGCCGGGGTCCCCCTCAGCCTTCCAGCCCCAGTTCTGTGGTGAAGCCATCCCAGTCGGATTTGGGTTCTGTTCCTGTGTGTGAAGAGTCTGCATGAGATTTTTCTCACCGTATTTGTATAAATAAATATTTAACTTTTGTAATTAAAAAGCATTTCAAGCCTGTTTTCAGGGGGATTTCAGGGGTGAAACTTTTGCAAGGTTTTTTTTTGGTTTTTTTTTTCCCTTTTTTTTGGTGTTTTGTTTTGTTTTTTGTTGTTGTTTTGTGTGGGGGGTTTTTTTGTTTGTTTTGGTTTTTTGTTTTTGTTTTTGTTTGTTTGTTTGTTTTCCAGAACTCAAATGGAAAATGCTGTCAGGGATGGGATGGGATGGGATGGGATGGGATGGGATGGGATGGGATGGGATGGGATCCATGGGATGGGGGTTGTTGGGGGTCTGTGCAGGGCCAGGTGTTGGACTGGATCCTTGTGGGTCCCTTCCATCTCAGGATACTCTGGGACTCCAGGAAATAATGGGGAAAACAACACAGGGCTGGTGATTTTTACTGGAGAGATGGAAAACCAGAGGGACCTCCTGCCAGTCGTGATTAGTGTGCAAATTCCAGCGGGATCCATCGGAAATTTGGGAACAAAAGAGTCGCTCTGGCTACAAAGGTATCGTGGCTGGAGGAGCCTCAGGACATCTCTGCCTTTGTGCTGCTCCAAAGATGCTCTGATTGTCATTTTTTTTTCCCTCAGGAGACCTAAATTTTGAGTTATTGCTCCTTAAATCCATGGATTTTTGTTTGCTTGGAGCGAGGGGAATACTTTCCCTAACTCACAGTAATTTTTTATTTGGGTGTGTGCTGGGTATTTTGATAATCAAGGAGATAAAGGAACTTTCTGCTGCCTTGGGAAAATGAGCTGGGAATAACTCAGAGTGCCAGAACGAGGAGGAATGGCTTCCAGTGCCAGAGGGCAGAGTCAGTGGGATATTGGGAAGGAATTCCTGGCCGTGGGGGTGGGGAGGGACAAGGAAAAGGGCTGATCCAGGCCTTGCCCCCTGCCACAGGCCACATTCAGGGGCTGCTTTCCCTGCTCCCGCTGGAATCTCCAGCTGCTCTGTGGTTGCCATCAGGTGCTCCATGGTTCCACATCTCTGATGGATCTCCTGGATGTGCTCCTGCTCAGGTAAGTGCCCTGGGGCTTTTGGATAAGCTGCATTTTTTATTATTTTTTCCAATTTTCTAGGTGGAAAAACATTTCAAGGACTTTTTCATGGTTTTTAATAATTTTTAATGGTTTTCAGTTCAACCGAGGGCATTCAGAGACAGCCCTGGACACTCCCCAAACACCCAGGCCGGGACATGGAGAGCAGCTTCATTTGGAGTTGGTTGGATCACTGGGGAGGAGAACGAACCCAGATGGAGTTCAGGGTTTTCCTCCCCCAGGACAAGACACTGGGAATTAGGGAAGTTGTAATTAAAAGCTAAATTAAGGTGGAATGGGCTGCCAAGGGCTCGAGCTTTTTCATTTCGGCTTCCCGTGCCAAGGAAATGCTAATAATGTCTTTGCTGGGATAATGTGAGGAGCAATTTGTGCGCTGACAGCCTTGGCTGGATTATATTGGTCTGAACCCAAGACAAATAGCAGGAAAAATCAAAGGTGATATTGTTATGTGGCTTTTCTTTATTTAGGCAGAATGCAAAATCCTTAGGGAACAAACTGCGCACAAAGCGGGCAACGTGAAGATGTGCAAAGGATGATTTGGGGAGGTTTTGGTGAGTTTGGGATGGTTTTGGTCTCTGCTTTTCAGCCTCCAGGCAAGGCTACAGACTTCTCAGTGGTTGAGCAAGAGTTAAAGGCATTTTGGTTCTCTTTTTGAAGTACTTTTTGACTGTTTTTTTTTTTTTTTTTTTTTTTTTTTAAAATTAGTTCTCAGTGTTTTGATTTCTTCACTTGGCATTACCTTGGTAAATATTGCTTTCATCCCCCTGCCCTGGGAGCAGGTTTCCCTGTTGCTGTGATCATTGCGGGGAGAGCTAATCCCGAGCAGAAATGAAGGGAAGTCAGAGAAATGAAAACAAACGATGGCAAAGTTCCCAGGAGGGCCCGGGTTCGCTCTCCTGGATTCGCAGCGAGATGTTTGCGTTTGCTCCTGTGAGCAATTTCACCTGATTTATGCTCCAAGTGTCCATGGAATATCCACGCACCTCCTTTCCTTGGCAGTGCAGGTGACTCTGGGAGCTGTTGCCTCTCCCCTGGCTCTTCCCACTGGATTCACTTTTCTCGGCGCTCTCTTGGCTCCAGGCACTTTTCCCTGGGTTTCTTCCATTTGCTCGTCTTGAAGTTGTTGTGCTTAAAGTCTCCAGGCTGGAAAGGGAAACTGGGAATGCAGAAATTATGTTTTTCCTTGGAAAAGGGAAGGAGTACTCTTTTCCCCTTTGTGCAGAGACCTTGGAGCCTTTCAGGAGTTTGTGAGCAGTTCCTCTCAGACAGTGAATGGGGTTCAGCCCTGACTGGATGCTTCACTTTTGTCAAAATTGCTCTGAATTGAACTTTTTTCTCCTCCTCTCCTGTGAGGGAGGGAGGAGCCCACAGCTGCTTTTCGACCCCTTGTATTGCCCTATCCCGGTGCTCAGCACCCAGGGTTTGGCTTTGGGAGAGAATCAAGGCTTTCGTTTTTGTTCTATTTTTTTTGCAGAGCTGATCCCGTCCTCTCACCTTCACTGCAGAGCACAGCCCCACCCCTCTTCCTTCTCCTTCTTTGATATAAGCGAATAATTTGCCAACATCTAACTCTGAGGATAATTTTCAAGGTAAATCATTGAACAGTCTGGCTTGGGAGGGATCTTAAAGATCATCTCCTTCCCCCCAGTGCCTTCCGCAGCTGATCATTTCAGTTAGCTGCTGATAAAAATGAAAGGTCTGATAGAAAAAGGCAAAGAAATCTTTCCCAATTTACTGAACATTCTCTGGACACTCTTCTTTCTCAGCTTGTTATTTATTTAGAGAGAAAAAAACCCT
This sequence comes from Hirundo rustica, assembly GCF_015227805.2. Classification (NCBI taxonomy): domain Eukaryota; kingdom Metazoa; phylum Chordata; class Aves; order Passeriformes; family Hirundinidae; genus Hirundo; species Hirundo rustica. The sequence continues at coordinate 35,131,085 of NC_053457.1, read as the reverse complement.
GTCCTCGTAAATTGTCCTGCTTGTTTGAGGTGCACCTTCCAGGCAGCTTTCCAAGGACGCTGGAGTCTCCAGCTCTTCTGGGAAGTTTCTGAGCTGGAAGGACTCACTGAAATCTTCCCAAAAGAATTTTTCCACATTTACCTGTTGGAATCAATTTGCCCACCGTTGGTTTTGAACCAGCTGGGGATTAACCATCGAAATTCCCAGAGCAGCTGTGGCTGCCCCTGGATCCCTGGCAGCGCCCAAGGAGCAGCCTGGGACAGTGGGAGGTGTCCCTGCCATGGCAGGGGTGGCACTGGGTGGGATTTGAGCTCCCTCCAACCCAAACCAGTCAGGTCTTAGATCAGGCTCTACCCCATGAAACAAAATATCTGGGTTTTTTCTCTCTCTCTCTCTCTTTTTTTTTTTTTTTTTTTTTTTTTTTTTTTTTTTAATACATTTCTCATTTTTCTCCTTTGAAGAGAAAAGCCTTTCCCTGGAATCACAGCAAAGCTTCTGCTTGGAACAGGCACTGACTGCAAAACACGAATATATTTAACTCTAAAGAGCATTTTTAATAAAGACCTTCTCCATCTGAGGGGGCTGTGATTATAGGCACGGTAGGCTGAGACTTTCAAGGCCTGTGTTTTGTTTGTATTAAAAATAATTTCCCCCTCAGATGTGATGTTTTTTTCCTCCTAGAAGAATAAAATATTGATTTAATAATTCAGACACAGTCAGCTGGAGGTTGATGTGTCTGGATCTTCTGCACAGATCTCACAAATCGCAGCCGTGTGTTTTTATGATTTTATTGTGGAACAAAAGCTGCTCCTGTATTCCCTAAAATATCCAGTGTAGCTGAGATGTTACAAGCACAGGGGGAATCTTCTTCCTGCAGAGCTGAGGGAGATTCCCAGAGGGGGGAACTGCACGGGGAGTGGAGGGAGCAGCGCCCATCCCCGGGCTGGGACTGATGCCGTGAGGCTGAGCTGGAACAGAGCGTGGGCACAGCTGGAGGGTAGAGCAGAGACTTATTAAAATGTCTAGGATCCACCTTGGGCAGGGCAAGAACCTGGCCAGGGACACACCCAAAATGGACCCAAAATGGGCACAGAATGGGCACAAAATGGACACAAAATGGACACAAAGTGGGCACAAAATGGACACAAAAATGTCTGACTGGTCACGAGGTCTCACCCTTTGATCAGTTCTGGTCCATTTGCACATTGGGGTTTCATTGTCCCATCCCAGCTCCAGGCTGTGAGGTCCCATCCTTCTTGTCCCTCCCTCCAGCCACCGCTGTTTGTGCTTTGGGGCTGAAAGTTGTCCTTGGTGTGCAGCAGGAGCAGGATTTGTTTTGTGTCGCTGCTCTGAGTGACCCTGAGTGTGAGCTCAGAGCTGCACCTGGGCAGCACAGAACATGAAATAACACCAAAGATCAAACTCCAGGCACCAATGAACTGATGATGAACGCTCCTCAACAGCACCAAAGCATCTGTGGGGCTGTGCCCTGACCCCGCAGCGGCTCTCTGTGACCCCGCAGCTCATCCCAAACCCATCCCAGTGCAGGGAGGCACCGCAGCAGCACAGCCACAGGAGAAGAGGTCAGTGGGCGCAGGGGCTTGGCTGCGGTGTGAGCCCAGCACGGAGCACAAATCCTGCCGGGCTGGGATCATCCTTGACTCGACTTTCCTGATCTCTTTGTATTCTGCTCCGTGGATGTCCTTCGAAACTGCGGCTCCTGTTTTTTCCACTCTAATTCCTGAACTCGATTATCCACTCTCCCCGGTGTTTAAGCCAGTTTTGGTTCATTTGCTTCACACTTATCTTTTTCAAAACCTGTTTGTGTCTGCAGTTTAACTCATTTAACTTTTGTTTTCCTGCCTCTCTCGCCACCATTTCCCTCCGCCTCACAATTATGTGTTACAGTTGATAATTTATGCTCGGGGGATTAAAAAAAGGCAGATTTTGTTCCAAACCTGCCTGGCTGTTCCGCAGAGCCATCTCCTCCCAACACTGCTGGCACAGCTGCTGGAGAAGCACCTGGAATTCTGCCTCCAGCCCTGGGATTTCCAGCACAGCAGGGACCTGGAGCTGCTGGAGAGAATCCAGAGGAGGCACCAAAGGATCGGAGGATGGAGCAGCTCTGCTGGGAGAGCTGGGGGTGTTCACTGCAGAGGAGAAGTTTGGGGTGACCCCACTGTGGCCCCGCAGGGCCTGAAGGAGCCACGGGAAAGATGGAGAGGGGCTGGGGACAAGGGATGGAGGGACAATTTGGGTTATATCTGGTACAATTTGGGTTATATCTGGTACAATTTGGGTTATATCTGGGCACAATTTGGGTTATCTCTGGTACAATTTGGGTTATCTCTGGTACAATTTGGGTTATATCTGGTACAATTTGAGTTATGTTTGATACAATTTGGGTTATATCTGGTACAATTTGGGTTATCTCTGGTACAATTTGGGTTATCTCTGGTACAATTGGGGTATATCTGGTACAATTTGGGTTATCTCTGGTACAATTTGGGTTATATCTGGGCACAATTTGGGTTATATTTGGTACAATTTGGGTTATCTCTGGTACAATTTGAGGTTTATTTGGTACAATTTGGGTTATATCTGGGCACAATTTGGGTTATCTCTGGTACAATTTGGGTTATATTTGGTACAATTTGGGTTATATTTGGGCACGATTTGGGTTATCTCTGGTACAATTTGGGTTATATCTGGTACAATTTGGGTTATCTCTGGTACAATTTGGGTTATATCTGGTACAATTTGGGTTATCTCTGGTACAATTTGGGTTATATCTGGTACAATTTGGGTTATATTTGGTACAATTTGGGTTATATTTGGTACAATTTGGGTTATATCTGGTACAATTTGGGTTATATTTGGTACAATTTGGGTTATCTCTGGCACAATTTGGGTTTTATCTGGTACAATTTGGCTTATCTCTGGTACAATTTGGGTTATATCTGGTACAATTTGGGTTATCTCTGGTACAATTTGGGTTATATCTGGTACAATTTGGGTTATATCTGGGCACAATTTGGGTTATCTCAGGTACAATTTGAGGTTTATTTGGTACAATTTGGGTTATATCTGGTACAATTTGAGGTTTATTTGGTACAATTGGGGTATATCTGGTACAATTTGGGTTATCTCTGGTAAAATTTGAGGTTTATTTGGTACAATTTGGGTTATATCTGGTACAATTTGGGTTATCTCTGGTACAATTTGAGTTATGTTTGGTACAATTTGGGTTATATCTGGTACAATTTGAGGTTTATTGGGTACAATTTGGGTTATCTCTGGTACAATTTGGGTTATCTCTGGGCAAAATTTGGGTTATATTTGGTACAATTTGGGTTATCTCTGGTACAATTTGGGTTATATTTGGTACAATTTGGGTTATATCTGGGTACAATTTGGGTTATCTCTGGCACAATTGGTACAATTTGGGTTATCTCTGGTACAATTTGGGTTATATCTGGGCACAATTTGGGTTATCTCTGGTACAATTGGGGTGTATCTGGTACAATTTGGGTTATATCTGGTACAATTTGAGGTTTATTTGGTACAATTTGGGTTATATCTGGTACAATTTGAGGTTTATTGGGTGCAATTTGGGTTATATCTGGGCACAATTTGGGTTATCTCTGGTACAATTGGGGTATATCTGGTACAATTTGGGTTATCTCTGGGTACAGTTTGGGTTATATCTGGTACAATTTGGGTTATCTCTGGTACAATTTGGGTTATATCTGGTACAATTTGGGTTATATCTGGGCACAATTTGGGTTATATTTGGTACAATTTGGGTTATATTTGGGCACAATTTGGGTTATATTTGGGTACAATTTGGGTTATATCTGGTACAATTTGGGTTATATCTGGGCACAATTTGGGTTATATTTGGTACAATTTGGGTTATATTTGGGCACAATTTGGGTTATATTTGGGTACAATTTGGGTTATATTTGGGCACAGTTTGGGGTTTTTTTGGTACAATTTGGGTTATATTTTGGCACAATTTGGGTTATATTTGAATACAAATTGGATTATATTTGGGCACAATTTGGATTGTATTTGGGCACAATTTGAGTTATGTTTGGGCATGGTTTGGGTAAAATTTGGGTTATACTTAGACACATTTTGGATTGTATTAGGGCTATATTCAGGTTTTATTTGGGTTTTATTTGGGATGTATTTGGGTTGTATTTGGGTTGTATTTGGGGTTTATTTGTGCACAATTTGGTTTGTGTTTGGGTTGTATTTGGATTATATTTGGGGTTTATTTGGGCACAATTTGGGTTATATTTGTGTTATACTTGGGGTTTATTTGGTACAATTTGGGTTGTATTTGGGCACAATTTGGGATGTATTTGGGTTTTATTTGGGTTATATTCAGGGTTTATTTGGGCACAATGTGGGTTATATTTGGGGTTTATTTGTGCACAATTTGGGTTGTGTTTGGGTTTTATTTGTGCACAATTTGGGATGTATTTGGGTTGTATTTGGGTTACATTTGGGGTTTATTTGTGCACAATTTGGGTTGTATTTGTTTCTTTGGGAGTTTTTACTCACAATTTGGGATGTATTTGGGTTATATTTGTGGTTTATTTGTGCACAATTTGGATTGTATTTGGGTTGTATTTGGGGTTTATTTGTGCACAATTTGGATTGTATTTGGGTTTTATTTGTGCACAATTTGGGATGTATTTAGGTTGTATTTGGGTTATATTGGGGTTTATTTGGGCACAATTTGGGTTGTATTTGGGTTTTATTTGGGTTATATTTGGGGTTTATTTGTGCACAATTTGGATTGTATTTGGGTTTTATTTGGGTTATATTTGGGGTTTATTTGGGCACAATTTGGGATGTATTTGGGTTGTATTTGGGGTTTATTTGTGCACAATTTGGGTTGTGTTTGGGTTTTATTTGGGGTTTATTTGGGCACAATTTGGGTTGTGTTTGGGTTGTATTTGGGTTTTATTTGTGCACAATTTGGGATGTATTTAGGTTGTATTTGGGTTATATTTGGGGTTTATTTGGGCACAATTTGGGTTGTGTTTGGGTTTTATTTGGGTTATATTTGGGGTTTATTTGGGCACAATTTGGGTTGCATTTGTTTCTTTGGGAGTTTTTACTCGTTTCAAGGCACCCCACATCCCAGGGAGCAGCGGGACGGCAGCTCAAGGAAAAGGCAGGATATTTCTATTTTCCCAGGATTTCCGCACTGCTCTCCCCTGGAGAGGGAAGACCAGGAGGTGACAAAATCAAAGGGAATGGCCGATTTAAGGAGGAGCTTTTCCGCGGAGTCCAGCCCGGGGCGAGCTGCTCCGCCCGCGGGCTCTCCACGGACCGGAGCTCGGCCGGAGCTCCCGGCGCGGTCCTGCCTTCATCCAGAGGAGGAGCCGAGCGCAGGAATCCATTCGCTGTGCCTGGAAACTCAGGGCAGCGCTGGGAAACGCCCGAGGAAAGGACTGCTGGGGTGAAAACCCCACAACTGCCCAGCAGCAAACGCGAGTCCGGCGCTCGGAGTTGGGGGTCACCGCAGTTTAAACGGCTTTTACGGCGGCCAGGAGTGGGTGTGGGACAAGAATAAAGATTCTGACGGCTTACCAGTGATTTACCGACCACTCCCACGAGGTTTGTGTTGAAATTAGGAATTTTGTCCGGGGTAGTGTTACCCTGGTTTTTCTGAGTTTTTTATTAGCCTTTTGATTTTCATAAATGGAGTCAGATCTTTTAGTTACTGCAGAATATTAGAGCAGTTTTCTACCTTTCCCACAGAAGTAATATAAACAAATCCTTTGTTTTTCATTCTCTGTCCTTTGTTTGCATATTTCTAACCTGAAAACAATTGTAACTGACAATTGGTCTGGCCACTGAGGCTGAGGGGTGGAAACCCCAAAAAGCCAATCTTCTGCTGGACCCACAAATGTATAAAAGTAAAAGAATAAACAAAGGGGTTGCTTCTCTCAGCTCTTTCAGCTGGGAGCTGGATCAGAGGAACCTCTGCGAAAATCTCTTGTCTGCGTGTGACTGCTCTGTGTGTCTCGGTGACAGGGCAGGGCAGTTTTTTTCAGGACAGTCTCCCCCGACAGAGAGTTAATTAATTGGAGGTCGCTTTTCCAGCGGTTCTCTCCTGAGGATTCTGCCAGGAGCCAAATCCCAAAGTCCTGGAGCATCTCCTCTGCCTCAGGGCTGCTCAGACAAACTGAGAGCAGAGGATTCAACATTCCCAGCACTTCGAATCCACGTCCTGAGAGTGCCTCTGGGATCAGGTGCCTGGGAAACCCCTCAGGGATGAGGTGAAATGGGAACAATCGGAATTTTAGGTCAGGTCTTGGCACCGGGGGGTCCTGGAGCACATTTTGCTCCTCACCCACATAAAGATGGTTTTGTCTTTGCCTTTATTCCCTTCTCCTCTGTGCTTCCCTTCACATCCAGGAGGAAATCCTCACCCTCCTTTATCCCAACCCTTTGGGGAACGCTCCCGGGTGTCAAGAGGACCTGAGGCGTTTTTATTTCATTTAGTTTGATGATCATTAGGGAATATCTGTGTTTGGGAGAACGAAGGAGCATCCATCTGGACTGAGTGACACCCTGGGAATCCTCTGGGAACGAGGGAAAAGGGATATTTCTGTTTATTTCTGGCTATGATCCGCACAAAGCTGTCCAATGTTTTCCTTGGCAAACGGGCGTTCGTCAACACGAGGGACCAAACGAGGGAGGGAAAAGATTGCTTTTGGTTTGTGCTGAGTGCTTCACCGGGCCTCAGAATTCCGGGAATCCTGGAATGGTGTGGGTTGGGAAGCACCTTAAAGCCCATCCAGTCCCCCCAGGACACCTTCCACTGCCCCAGGGCGCTCCAAGCCCCGTCCAGCCTGGCCCTGGACACTCCCAGGGATGGGAATTTCCCCCAGCTCTGCTCTCTCCAGATTCCTCCATCTAATCCCAGCCTTCGCATTTTCTCCTAAAGGTTTGAACTGGGATGAGTGGGGGGATCTGAAGCCGTGTCTGCCCTGGAGCACTCGGAGTCCAGCTGCATTTCCAGCATTTAATAGAGATTAATATCATCATCAACCCATTCTTATATTAATTTGGTGATAGGCTGAGAGCCATGACTCTTCATCCTTTTTTTTTTTTTTTTTTTTTCTTTTTTTAATGGGTAACCACTGAAAAAAGCACAAATATCTGGTGCAAATGTATCAATCACAAATATCTGGTGCAAATATATAAATTACAAATATCTGGTGCAAGTATCTGAAGTACAAATGTCTGTGTCAATCCCCAAAAGCAGGATGAATTCCCTGTGACCAATGACAGCAGGCTTCAAATTTAAACATTTAAATTATTTCTGATAGAATTATTATAATTATTATAAAATTAAACAGCTTGAGTTTGGCTTCCATAAGGTTGTGGAAGTGTTGGGATCTTAAGAATTGAGCTGCTACAGGTCTGGGAAAGAAAGAAACCGCTCCTGAGCGTGGATGGACGGTTGTGGAGGATTCACAAAGGTATTTACGAGGAAATGGACGGAGAAAATTCACTGGAGCAGTTTTCCAGTGGGGTTCACCTGCAGGGAGTGAGCATTGGCTCTGGCATGGAAAAGCTGAGGCGCTGGATGGAAAAAGTACCAGGAAAAGGCAGCGGAGTGTTTCATGCACCGCTCCTCCCTCCATCCAGGGGCGGGGATTTCCGTGCCCTGCTCCCTGCAGTAATTGTTGGGAGTTACAACCACCACAATCCGCAGCTCCTGCCCACCCAAAGGGCAAATCCTGCTGCTTTAAGGGAGGGACAGCTTTATAATGCCTGAAAGGGTGAAGGGTCCCGGTCTGGAAGTGTTTGAGCGCTGGGAATTGGTGACTCCCAGCTCCTGGCAGGGATAATTCCGGCCCGGATGGAGCAGGAGCGGCTGCCTTTGGAGAGCCGCTCTGCCCAGCTGCTCTCACAGGAGCTGTGGCACGGGAGCTGAGCTGTAATTAACAGTCCTTCAATTACAACGCATTTCACTGTCACGTTTGTCCAGCGTTCGTGAGCTGCTGCGGGGCTGGGTGTGAACATAATGGAGAGGGAAGGGAGGGATGAGGGAGTGCAGCTCCGTCCCCTGCTGCAAAGACAAAAACTTTAATTCCTCCATGCATTATTCAGCCCTTTGCTTTTCCAGGTGGAGACAGCGATCCCAACTCTGCCACCACTTCTGTGCGGAAAATGCAGAGCTGTTAACGTTTTTTTGGGGTTTCAGCTCAGTTTTGTTCGTGTTCCTGGACGGGGGCTCAGCCTGGCGTGGGGACGGTGTCCAGCTGGGTTTGGACATTCCTTTGGGAAGCAGGTGAGTGCTCGAGGAGCTGTGGAGCTGCAGGGTTGGACCTGAACAGCCCACGGAGTCCCTTGTGCCCATCCCCACCCTGTCCCCAGAGCCCTCAGTGCCACCTCCAGGGATTCCTGGGACACCTCCAGGGACGGGGATCCAAACCTCCCTGGGCAGTGCCAGTGCCTGAGCTCCCTTTCCATGGGGAAATTCCTGCTGCTGTCCCCCCTGAGCTCCCTTTCCATGGGGAAATTCCTGCTGCTGTCCCCCCTGAGCTCCCTTTCCATGGGGAAATTCCTGCTGCTGTCCCCCCTGAGCTCCCTTTCCACGGGGAAATTCCTGCTGCTGTCCCCCCTGAGCTCCCTTTCCATGGGGAAATTCCTGCTGCTGTCCCCCCTGAGCTCCCTTTCCATGGGGAAATTCCTGCTGCTGTCCCCCCTGAGCTCCCTTTCCATGGGGAAATTCCTGCTGCTGTCCCCCCTGAGCTCCCCTGGCCCAGGCTGGGGCCGTTCCCTCTGCTCCTGTCCCTGTTCCTGGGAGCAGAGCCCGACCCCCCTGGCTGTCCCCTCCTGTAGAAATTGCTTCACTGCTGAGCACTCCAGGACGGTGTGGGTGAATGTAGACGAGAGATCTCTGCAGTTAGGCTTTAGAAGAAGAGGTTTATTGTACGGGACGTGAGGCCTTGCTCGGAGCCGCCAGGCGCAGCTGTGGCATGGCCTTGGAAGGTGGGGGAAGAAAGAGATAAGGGAATTCCAAGAGGCAAGAGAGAGGAGCAAAGGAGAAGAGAACAAAGAGACAAGAGGAGAGAAGGAACAGAAGGGAGGCCCACTCTGCAGCCCCTGGTAAGGGGTCTCGAGGTGGGCTGTAACAGCCTTGTGCCAATGGGGTCACAGATACCTGATACTTCAGGGGGGTTACATGTGTGGGATGAATCATACACAGGGGGTTGTTTTCGCAGGCATCCAGCAGCTAGGACATCTCAAACATCACAACTTACTCTCAATTCTATCTCACTTACAGGTTTCACATTCTCAGAATCCAAGCAATCATATTTATAGGGCTTTCTGGCTTCATCCTTCCCAACATCCTCCTGTCAGGGGTTGTGCAGGGACACAAGGTTCCCCTGAGCCTCCTTTTCTCCCGGCTCAGCCCCTGCCCAGCTCCCTCAGCCGTTCCCACAGGAGCTGACCCTCCAGGGGCGCAGCAGGAGCGGAGCTGCCTGCGCCGGGGGTGCCGCTGGAGCCCGGCTGCGGCGGCTGAGCTCGGACATCGCCTGTGTGCGCTGAAATTCCGAAAGGAAATCGCAAAAGGCGCAGGACTGGATTTCTCCCAGGGTGTTGGAAGGGATCCGTGCCACCCCTGTCCCTTTGGGGGGGCGTCGCTGACGCTTGGATTGTCTGTGTGTGACTGGTGGATGTCCCCTCACGCCGCCACCGCTGCCAGCCCGCGGTGGGCACAGCAATCCTTTTGGGATGACTTTGGGGATAACTTTGGGATTGCCTTGGGGATAACAGCCATTTCCCTGGAAAGGCTGCTCCTGCATAAGGATCTCTTTAGGTTCTTCCATTTGGGATTCAAGGCCAGGTTGGACATTGGGGTTTGCACACTCTGGGACAGTGGGAGGTGTCCCTGCCATGGCAGGGGTGGCACCGGGTGGGATTTGGGATCCCTTCCCACCCAAACCACTCTGGAATTCTCTGATCCTGTGAGATAAAAAGGGCTTTTAATCAAAGCTGAGACGCCGAACAGCACACTCAGCTTTTGTAATTAGGAAGCTCCTTCCTTTCTCTGTGTGTGTGAGATACGAGATACCGCGGTGCAGCCACGAAATGAATAGCTTTGGAAAAGCAGCTGCATTTTGATAAAAAAACTAATAATTCTGAACCATAAATAAATCAAAAATCGTGTCCACAGCTCTTGCTACTTCGAAATCACAGCTGACAAAGGAAATAAAAGCTTGATGGTGACAGATAAGTGTGAGAGAAAGCTCTTTTCACTTGATCTGCTCCAGCAGTCATTAAATAACGAGGTGCCGACAGCTCAGGAAAAACAACCACCAGGCTTTTATTCACCGAGGGGACCAGGGCCAGCGCAGGAATTTAACACAACAATTCTGTCCCAAATCCTTCATTAATATCCCTGCTATGGCATTATTTGGGTTTTGTTCACGAAATCCCACCCTCCCCGTTCCATCCCCTCCGTCCAGCGCCAATTTCCTTCCTAACGAAAACCGATCCAGCCTAATTGAAATCGGGATCAAACCACCACAGCCCTGAGGACCTCTCATGTCCGGCTGGTCTTTTCCAGCCCTAGGATTCCATGATTCTGATCTTATTTTTTTGGGAAGCTGAGTTTTCCAGCTCAGAAGGATGAGCCAAACCCAGCTTTCCCCGAGGAATGAGCCAGAATCTCTCCTCTCCACGTAACGAGAATCCTTCTGCAATGAACAAATGCTCCTCCTTTGCTGGGATTTATAATTATTGTTAAATATGGTAAAATTATGCCGGGAAATACGGAGCAGTCAGCAACAAAGAAAAGCAGTTTGCTTAAATTAAATGTGGGATTTAAATTTTTTTAAAAATATAATTTAAATATATCTGTATACTGTGATGGTATTTCTTTTATTAGGAGAGGAAAAAAAGGGTTTAAAATGTTCAGGTTATTCCAGCTATTCTCCCTCCTCCAAAAAATCAGGATTTGGCTCTCTGCATGCCCAGGTTCAGTGAGGAGGAGGAGATCTTTGAGTTTTTATTGAGGATATGATAATTCCTGGCGCCAGAGCTCCACATTCCTGGCTGCTTAACTGTTCCACGGAAATTGTGAATGGAAATTGTGCAATCCAGGGAAATTGTTAATGCAACCTGTGCAATCCAGGGAATATTTTAAATGGAGCCTGTGTGATTCAGGGAATTTTTAATGGAACCTGTGCAATTGTGAATGCCACCTGTGCAATCCAGGGAAATTTTTAATGGAACCTGTGCAATTGTGAATGCCACCTGTGCAATCCAGGGAAATTTTTAATGGAACCTGTGCAATCCAGGAAACTGGAAATGGAACCTGTGCAATCCAAGAAATTTTTGGTGGAACCTGTGCAATTGTGAATGGAATTTGTGCAATCCAGGGAATTTAAAATGGAACCTGTGCAGTCCAGGTAAATTTTTATATGGAACCTGTTCAATCCAGGGAATATTTTAAATTCAACTCGTGCAATTCAGGGAATATTTTAAATGGAACCTGTTCAATCCAGGGAATATTTTAAATTCAACTCGTGCAATTCAGGGAATATTTTAAATGGAACCTGTGCAATGCAGGGAGTATTTTAAATGGAACCTGTTCAATCCAGGGAATATTTTAAATTCAACCTGTTCAATCCAGGGAATATTTAAATGGGACCTGTGCAATCCAGGGAATATTTTAAATGGAACCTGTGCAACCCAGGAAACTGGAAACGGAACCTGTGCAATCCAAGAAATTTTTGGTGGAACCTGTGCAATTGTGAATGGAATTTGTGCAATCCAGGGAATTTAAAATGGAACCTGTGCAGTCCAGGTAAATTTTTTATGGAACCTGTTCAATCCAGGGAATATTTTAAATGGAGCCAGTTCAATCCAGGGGATATTTTAAATTCAACCTGTGCAATTCTGGGAATATTTTAAATGGAACCTGTTAAATCCAGGGAATATTTTAAATGGAGCCAGTTCAATCCAGGGGATATTTTAAATTCAACCTGTTCAATCTAGGGAATATTTTAAATTCAACCTGTGCAATTCTGGGAATATTTTAAATGGAACCTGTGCAATCCAGGGAATATTTTTCCTGGATGGGATTGCCAGGCTTTGGTTCAGAGTTCAGGGGGCACTGAGCCCCCCTGGAAGTGCCCAGGGAACGAGTGGACGTGGCGCTGGGGGCCGTGCTTGGTGCTGGCCGTGGGCGATGGTTGGACTGGGTGACCTCGGAGGGCTTTTCCCAAACTGCCCTGGGGTGCTGGGGTGCCTCTGCTGCGATGCCAGCCACCTCCCAGCAGAGCTGGAGCAGTTTGCAGTGTGCTGTCCAGGGCTGGGCTCTGGGAGCTGTGGGGCATCTCCAGGGCTGTGGGGCCGGGCTCTGGGAGCTGTGGGGCATCTCCAGGGCTGTGGGGCTGGGCTGGGCTCTGGGCAGCATTTGGGGCATCTCCAGGGCTGTGGGGCCGGGCTGGGCTCTGGGAGCTGTGGGGCATCTCCAGGGCTGTGGGGCTGGGCTCTGGGAGCTGTGGGGCATCTCCAGGGCTGTGGGGCTGGGCTCCGGGAGCTGTGGGGCATCTCCAGGGCTGTGGGGCTGGGCTCTGGGAGCTGTGGGGCATCTCCAGGGCTGTGGGGCTGGGCTCCGGGAGCTGTGGGGCATCTCCAGGGCTGTGGGGCCGGGCTGGGCTCTGGGCAGCATTTGGGACATCTCCAGGGCTGTGGGGCCGGGCTGGGCTCTGGGAGCTGTGGGGCATCTCCAGGGCTGTGGGGCTGGGCTGGGCTCTGGGAGCTGTGGGACATCCATCTCCAGGGCTGTGGGGCTGGGCTGGGCTCTGGGAGCTTTGGGTTATCCATCTCCAGGGCTGTGGGGCTGGGCTCTGGGCAGCATTTGGGGCATCTCCAGGGCTGTGGGGCCGGGCTGGGCTCTGGGCAGCATTTGGGGCATCTCCAGGGCTGTGGGGCTGGGCTCTGGGAGCTGTGGGGCATCTCCAGGGCTGTGGGGCCGGGCTGGGCTCAGAGAGCTTTGGGGCATCTCCAGGGCTGTGGGGCCGGGCTGGGCTCTGGGAGCTGTGGGGCATCTCCAGGGCTGTGGGGCCGGGCTGGGCTCTGGGAGCTGTGGGGCTGGGCTGGGCTCTGGGAGCTGTGGGGCATCTCCAGGGCTGTGGGGCCGGGCTGGGCTCTGGGAGCTGTGGGGCATCTCCAGGGCTGTGGGGCCGGGCTGGGCTCTGGGAGCTGTGGGGCATCTCCAGGGCTGTGGGGCCGGGCTGGGCTCTGGGAGCTGTGGGGCATCTCCAGGGCTGTGGGGCTGGGCTGGGCTCTGGGAGCTGTGGGGCATCTCCAGGGCTGTGGGGCCGGGCTGGGCTCTGGGAGCTGTGGGGCATCTCCAGGGCTGTGGGGCTGGGCTGGGCTCTGGGAGCTGTGGGGCATCTCCAGGGCTGTGGGGCCGGGCTGGGCTCTGGGGAGGATTTGGGGCATCTCCGGGGCTGTGGGGCTGGGCTGGGCTCTGGGAGGTTTGGGTTATCCATCTCCAGGGCTGTGGGGCTGGGCTGGGCTCTGGGAGGTTTGGGTTATCCATCTCCAGGGCTGTGGGGCTGGGCTGGGCTCTGGGAGGTTTGGGTTATCCATCTCCAGGGCTGTGGGGCTGGGCTGGGCTCTGGGAGCTTTGGGACATCTCCAGGGCTGTGGGGCCGGGCTGGGCTCTGGGAGCTTTGGGGCATCTCCAGGGCTGTGGGGCCGGGCTGGGCTCTGGGAGCTGTGGGGTTTAACCCCAAGCCAGGGAAGCCTCGTTCCCTTCCTAAGCCCAGCTCCAGGCAGGAACCCCTCCTGTCCCACGCTGGAGTGCCTCCGTGGATTCACGAGGGATGAAAGGACATGCAGAGCCTCTCGGGAGACGTTTTAGAACATTTATGGGAACGATTCACAAAATCAAATCCCGTTAGTTCTGGATTGGCCCTTGACAGCTGTCGCACTGAGAGCTGCCCTGGGCTGGGGGACACCCTGAATCTGAATGAAGTTTGATGGCTTTCTCCCCGGTATCTCCGTGTTATTCCTCCCCAGCCAAGTGCCACCGAGCTGGCAGGGTTGTGTTTTTATCTGGGATGCAATCCTTGCTCTGCGATGCAATTTTGAACCTGAAATCTTTGCTCTGGGACGCAGTTTCGACCCTGTCTTTTGCAGCCATCTCTCCACGAGCACCCCCATCATCGACACCCCTATCATCAGCCACACTTTTCGTGTGCTCAGCAATCAGCTCAAACACGACAATTGAACAGCAGCAGAATCACAGATTTTGATGTCAGGGCTGACACCGTGTGGAGGGTGGGCTGGCCTGGTGTGTTTAACACATCCCAGAGCTCCTGAGCTCTCTGCTGGGCCCTCACCCCCAGCACCAGCGACAATTTTAATGGAGGTTTCTCTTAAGGAGATCTTATTTCTGCAGGAAAACAAAATTCAGGGAGTAATAACAAAACCCACCTTGGGCAGGGGGGTTTCCCAGCTGATTGAACACCGGAACAGAGCAAATGTCCCTGAGCAGCTGGGAGACACCTGTGGGCTCTGAGGGTGTGGGACCGGAATGAGATCGTCTCAAAACGACACCAAGATTTATCAGGGAGCCGGGAATGAGGATTGGAGAAGGGTCTCTGTACCCAGAGCTGGCACAGGGTGCCCAGAGCAGCTGTGGCTGCCCCTGGATCCCTGGCAGTGCCCAAGGCCAGGTTGGACATTAGAGTTGGAGCAGCCTGGGGCAGTGGGAGGTGTCCCTGCCATGGCAGGGGTGGCTCTGGGTGGGATTTGGGATCCTCCCAACCCAGCCCGTTCCATGATTCCCTGACTCTCCGACCCTCCCTGTGCTGAGGTCAGCTCTGGAATTCCCTGGATCCTCCCTCCAGCCCTCCTGGCACAGTTTGTCCCTCCTGGTGAGCCGGGACTGCCGGGACGTGGTTGATTGGAGATTATCACAGACAACATAAAAGTCTGATTTCGTCTTGAAGAATCAAACCAGGAAATGTGTCTTATCTCCCACTTCTGCAGCCTCCTCCGGGGCAGGGCTCAGCTCAGAGCTTTTTGTGGAGATTTTCCTGTCATCCCAGGATCCTTCTGGGTTTGTTTTTTTTGCCCATCTCCAACTTCAAACCCAGCAGCTTGCACATGCCCTTTCCACATGCCTTTGTTTCTTGGGGTAAGTCTGTTTATCTCCGGGCTGGGAGACACGATCAGCACCCCTGTCCTGCTCCACGGTGGAACACAATGAATCAAACCCACCCATTTAAGGGCAAGACAACGGGAATTCCTGGGAGGAGGAAGTTTCTTCAGCAGGTTAGGGAAAGAAAAAAAAAAGAAAAAAAAAAAAAGGGGGGAGGGGCTGGGAAAGAATAAAGAGGATAAATCGTGGTAGATAAATTATAATGAAAAAGATTGGCTATTATGCAAAACTCTCCTGGTGTACATCATAAACGTTTGCTTTTTTATAGAGTCCCCACCACTGCAAATGCACTGCTGGCTACAAGAACATTTTAATAAAGACCATTAAAACCCATTTCTCTGATATATACTCTAAAGGGGAAAAAATCCAGAAATCATTTATAATGCTTATTACCACTGCTGGGACAATCCTTAAAGGTCTCTGGCAGGGAGTTCTTCTCTGGGAGGCTTTTATTGGGGGAAAAAACCAAACGTTCCCTGGAGCCTTTTGTGGGGATTTGAGCGGGGCTGGGGGCGTTGAAGGGGCTGGGAAGTGGGGAGGTGAGGCTGGGGCCTCACTGGAATATTCACCCTCAGGAATGTTCAGGGTGTCCTGGCTCTGCAGAGCTCCAGGAGCATCCAGTGGGACGCAGGGAGGAGGAGAAAGCGGGATAACCCAGAGAATACGGGTTATAGTCCTATATGGGATATAGTGATACAGGATACAGGGCTGTGGGATGTCAGTGGAGGGCATTTCACCCACAGCCCCCCGGGTGTTGTGTGCTAATTACTGCTAATTAATGGAGGGGCAGCTTTGCCTCGGAGAGCAAACCCTCCCTGAGGAGCTCCCGCGAGGTCATTCCCTCATCCTGGCGCCAGCTCTGGCAGCTGGATTTTATCCCAAACCTTGATCCTGTGTGGGTGGGAACGCCGGGATTCCCTGTGGCACAAACCCCTGGACGGGCTGGGGCTTGGAGCCGATCAAGGAGCAGTTTCATTCCAGTCCTGCATCCTGAGCCCTCCTCCTCCCTCCCTCCCTCCCGCAGGCGCATCCCAGGGATGCGGGAGAGCTCAGCAGCTGCTTTGGGAGTGCATCCTGAGCCCTTCCAGGCGCCGTGGGCAATGGAAACAGCAGAAAGCTCTCACTGCAGTGCCGGTGCAGGTTTAAAGTTTAAAAGATACCAGAATGAGGGCACGGAGCAACACGAGTGTGTTTGCGCTGTGCAGAGCCAGGCCTGAGCAAGCAGGAAAACACGTTAAGTAAGAGAATAGGAAAGTTTGAAATGTGGCTCTGTGCTTTGTTGATAGAAGAGCAAAAAATGTTCCTGAGTAGCAAAAAGTATGAGACAAGTGCCCATTGTTAGATATCAGGTGTATGTTATATATATTTTAATGATTTTATTGGTTTTATTAATGAGTTTCAATGATTGGTTTGTGAAGATGCCTGTAAGATTTTAACACTTTGCTACTGGTTGGAAAGCTTTTAAAAGGCCTTGTAACACATGGAATTCTCTCTTTTAACACAGGGGATTCCCTCTTGTAACACAGGGGATTCCCTCTTGTAACACACGGAATTCTCTCTTGTAACACACGGAATTCTCTCTTGTAACACATGGAATTCTCTCGTAGCACAGGGAATTCTCACACAGCACAGGGAATTCTCTCTTGTAACACAGGGAATTCTCTCATAGCACACAGAATTCTGTCTCACAGCGCACGGAATTCTCTCTTGTAACACATGGAATTCTCGCAGCACAGGGAATTCTCTCATAGCACACGGAACTCTCTCTTGTAGCACAGGGAATTCTCTCTTGTAACACATGGAATTCTCTCTTGTAACACAGGGAATTCTTACAGCACAGGGAATTCTCTCATAGCACATGGAATTCTCTCTTGTAACACATGGAATTCTCGCAGCACAGGGAATTCTCTCTCACAGCACACGGAATTCTGTCTCGCAGCACAGAGAGCTCTGGCTGCTGTTGGATCTCTCGTGTCGCACCCTGCTCTGGGGCTGAGGTTGCAATAAAGCTCAAGGATCCTCTCCCGGCAGCCCAGTCCCGTTATTTGGGAATTTTAGATCCAATCGGACACCCTGGGCTGTTCCAGATATCCTGGGCTGTTCCAGACACACTGGGCTGTTCCAGACACCCTGGGCTGTTCCAGACACCTTGGGCTGTGTCAGGCACCCTGGGCTGTTCCAGACACCCTGAGCTGTTCCAGGCACCCTGGGCTGTTCCAGATATCCTGGGCTGTTCCAGGCACCCTGGGCTGTGTCAGACACCCTGGGCTGTTCCAGATACCCTGGGCTGTTCCAGATATCCTGGGCTGTTCCAGGCACCCTGGGCTGTTCCAGACACCCTGGGCTGTTCCAGATATCCTGGGCTGTTCCAGGCACCTTGGGCTGTTCCAGGCACCCTGGGCTGTTCCAGATATCCTGGGCTGTTCCAGGCACCCTGGGCTGTTCCAGATACCCTGGGCTGTTCCAGTCACCCTGGGCTGTTCCAGGCACCCTGGGCTGTTCCAGGCACCCTGGGCTATTCCAGACACCTTGGGCTGTTCCAGATATCCTGGGCTGTTCCAGACACCCTGGGCTGTTCCAGTCACCCTGGGCTGTTCCAGGCACCCTGGGCTGTTCCAGACACCCTGGGCTGTTCCAGATATCCTGGGCTGTTCCAGACACCCTGGGCTATTCCAGATATCCTGGGCTGTTCCAGATACCCTGGGCTGTTCCAGACACCCTGGGCTGTTCCAGATATCCTGGGCTGTTCCAGATATCCTGGGCTGTTCCAGATACCCTGGGCTGTTCCAGGCACCCTGGGCTGTTCCAGACACCCTGGGCTGTTCCAGACACCCTGGGCTGTTCCAGATACCCTGGGCTGTTCCAGGCACCCTGGGCTGTTCCAGACACCCTGGGCTGTTCCAGATATCCTGGGCTGTTCCAGACACCCTGGGCTGTTCCAGATATCCTGGGCTGTTCCAGACACCCTGGGCTGTTCCAGATACCCTGGGCTGTTCCAGGCACCCTGGGCTGTTCCAGACACCCTGGGCTGTTCCAGATATCCTGGGCTGTTCCAGACACCCTGGGCTGTTCCAGATATCCTGGGCTGTTCCAGACACCCTGGGCTGTTCCAGATATCCTGGGCTGTTCCAGACACCCTGGGCTGTTCCAGATATCCTGGGCTGTTCCAGATATCCTGGGCTGTTCCAGATATCCTGGGCTGTTCCAGATACCCTGGGCTGTTCCAGGCACCCTGGGCTGTTCCAGATATCCTGGGCTGTTCCAGATATCCTGGGCTGTTCCAGGCACCCTGGGCTGTTCCAGGCACCCTGGGCTGTTCCAGGCACCCTGAGCTGTTCCAGGGTGGCCCCTCAGCCCTTTCCTGGCCCCTGCGCCGTCTGCCAGAAGTGAGAACCGGGGATTTGGGGATTTGGGGATTTGGGAGCTGCTCTGGGTGCTCAGCTGAGGGGTGAGGCTGCCCGGTCTCATCCCTGCTGTGCTGCTCGGAACTCAGGGATGCAGGTAAAACACCAGGGAATGGTGATCTCGGTGCTCACGGCTCTGGAATCCCATTTTAAACCCCATTCTCTCTGGTTTTACTGCTCCAAGATTATTCCAGCCAGTCTCAGATTTTAGCGGCCAAGCGGAGAAATAAACCGTGGGAACAAAACCTCGGAGGGAATGTTCAGCAGGGCTTTGGAAGGGTGGGCTGGGGCAGGTCTGGCTTCCTCTGCTCTGCACAGGAGCCATAAATCACCACCCAGATTCCCAAAAAAACCCCAAACCCTTAAAATGTGGCACCAATAAGGCCGGGCTGGGGTTTGTGAGATTTGTTTTGCTGAGGGAGGAAGGAATGAAACCGCGCTCTGAAAACTCTTAATGAGCTCCAGAATGAGCAGCAGATAACGAGGCTGGGTTCTACCTCCTTCCCAGCAGGTGTTTCGCAGCAGCAGGACCCCAGTGCTGAGCACATTGTCAGGGGATTTTTGCCCTGCCTGGAGACTCCAGTGCCCGGGTTTTATCCGCGCCAATGACAAGGGACTCACCTGGAAGCTTCTGTGTGACTGAGCAAAAAGGAAAACAGAGTTTGTGCAAAATAAGATAAAATAAAATAAAATAAAATAAGATAAGATAAGATAAGATAAGATAAGATAAGATAAGATAAGATAAGATAAGATAAAATAAAATAAAATAAACCCTCCCAGAAATGGTGTGAGCCAAGGATCTCAGCACCTTCTTTTAAATCCTGAGGGATCAGGAGGGGGAAGTGCTGGTTATTTGCTGCCACCTCGGCGGAGCCAAGCCCTGCAGAGCTGAGGGTGCGAGCAGCTCTATAAAGCAGATTTTCAGCCGTGTTCCTCTTGGCTGTGTTGTTCGACAAATCCGTCTGGGATGGATTCCCTCCTGGCAGGGTCTGTCGAGGGGAGAAAAACAGAATTTAGAAAAGACTGCCTGTGCTCAAAAAAAATCAAACAGCATTTGGACTTTGGACAGATCATCCATCGGATAAATCATCTATCAGATAAATGATCTATTGGATAAATATCTATCGGATAAATCATCCATCGGATAAATCATCTATCGGATAAATCGTCTATCGGATAAATCATCCATCGGATAAATAATCTATCAGATAAATGATCTATCGGATAAATGATCTATCGGATAAATCATCTATCGGATAAATGATCTATCGGATAAATCATCTATCGGATAAATGATCTATCGGATAAATGATCTATCAGATAAATGATCTATCGGATAAATCATCTATCGGATAAATCATCTATCAGACAAATCATCCATCAGACAAATCATCCCCCAGGTGGGTCGGGATTGCTGTGCCCCTCCTGGGCCTCCGGCATTCCCTTCTGACCATCCCTACCTGTGCTCCCAACGCCTCGTGCTGGGAGATTCCTCCACCGCCAGGGAATTTTTGTGCAGGGTTATAAGCCCAGCGCTGGGACGGATCGAAGCGTTTTAGGGACACGTGGGAAGGGGCTGCAAAGAAAGGCACGGAAGAAGGAGATCCCTGCAGCTCCCCTCTGTTGGAGGTGCTGCTGCTCCCTCACCTCCCTGCCTGCCCTGTCCGGGAAGTTCCCGAAGCTGCTCACTGATCCCTGGCTCTGCAGCGGAGCAGGAATTTTGCTGTCACCTGCGTGTCAGGGCCCCCCAGAGCTGGCCCGGGCTGGAAGGAGTTTGGTGAAGGGCAAAGGCAAGTCCTTGAAGGTCGGAGTCCCGTTTGTCCCCGCGCCCTCGCTGCCGGTCCATCCATCCCCAGGGCGGGCACCGAGTGCCGGAGCCAGCTGTAATTACAGAGGATTATGGCACAATAACTCCCCTGCCAGACAGCTCGAGACAGGCTCAGGGCTAATCCATCCCAAAGCAATATTCCAGCTCAGCCTGGAGCTGGGCCAGCCCGGGAGAGCCTCCCTGACACTGATTCACGGATGGGGAGCAGGCGCTGCTTTGTCCCCCCAGCCTGGCACTGCCCCGCTGGAAGGGAGGGAGAGCCGGGAAAGGACACCCCAGCACCTCGGCAGGTCGTTTCCCAAGAAGCGGTGACAGAAAATTGCATTTCTGTGCTTAGAGCTGAGCCTGGAGCTGAGCAGGACTGGGCTCAGCCCGGGCTGGAGGCAGAGCTGGGATCCCCATGAGCCAAATTCACACTGGGCAGGGCTGAAACTGCGGGGATTGGGGTGGGACAGCAGGGAACGGCCTCAGGCTGGGCCAGGGGAGCTCAGGGGGGACAGCAGCAGGAATTTCCCCATGGAAAGGGAGCTCAGGGGGGACAGCAGCAGGAATTTCCCCATGGAAAGGGAGCTCAGGGGGGACAGCAGCAGGAATTTCCCCGTGGAAAGGGAGCTCAGGGGGGACAGCAGCAGGAATTTCCCCATGGAAAGGGAGCTCAGGGGGGGACAGCAGCAGGAATTTCCCCATGGAAAGGGAGCTAGGGGGGACAGCAGCAGGAATTTCCCCATGGAAAGGGAGCTCAGGGGGGACAGCAGCAGGAATTTCCCCATGGAAAGGGAGCTCAGGGGGGACAGCAGCAGGAATTTCCCCATGGAAAGGGAGCTCAGGGGGGACAGCAGCAGGAATTTCCCCATGGAAAGGGAGCTCAGGGGGGACAGCAGCAGGAATTTCCCCATGGAAAGGGAGCTCAGGGGGGACAGCAGCAGGAATTTCCCCATGGAAAGGGAGCTCAGGGGGGACAGCAGCAGGAATTTCCCCATGGAAAGGGAGCTCAGGGGGGGACAGCAGCAGGAATTTCTCCATGGAAAGGGAGCTCAGGGGGGACAGCAGCAGGAATTTCCCCATGGAAAGGGAGCTCAGGGGGGACAGCAGCAGGAATTTCCCCATGGAAAGGGAGCTCAGGGGGGACAGCAGCAGGAATTTCCCCATGGAAAGGGAGCTCAGGGGGGACAGCAGCAGGAATTTCCCCATGGAAAGGGAGCTCAGGCACTGGCACTGCCCAGGGAGGTTTGGATCCCCATCCCTGGAGGTGTCCCAGGAATCCCTGGAGGTGGCACTCAGAGCTCTGGGCTGGGGATGGGGCACAGCTGGGGCTCCGTGGGCTGGGAGGGATTTTCCAGCCTCAGTGACTCTGGGATTCCCTCTCTCCCAGGGGAGGATCAGAGGATCAGCTCCCAGCTCCATGGACATCACCGGGGTCAGGCAGCAGGAGCAGGCAGCAGGAGCTGCAGGACACACTGGGAAGAGTTCCAGATTACTATTATTATTATTATCATCATCATCATCATTAATTATAATATTGATAATTACAATAATGATAATGATGATAATAATAACAGTAATAACTATAATAATGATAATTGTAATTTTATTATTGTTAATAATAATAATAATAATAACAACAACAACAACAGCAGCTGTGTCAGCCCTGCTCAGCAGCCCCATCCTGCCGCTCTCCCCCAGGTCCTCACAGAACAGCACTGAGAGGAAAAACGCCAAAATTTGGGGCAATTGAGGGCTCGGGCCGAGCTGGGGGGCTGGGAGGGGACAGGGGACAGGGGACAGGGGACAGGGGACAGGGGACAGGAAGGGACACCCCACTGCCCGGCCCTGCAGCAATGGCTGTACTGGTCCTTGGTCACCCCCACGCAGACCTGTCCTCACGGAGAGGGAGAGGATCCTCCTGCACTGCCCAGCCCGTGGCGCTTCCGCAGGCAGTGGATATTGCTGTGATATTTCTGTCTGCTGGCTCGGCCCGAGTGACAGGAGAACAGAAAATCCATTAGGAAATTTATCTGCGCGCGGCCGTGGGGAAGGGGGAAGAAAGCCCACGCTGATGTCCAGGTACAAGGAGGGAGGTGTTGGGGATAATCCCCCAGGACACAGCTCCTGCCCTGTCCATCATCCCAGCACGGGCAGCTCCGGGCTCTGCTCTCCTCTCCCGGGGAGCTGCGTGCTCAGGGAAAAGGGAATATCCCCTGAGCAGGAGCAGGGAGTGTCTGTGCCACAAAGGGAAGGATTTCTTAATAACTGATAAATCCAGGGACGGGAGAGCCGGGGGGAAACGATTCCTAATTAGGAAAAGGGGCAGAAAATGAGCGTTAGAACCACAGCTCCTTTTACAGAGGTGGGAGAGCAGGGGGTGTAAGAGAAGGATTTCAAAGGATTCCCACCCAACACGGCGGCTGTGAATCGGATCTGCCACTGCCACAGTGGTCACGGAGCTGCTCCAGGGCTGGAGCCCCTCTGGAGCCAGGCTGGGACACCCGGGGGTGCTCACCTGCAGAGGAGAAGCTCCAGGGAGAGCTCCGAGCCCCTGGCAGGGCCTGAGGGGGCTCCAGGAGAGCTGGAGAGGGGCTGGGGACAAGGGATGGAGGGACAGGACACAGGGAATGGCTCCCAGTGCCAGAGGGCAGGGATGGGTGGGAGATTGGGAATCAGGAATTGTTCCCTGGAGGGTGGGGAAGGTCTGGGATGGAATTCCCAGAGCAGCTGTGGCTGCCCCTGGATCCCTGGCAGTGCCCAAGGCCAGGCTGGTCGGGGCTGGAGCAGCCTGGCAACTCCTCTCTCCTCTCTGTTCCACACCCGCAGCTTTTTCACCGGCAAAATGAATGGATTGTGGGGCAGAATGACGCCATAAATCAAGCTGTATTTCTGTTCCAGTGACAAAGGGAGAGCGCGCTCTCTATATGCTAAATATATTCATGGCTTATATTATAGCAACATTCCTGAAATTGATGATATTTATCAGTGGGGGAAAACAAATTGTTATATACAGGAGAAAATAATTAAAGGGGAGGGGAGGGGAGAGTGATGGTGGCATGGCAGCGGTGAGGTCTGGGGTGTCTGAACAGAAATATGGATGTGCTTTAGGGTGCGTGTCAAGGAGAAAGAGAGAGAGAGAGAGAGAGAGAGAGAGAAGGGCAATTTCTGCTCCAGTTCTAACTCCAGACTCTCTTTAACCACGGTCACACACAGGCAGGAGGGAGATTCCATCTCCAGCTGCCTGCCCTGCCTTCGCTGCCTCTGGCTGGGAGAAGGAAAATCACCCACAGGAGAATTTCTGTTCCTTTCCCCCTGCAAACCGTGAGTGCCATCCGCGCTGTGCTGAGCTCCTGTGTCCCTGGGAAAAGGGGAAAACAACCTGGGACTGGTAGGGATCACTGCAGTGAGACCCAGCGGGGCCCTGCCTCTTAAACCGGGGCTCCGTCAGCTTTTCCAGCATTTCCCCTCCTTCTCCCAGCTCACAGACGCTGCCTGTGCCCGCCCAGGGTGAGGATTCCTGTGGAAATGCGCAGGTCAGGAGCTGCCTGATTCCATGGAAATGGCTGGAATTCCATCCCACATTCCTACAGCAAGGGGGGTTCAGGGCAAGGGGAGCACATCTGGCAACATCTGGAGAGCAGGAGGTGCTGCAGGAGCCCTGCAGGAGCCCGGAAGGCGGCACATGGAATGGTTTGGGTTGGGAAGGATCCCAAATCCCACCCGGTGCCACCCCTGCCATGGCAGGGACACCTCCCACTGTCCCAGGCTGCTCCAGCCCCAGTGTCCAACCTGGCCTTGGGCACTGCCAGGGATCCAGGGGCAGCCACAGCTGCTCTGGGCAATCTGTCCTGCCCCCTCTGAGTGAAGGCTTCCTTCCTAACTGAACCCTACACCCCAAAATGGGAATGTTTAGAAAACATCTCCCCAGCTTTCCCAAAGTCTCCGTGCCTATTTTTCACTCAGGTTCCTTTGCGGATGTTGTCCCGAACAGAAAACAGCTTGTAAACAGGGGAAAAATGGAAATTTCCTCAGTGCAATGGAAATGGGAGTGATCTACAGCCCTGGATATAAAATATTCCGTGTAAAACTCCACTATTTGCAAAAGCAGATGTGGCTCTGTGTTCTACATGGAACTCACACATTCCATTAAGGAATATAAAATGTTGGCATCAATTGCAGGGGAAGAAGGGTTTGCTTGAGTTAATAGAGCTGGGGAAACAGGTGAATGGGATTTTGCACTCGATGGAGCTGCTCTGGAGGAGAATAATTCCTGGGCACGCCGTGCAATCCATCACCAGCGCGGGGAGGGAACGGGAATTGGGGAAAACTTCCATCCACCAGGATATTTTTTTGCCGGAGCCCAGCACAAATGGCTTTGTTGCCTGTGACAGCAGCACAGGGGCGGCCCTGGGTCCTCAGGGGTGCCTGGGGGCACCCAGGCGGGGATGGGCTCAGGGATGTGGGCATTCCTCACTTTCCCCAGTTGTCTGCAACTACTACTTAAGTATTTGGGATTGTTCAGCCTGGAGAAGGGAAGCTTGGGAGGAACCCATTCTGCCTTTCCAGTGCCTGAGGGGGGCTTGGGAGAACCATGGAGAGGGACTGGGGACAAGGGATGGAGGGACAGGACACAGGGAATGGCTTCCAGTGCCAGGGGCAGGGATGGATGGGAGATTGGGAATCAGGAATTGTTCCCTGAGGGTGCTGAGGCCCTGGCACAGGGTGCCCAGAGCAGCTGTGGCTGCCCCTGGATCCCTGGCAGTGCCCCAGGCCAGGTTGGACACTGGGGCTGGAGCAGCCTGGGACAGTGGGAGGTGTCCCTGCCATGGCAGGGGTGGCACTGGGTGGGATTTGGGATCCTTCCCACACAAACCATCTGGAATTCTCTGATTCTCCTCTTCCACAATCTCTCTTTTTGGTAAAATCCCATTTTAATTGTCCTTCTGCTGCCCAGGCCCATCTCACACAGGAGTCTCCCACTCACCAACTGCTGACCTGCTCTTATCAAACAGGAAGTCGTTGCCAGGATCCCAAATTTAGGGGAGGGATAATGGGTCGGAAAGGAGATATTTATGAACTTGAACGTTTCTAGTGCAGCACTTTGCACACAATTGAGAAATGATCGGCCTGACATTAAAACAAGCCTGGTATTAAGGCAAGGAAGGCAATAATTTCTTACTAATGGATTGTTCCATTTCATTTACATATCTTTTCCCAACAATTTTATGCTTAAAAAATCATTGCCCTTTTGAGTTATGTGAGGCTCTTTTGATTGTGAGGCTCCAGCAATTTGCCAGCCTCGTGTGTGTAATTAGTTTAATTAGCACTACAGCTTTAATGAGAGGCTCAGTGTCTGTCGTGTGCTCTGTTCTTTCCTGGACAAAGTGAAAAATTTGGTTTCTTAATCAGTTGCATCTGAAGAACTCTGGGCCCTGCAGGTCTTCACACAGTGTCTGGAGACAGGGAAAATATGTTCAGTTCCTCCAGTTCACTTCAGTTCCTCTGGTTCTGTTCAAATCCTCTCAATTTTTTTGGTTCTGTTCAATTCCCTTGGTTCTGTTCAATTTCCTCGGTTCTGTCCAATTCCCTCTGTACAGTCCAATTCCCTCGGTTCTGTCCAGTTCCCTCAGTTCTGTCCCGTTCCCTCGGTTCTGACCCGTTCCCTCGGTTCTGTCCCGTTCCCTCGGTTCTGACCCGTTCCCTCGGTTCTGTCCCGTTCCCTCGGTTCTCTCCAATTCCCTCGGTTCTGTCCAGTTCCCTCGGTTCTGTCCCGTTCCCTCGGTTCTGCCCAGTTCCCTCGGTTCTGTCCCGTTCCCTCGGTTCTGTCCCGTTCCCTCCGTTCTGTCCCGTTCCCTCGGTTCTGACCCGTTCCCTCGGTTCTGTCCCGTTCCCTCGGTTCTCTCCAATTCCCTCGGTTCTGTCCAGTTCCCTCGGTTCTGTCCCGTTCCCTCGGTTCTGCCCAGTTCCCTCGGTTCTGTCCCGTTCCCTCGGTTCTGTCCCGTTCCCTCCGTTCTGTCCCGTTCCCTCGGTTCTGTCCAGTTCCCTCGGTTCTGTCCCGTTCCCTCGGTTCTGTCCCGTTCCCTCGGTTCGGTTTAACGCCATCCCTGATGAGGTTTGCAGGTTCGCGGCTCCGTGGGTGATCCGGGCGGGATGTGGGTGTGCCCCGGGGCAGGGAGCTCCCCTGGATCCAGGGGCTGAGGCTCGCCAGGACACCCGTCCAGCCCGGCCTGGAGAGTCCTTTTCCCACTTCGGTTGGTAACGGGACGTTTCCAGTGGGAAGAAGTCTGTGGCCAGGCAAGTTTTCAGCTGTTCTGAGCCCTCTTCCTGCTCTGGGAATTCCTGAATGGACAAGGCTGTCAAGCTCTGGCAGGAGCTGCCCAGGGAGGTTTGGATCCCCGTCCCTGGAGGTGTCCCAGGAATTCCTGGCGCTGGCACTCAGCTCTGGGGACAGGCTGGGGACGGGGCACAGCTGGACTCGGTGATCCTGGAGGGCTTTTCCAGCCTCAGTGACTCTGGAATTCTCCGGGTTTCGGCTCAAACCCCTGCATCTACCTGGGCTGTACTCAGGAGACCTTCACCGAACTGAAGCTCTCAGCTCTTAAACTCCCTTCCCGTGGCGTTTCCAGGCCTGCCCTAATTATTAATTGTCCCCCGAATAATCAGCGTTCCTTTGTGCCGCGAGCAGCGGTGCAGAATGGATGTGGGGAAGGAGGCGCAATGGATCCTCGGGAGGATATTTCAGCAGCCCCGTGAAAGGCTGACACTGAAAACAACTGCTGGGGAACTGTCACGACCACAATGGGAGAAGCATTAAGGATTAATCAGGGTGTCATTAGCCCTGCTCATTAGCCCTGACAAGGCCTGGCATGTGGATCACTGTTCTGTCCCACAACAGAGGAACCGGAGTGGCTCCATTAACGCAGCGTTCAGGAAAGGATCAGAATGTAAAAGGGAGGAAATCATCTCAGTCCTGCCGGATTTGTTTGTTCTCACTTGGTTATCAAAGGAGAAACGCAGCAGAACCTCGCAGTTCAGGCAGGACTTTGAGAAAGCACCAATCCCCCAGAAGGACCACTGTAATTTCTAAGCCAATTCTTCCTTTCTCTGTGCACCAGACTCCTCTGTCCTGCGGGGCGGGGGCACCTCTGAATCCAGGCTCGCCCTTACAGAAAGAATTATTTAATGTCATCGAAATGTTTTATGAGAAACAATTTTAAGCAATCACAATACACACGTAGGTACAAAAATCAGCATTTTTCTCCAGCTCTTTTATAAGAAAGCTTTCTGGAAGGAAGCTGAGGCTGCCCCTGGATCCCTGGCAGTGCCCAAGGCCAGGTTGGACACCGGGGCTGGAGCAGCCTGGGGCAGTGGGAGGTGTCCCTGCCATGGCAGGGGTGGCTCTGGGTGGGATCTGGGATCCCTCCAGCCCAAAGCAGGCTGGAATTAATTTCAGCTGTTCTGTCCAGAGGGGCCTGGCTCCGCTCACCTTGTGAGCACCGCAATGTTTTACCCGCACGCTCCGGCTGCACGCCTCGCCCTGTGCGCGGGCTGCGGCATCCAGAGATCCCGATCGTCCAGAGATGGGCTCCCGGCAGCAGGAGGAGGCCGTGCCCATCCCGGCAGGGACAGAGCGTGTTCCTCGTTCCCCAGCCGAGGGCCAGGCTGGCCGAGAGGAGCTCTCACCTGCAGATGTTTGCAGCCCGCGGTGGCCGAGCGCCGCTCGCGTTCCCCTGCTGGCACAACCCATCGAGCGCTCAGTGCGGGGCTGCTGCTCCTCGTGGGCGTCACAAGCACATATTGCTGTATTATTGGCTTTTCACAAGGGTTACAGTGAATGCTACACGTATCATGCCGGAAAACTTCACTGTATAAATATTATTATTATTATTATTATTATTATTATTATTATTATTATTATTATTATTATTATTATTATTATTATTATTATTATTATTATTATTTCTGCTATTAACAAAACTTAGAAATAGTAGGGTGATAAACATAGGTGTGTAAAATGCTTTTGTCCATGTAACTAACTCAGAGAACGGTAAGGATATCCAGGAAATTCCTCTCATTCTTGGATTCTCCTATCTGGATGAACATGAGGTGACACACGCCAGAGCCCCAGGGGAGGAATTTACTGACCCTCTGCTATCAGGGAGTGTGGGGATGGCAGGATGGAGCCGCAAGGAGAAATAAAATGCTGACTCCATCTGCGGGATGGGACGGGGGCAGGTGGGGGGTTGAAACCAAGCAAAAGAACCTCTGAACTCGAAGGGATGATTGAATAACGCATGGGTGACTATGGATATGCAGCAGGCTGGTGCATTTAGAGAAGCTCTTCTGGTTAGTGGTGTGCTCGTGCCTGCATGCCAAGCGCCCAGCTGTTACCCGGGTTTTTCTGAGCCTTTTGATTTTCTTAAATGGAGTCAGAACTTTTTAGTCATTGTACAATATTAAGAGCAGTTTTCTACCTTTCTCACAGATGTAACATAAACAAATCCTTTGTTTTTCATTCTCTGTCCTTTGTTTGCATATTTCTAACCTGAAAACAATTGTAACTGACAGTTGGTCTGGCCACTGAGGCTGAGGGGTGGAAACCCCAAAAAGCCAATCTTCTGCTAGACCCAGAAATTTATAAAAAGTAAAAAATAAACAAAGGGGCTCGCTTCTTCTCTCCACTCTTTCAGCTGGGAGCTGGATCAGAAGGACCTCTGCGAAAATCTCTTGTCTGCATGTGACTGCTTTGTGTGTCTCGGTGACACCCAGCCGTAATTTTTATTTTTGCTTTTGTGTCTCTTACTGTCTTTTTATTAAACCTTTAAAAATTTTACCAGAAAAGTGAACCTCGTTTTTCGCACGGGGCTGCTCCATCCGTCTGGGAGGCTCTGGAGTGGGGGATTTCGTTCCTGGCCTCGCTGCCCTGACAAGAACTGGCTCTGTGCTGCTCCCAGGGAAAGGGAGAAGGATGCCCAAGCACCGGGAAGGGCTCCCCACGCCCTCCCCGCTCCCCGGCGCTTCCCGTTTGTCTGAATTTCATTTCTCCTCCCGCATTCCCGCTCTCAGCACTCCTTTATCGAAGTGGGCCAATAAAGCTGTCAGAATAAATGCCGCAGTAACACGATAAAGCAAGGACAGCTCTGGGTTTTGCTTGGCTAACCTGGGAGGGAGCGGTAACTCGCCCGCAGCTCTGCCCTCCACCAGCCCCAGCCCGGCGCGAAATCCGCTCTGACGGCGGAGTTTGGGGCCGGTTCCCACAAAACTCCAGCCCCTGCGGATGCCAGCCGGGAGTGCTCCCCCTCCAACCGAGCTGGGGGTGTCTGAAAGGGAAACCAACGGGCAGCAGAACATCAGGGCTGCTCCCAGGTGGAAATGTTATGGGAAAAGCAGGAAAAGGTCCCGGACGCTTCTGAATCAAGCTGGTGGAGAACGACCAAGGAAAGCAAACCTATTGGAAAGTGGGTTTTGCCTCAACAAAACTCAAAAGAAGGGTTTTCCCTCATTTTATACGTTTTTCCATCACTGTATATTCCAGAGCCAGGCACAGATTTTCCTAAATCTTGAGTAAGAATATTCCAGATGTGTCTTTGCCATTTTACACAGAGATGCAGAACACAGGTAAGGAAAGGCGTTATTCTTTCCTGGCTGCAATTCCGTTACAGCTTAGTAGCAGGATTGAATAAATGAAATGAACTGTCATTTAATGGGAAACAACCATCTTTGAGCAGGGTACGTGCAGTCCAACGAGTGTTTGAAATTAAGTGAGACCTACAACAGACCGTGTTCTAGTTAAAAAAAAAAAAAATAAAAAAAAGAATCAAATTTTGAAACCATTTACACTCCAATTGCAATTAAATGGAAATTAAATCAGAAGCAAAATGCTGGGGCTTGGGTGATCAGGTGAGCAAGGCTGGGGACCCTGGAGAAGTCAGATGTGGTGGGTTGGGTGCTCTGAGCCTTCTCCCCCAGGATGGATTTGTCCAGTTTCTTATCTAAAAAATTCTGCTAATTTCTCTAAAGTAAACATTTAATTGTCATGCAAGAAATAAGCCATTCATGGCCTTTCCTGAATAAAACCAAAGGAAAATATTTCAGTTTCTTTTTTTGTCAGGATTAATGTTTGCTGCACAATATTATCCTCATCTGGGAGCTGTCCTGCACCACCTGATCAGAGGGAGCAAAGGTTTTGCGTCAGTGGATTTTTATTTAACCAGCTCAGATTATTTATGGGATGGTTGCAATTCTGAGCCCTTCAGAGTAATAAACTGCCCAATTAAATTAAGATGAAGGCTTCCTTGATAACCCCCCAAATCATCAAATTCTTCTTGACGTCAGCAACATCCCCAAATAATTCACACCGACTTTGGGTCGCGTTTGTCAGAACTGCAGGTTTAGCAGGAGGCACAGCTCCCCTGGCTGGAGGACAGTTAATTAGTTAAAGCACTGTGCAGTTGATTCCCAAATTAAATGACTTTTCAGCTCGTTTCCAAGCTCAAGAAGGGTTCAGTTGATTTCCAAATTAAAGAATGTTTCTCTTTTGCAGCGATCTCTCCTCGAGGCCTTTGGACAGCAAGACCTGGGCACCACATGAATAAAGCCCTGCCTCCCACCCTGAGGGCTGGCGAGTGTCACCCTGGTTTGTCTGAGTTTTTTAAAGCCTTTTGATTGTTCATAAAATGGACAATATTAGGAGCAGTTTTCACTTTTTCTCACACGTGTAACATAAACAAACCCTTTGTTTTTCATTCCCTGTCCTTTGTTTGCACATTTCTAACCCGAAAACAATTGTAACTGACAGTTAGTCTGGCCATTGGGCTGGGAGGTGATAACCCCAGAAGCCAATCCACAGCCAGACCCACAAATGTATAAAAAGTAAGAAATAAACAGGCAGAGGGGCTCTGGGCTTGGCTCAGCCTTGGCTCAGCCTTGAGCTGGCTCGGAGGAACGCTCTGCCCTGCGGAAATCTCTCCGTGTGATTGCTTTGCGTATCCCGATCACAGGTGAGTGACACCTTAACCCCTCCAGCAGCACCAACAGCCGGACTGGCTTTTCTCCCAAAGCTTTAATTGCTGGGGGTGAGCAACGCTGGGAGATTCAGGAATGTGTGGGAGCAGCAGGGAGCTGTGCTGGGTGAAAGCCAGACAGATCTTCTCCCCTTTTCCCGTCAGGGATCCTCTGCCAGAGCAGGACACTCGGGAATATCGGATATTTTACGCATGGTCAAATAGTACAAACCCATTTTAATCAAACACCTGCAACTCCCGGAGCATCTCCGTGTTGGGAGCAGCGCAGGCTGTAAATAATTGGAGCATTTAGGAGAATTTACACCCCTGGAGCCAGCCCTGGAGGATTAAAACCTCCTGGAACCATTTACCTTGAGAAAAATGATAAAAATTCCCAGGGCTGGTGATTCCTTGAGAGGAGATTGGAAGCAGAGGCTGCACCTGGCGTGTCCCTATCCAGCATCAATTCCAGTTCCTCCAAAGACATTTGCTTCCATTATTTTGATATCCCTGCCCTTTCCTGCCCTTGGAGTGCTGGAGTTGTGGTGCTGCAGACAGATTGAATTAACAAAGCAGAGGGATGCTGACCTTTCCCAGGTTGTTATTCTATCCCTGATTGGCTTTAGGGAGGAAATATTTCTTTCTTTCCTGTATAAAGATGAAATAACAAATAAATAACCAGTTGATTTGTGGTTTGGGGGAAAAGAAAAAAAAAAAAGAGAATAAAGAAGGAGAGGAAAGAACAAAGTGGGGGAGCTCACTCAGACACTGCATCAGCTGAGTGGCTTCCAGAGTCTGCTCCAAGTTGCCATCTATCACCGTGAGAGGTGCTGGGGGATTTCTGGAGCGGTTTTCCCACCTCAGCTCCGTGGTTTGCTAACTCTGGGGCTGGTTTCCTGCAGGGAGAGGAGGACGTGTCCTTTCTGTGGCTCTTTCACACGTGACAAACCAGGCTGTGACAGTGGCACAGCTCCTGGCCGGGCTGGGGAAGAGAGATGGGATCAGGGAGCAGGTTTGGCTCTGACAGATTGGGCTGGGGAGGTCACTGGGGCTGGGGCACAGCCTGGGCTCTGTCCTGGGCTCTGTCCTGAGCTCTGTCCCCAGTCTGCGCTCTGTCCTGGGCTCTGTCCTGAGCTCTGTCCCCAGCCTGGGCTCTGTCCTGGGCTCTGTCCCCAGTCTGCGCTCTGTCCTGGGCTCTGTCCTGGGCTCTGTCCCCAGCCTGGGCTCTGTCCTGGGCTCTGTCCTGGGCTCTGTCCTGAGCTCTGTCCTGGGCTCTGTCCCGGGCTCTGTCCTGAGCTCTGTCCCCAGCCTGGGCTCTGTCCCCGGCTTGGGCTCTGTCCTGGGCTCTGTCCTGGGCTCTGTCCTGGGCTCTGTCCCGGGCTCTGTCCTGGGCTCTGTCCTGGGCTCTGTCCTGAGCTCTGTCCCCAGTCTGGGCTCTGTCCTGGACTCTGTCCTGAGCTCTGTCCTGAGCTCTGTCCTGAGCTCTGTCCTGGGCTCTGTCCTGGGCTCTGTCCCCAGCCTGGGCTCTGTCCTGAGCTCTGTCCCCAGTCTGGGCTCTGTCCTGAGCTCTGTCCCCAGTCTGGGCTCTGTCCCCAGCCTGAGCTCTGTCCCCAGCCTGGGCTCTGTCCTGGGCTCTGTCCTGGGCTCTGTCCCCAGCCTGGGCTCTGTCCTGAGCTCTGTCCTGGGCTCTGTCCCCAGCCTGGGCTCTGTTCTGGGTTCTGTCCCCAGTCTGGGCTCTGTCCTGGGTTCTGTCCCCAGCCTGGGCTCTGTCCCCAGCCCAGGTGACACCTCTGGGGTCGTTATCATCCAGCACAGGAGGTGATGATCTCAATTCCTCCTCTGTCTTTTCCCTCCCGTCATCCCCCCAGATCCGGGAATGGCTCCCATCGCCCTCCCTGGGATTTCTGCAGCTCTCCAAAGCAGGGAGCTGGGGATTGATGGAAATTACAGCCAGAGATAATAACAACAGCGTGTATTATTTATAGATCACAGAATCCAGGCTCAGAAAACAAACAATAAAGCGCAATAAAGCAATTTTCTATTGCTCAGCTCTGACAGCCGGGCTATAACCCTTGGAGGTGTCTGGATGACCATTCCCAGATCCAAATGAGACACTGCAGTGCTTCCCAAAGTGTGTTTGTGTCCTGATGAATGAAAACGAGCAGAGAGGAAGGCTGGAGACGTGACAATCCGCAGCAGCACTGTTAATTCTCTACAGCTTTGTCATTTACTTGCAGAACCTTAATCTATTTCTTGTAAGGCTTTACGGTTCCTCCTTCCATCAGAGCCCCACAGACTGCAATATTCCGCTCAGTGAGCTGAAATATCTGTCGATGGAAAAGCAGCTCCTCATCAAAGCCCTGGGAACAGCTGTGGGCTTGTTTTGTACACTGGGATTACCTGAGGAAACATTGAATGGGCTAAAAAATTGGCTTTTTTCTTTTTTAGAGAGAGCAGAAATCAAAACTTCTAAATTAAAAATACAATTTTTTCTTGCTTTCATTCAATAAGGTGTTTTGCCCTCTCACCAAACTCATCTGCAAGGGGGGAAGGAACAATCCCTTAATGAGAAACTAAGAAAGGAAAATGCTTTATTTGATGTCTGGGCTCACCTGCTCCGAGCTCTCTGTCTCTAGGACTGGTGCCTCATCCCCTGTCCTTTACAGGGTGTTCCCAGTCCCTGGACACCACCCAGGGATCCCACACATCCCAACCAGCTCTGTGTCCTCGAAACCCACAGGTTTTAGGACAAAGGGGTTTTGTTCTCTTTGCAAACTTCCAGGTTTTATTGGATGAGGCTTGGGGCACCCTGGGATGGTGGGAGATGTCCGTGCCCATGGCAGGGCTGGGAATGGGGGAGCTTTAGGGTCCTTCCCTGCCAGGCTTTTCCCTGCTGACACATCCCAGGGACAGCTGATAGAACCCAGAGCGCTTTAACTGCTCACTGCCTCCGTTCCTTCTCTCTGTTGAACACGGATCGTACTTGAGGAGAATCGTGGAATTGACTGAGTTGGGAGGGATTCCAGGCTGCTCCAAGCCCTGCCCAGCCTGCCTTGGACACTTCAGGGATCCAGGGACAGCCACAGCTGCTCTGGGCAATTGCAGCTGTTTCCAATTTCTGAGCTGTCATTGACCCCTGTCCTGGCCCAGCAGGGCAATATCCCAGCTCTGCTCCTGGATCCAGCCCTGCATCCCTCATTTTCCATAAACCCCTCATTCACAGGGACGTGCTGGCACCAATCCTTTTTGCTGTTATCTCAGTGTTTCTACTGAAGGCCCATTATTGGCTTTAATCGGTGAAATGAATTTGATGAATTTGTTAATGAACTCCCTGATATGTTTGCCGTGGCTAATGTTGGGAGAGTTTTATCTCCCTTTTTGTTGTTATTGTTTCTTCCATATCAAAGAACCAAATAAACACGTTGAAAAGTTGCTGCAGCTGATGGCAGCCCGGTCTTTTGCTTCAGGCAAACCGTGGGAATAAATTCAGTTACAGCTGCTTTGATGGGAAGAGGAGCTCACGGGAATTTCAGCGACAACAGAAGCCGAGGGGGGCTTGGGCCGAGTTCCTGCGCTGTGACGGAGGCAGCGGCACGGATGGGCACACAGAGCTCCTCCAACGAAAACAAAAATGACCAAAACATGACATTATATAGGAGCCGCCTGAGGGCAGGGAACCAATGAGCCATGAGAGCTGGAAACATTTCCATATATGGAGTATGCCACCAGCCAATCAAACCCCAGAGTTCCGGACACTGCCTTATAAGGGACTGCTGGATTTGCATAACCGTACCCATGATCCCGTGCCGCTCGCCAGAACACAGCCAGATGTTTCTTTTCTTAACGACCCGCTTCCCAGTGTGAAAAGTGTTACCGAGACACACAGAGCAGTCACACGGAGAGAGATTCTCCAGCGCAGAGGTTCCTCCGAGCCGGCTCAAGGCTGAATCCAGGCCGAGAGAGAGCCTCTTTGTTTATTTCTTACTTTTTATACACTTGTGGGTCTAGCAGAAGATTGGCTTCTGGGGTTTTTCACCCCTCAGCCAAGTGGCTAAACCAACTGTCAGTTACAATTGTTTTCAGGTTGGAAATATGCAAACAAAGGACAGAGAATGAAAAACAAAGGATTTGTTTATGTTACATCTGGGGGAAAAAGGTAGAAACTGCTCTTAATATTGTACAGAAACTAAAGGGATCTGACTCCATTTTATGAAAATTCAAAAGGCTATAAAAAACTCAGAAAAACCAGGGTAACAGAAAAGTGCATATTATATAGCTCTATGCAAGATATTTACTGTATGGATTATGTTGTATTGATTGTTAATGTTGTATTAATATTTTGATAGTATGGTAAATGTAGTTTTGTAGTTAAAATGTAGTTTTTATGTACCAACCACAGGAAAACGTAAATCTTTCAGAGAAAAAAGAATTTACTACTTCCTTATCAGAAGAGACCAACTCCTCCTGCCTCTCTCAGCCTTGTGGACGCCATAGAGATTAAAGGAAAAAAGGTGATACTAACCAGAGACAATTCTTTGTTTGAATGGAATTTATGCATCATGTATGAAATGTATGAATATTCAACAGGCGATTGCTTTTAAGAGATAATCCTTTGTTAACAGAGGTCCTTCTCTGGAGCTTTTTGCTCAGGGAGGCACCCAGACGTCTGTAACTTTGTTTTTTATTGTCTCATATTGTCCTAACTCTAATTGTTCAATTTTTTACTCTAATTCTATAACCATCTTATTTACTATTAAACTTTCAAAATTTTAAAACCAAGTGATTGGCATTTTTCACACCAAGGTGATAAAATCTTGCACGTGGCCGCAGTGTCATAAGCACCGTGAAGATGTATCCAATCTGAGGGTTGGCCTGCAGCTTCCCCGAGCGGCTTAATAATAGTGAGACAGCTTCTCTGGACGTGTTCTGTAACACAAAAGGTTTTAATAATGATAAAACCAGCAAACATTATGGATAAAAGAAATAGAAGTCGAACACAGTGCAGGGAACGCTCTTACACTGGCTAAGGCAGTCTGAAAAAGCGCTTGAGCTCCTTTGTGCAGTCTCTATGAACTTGGTGGTCTGGGTGAGTTCTGTTGGCAAACGGCCAATCGAAACAGCGACAGGTTTGGAGAAACATCCCAAAGATCCAACCAGTGCTGGCTCTGGGCCAATGCCGATAAGAAGGGCGTGGAAGATTCTGTTGTTCCTTCCTTATATATTTACAGGTAAAGGAGCTCAGTCACTGTTGGAGTCCAGGGCATGACTTTGGCTGCCCTGCAGGGTCAGGGACCTGGGCAGGGGGGTCTGGGACCCCAGCCCAGAGCTCAGAGAGACACTGGATTTGATCTCAGTCCATGGGAAAAACTTCCTGCACTGCAGGAAGCATTGCAGGCCACAAGAGTGTGAAAGATTGTAGTTTAGTATATCACAGGGTGAAAAACCAGTAAATTTATATTTCTAGCATTGAAGTGAATGGGGGCAAGATGGAGAATTTGGGGCGTTGTCTCCTTCTTCTTCATCCTTCTTCCCTCACTCCATTTCTGCAGTGACGTTGGCACAAAGTAGTTAGTGAGGATTGGGTCAGAGTAGAGATGACCTTTTTAGTATTAGTGATAGACATTGGTAAGAAATAGTAAATAAAGAATACGCAGTAATTAGTATAAAAGATAAGGACAGCCCAGCTCGGGAGGAGTCGTCAGATGTCCAAGCCTTGGCAAACATCTTGTTGGACACTGAGAAAATTGTAAGATAAGAAACAATAAACGAAGTATGCAACCTTGAAAAATCTAAACCTGAAGACTCTGTCTCTTCCTTCCGTTTGGCACAGAGCTGTGCAGAGGGCCAGGACTCTAAAACCACCTGAATGCCGGGGAATTAAACCTAACAACTGGTGTCCCTGAGTGGGCACCGACAAGTCACCGCTGCAGAGACCTCGAGATGGGGCTGGGCTCTGCTCACCGGGAGCTGAGAGAAAACAGCCTCAGGTTGTGCCAGGGGAGGTTTAGGCTGGATAGTAGGAAAAACTCAGTGGAAAAGATTGTCAAACATGGAACCGGTCAATGGAGTCCCCAACCCTGGAGGTGTTCAGGAAACCTGTGCATGTGGCACCTCGGGACACTGGGTGGTGGACTGGGTGATCCTAAAGGTCTTTTCCAACCTCAAGGATTCTGTGACCCTATTCATGCTCATTTTGGGATGCAGGAATAGCTGCTGGGTGATCCTATTCAGGCTCATTTTGGGATGCAGGAATAGCTGCTGGGTGATCCTATTCAGGCTCATTTTGGGATGAAGGAACAGGTTCTGTGTGATCCTGTTCATGCTCATTTTGGGATGCAGGAATAGCTGCTGCATGATCCTGTTCAGGTTCATTTTGGGATGAAGGAATAGCTGCTGTGTGATCCTGTTCAGGCTCATTTTGGGATGAAGGAACAGGTTCTGTGTGATCCTATTCATGCTCATTTTGGGATGCAGGAATAGCTGCTGTGTGATCCTATTCAGGCTATTTTGGGATGCAGGAACAGGCTGAAAACCGGGGTCTCCTGGGAGAATCTGTCTCAGCACCTTGTTGGTGACATCTCTGCTTCACCAGAGCACGGGGGCGTTGGAGGTGACACCATGGCCAGACAGGTGTCCTTGGGGACGCCACTCCAGGGCCAGGTGTCCTGGTTTCTGAGGCACACGAGGTTTTACAGGTTAAAAATGGATCCCAGCAGCCCATGAATACCTCCAGTGCAGAAATGCAGGGCAAAGAGGGGTGTTTGTGAGAGAAACAGAGCTCAGAGAGCTGGGGGACAGCAGAGTTCACCTTGCACAGAGGAGATGAAGGTTGAAGGAGAGGAGGAGATGGGTTGGGAGCTCCTTTTTGAAGGTTAGGATGGTTTTCCCTTTCCTTTTGTTTCCCCCCATTCATTTCCAAGAGGATCGCCCAGAATAACAATCCCCTTGTTTTGTCTGGCTGATAATTGCATTGATAATTGAGGACAATTCAAATAATCACATTCCAGGGGCTGCTTTAATCTCGGCAGATGCATATTCATGATGCCATTAGAGATGGAGCCGAGGAGCTCCCGGCCCCATTGTCTGCTTCAGACCGGGCAGCTTGGAAAGCAAAGCCAGAACAGGGGGTGATTGATTTGTACTCCCAGAGCTCCCTCCGTCCCGTTCGTGCTGGATCTCCTCCTCCATCCCCTCCCTCCGTGTGAGCCGCTCCAGCCCATCCCCAGGTTTGTGTCTGCCCGGCAAATTCCTGCCCTGATGCTTCCCTTCCATCTCCGGCTTGGCTTCGGTTTTTCCGGCTGCAGCAGAACGTCCTCCCTGTGCTGAGAGTCCCTGGCCAGCTGGCTGTGCTGGGAATTCTCCTGGAACTGGGACACGTCCTGGAGCTGTGGCTGCCCCCGGATCCCTGGCGGTGCCCAAGGCCAGGCTCGGAGCCGCCTGGGACAGTGGGAGGTGTCCCTGCCATGGGAATGGGATGGGATTTAGGATTCCACGATTTGGGATGTCCCAGCAGCCCCTGCCATGCCTTGGTTTCTGCTGCAGCCGAAGAAACCATGTCATGGATCCATGGCATGTTTCCTTTTCCCTTGTGCCTCTCCTGATGCTCTGAGCGCTGCACATCCCTGTTCCCCAGATTATCCTGGGTCACAGAGCCCTGGATGTCATTAAACGAGGACTTGGGAGCTTCGGTGGCAACACCTGAACAGGTGAAGACAACGAACCCATGGCAAGAATCCCCTCAGATCATTGGGACGATATTTTCTACTGGATTCGAGAATTTCCTGGATCAATTTTTAACAGATTTGTTGCAAAGATAAGGAAAGGCCCCTAAGAAGCTTCTTTATGGAACAGCCTTTGCTTTTGAAAGACGTTTACAATGAAATGTTTAAAAAGAAATTACTCCAGAAATATGAATATTGACATCCCCCAGGTCACACACCTGTAGTTTGGCAGGGTTTGGAATTTGGTATGATTTTTTTCTGATCCATTGATTTGGGCACTTTGGGATAAGGTTCAATGGACACAGAGGAATTCAGTCAAAGCTTGGAGTTGCTGGACTTGAGATCTTTTCCAGCTTTAAGGATTCTGTGATTTGAAAAAAAAAAAAATAATAGTAATAATAATAATTATACATACATATATATATATTTTTTTTTTATTTTTTTTTAAATTTTTTTTTTTAGGAAGAGCAGCCAGAGGAGAGCTCCTGATTCCATTGGTGAGAGGGAATTTGACAGCAATAACCCCTGAATTCCCTGTGCTGGGGTACTGTCGCTTTGAAATCCACAGCACAGGGTGGGGAAAATGGGAAAATTTGTGGGAAAATAAAATTTCCTGCGAAAACTGGCTGATCTTTGAGTAGG
Source organism: Hirundo rustica (assembly GCF_015227805.2). NCBI lineage: Eukaryota > Metazoa > Chordata > Aves > Passeriformes > Hirundinidae > Hirundo > Hirundo rustica. The sequence goes on along the minus strand of NC_053457.1, from coordinate 35,091,273 downwards.
AAAACATTGTACTGAATTCAGCTGAACAATCTGCAGACTGCAATGATGCAGGAGCCGGGCGAATCGTTTCATGGAAATCCCCAAATTAGCTATTTTTTGATTCTTTTGTTCACAAACTGTCTTGAAACAGCTGAGGGATTTTCTCATTGAGCTGGGCTTTAGTCCCTGTGCCAGTGGGCCTGGTGTGAAATTTGGCAGCTCTTTTTCCTGCCATCCATTGGCAGGATGGAAAATGTTGGATTTCTGCATGAGCAGCTTTACATGGGCTCTCCAAATGTGTTCCCCATTATTGTTATTTAATGTTTGCACATAGCAGAGCTCGCAGGAACTGGATGAGGATTCAAATAGACAGAATTAAAACATATTTTCCCAGGAACAGGTAATTCCTGCCTTGTGCGGGGATAACAGCGGGAAGGAGGGGGATAAAATAATTATTCTCCGTGTACATATTGATATTTTTTAATGTAAGGTGCTGAGCCGAGTGTGAAATACGGGAAATATGAACAATTTCCCTTGTGCCTTTCTCCTGTTTGTATTTATTTCCCTTCTTTCTGTATTTCTCCCCTTGCCTTCTTTCTGGCAAAGCCTGAGCAGAGCGGAGAACACCAAATTTATTGAGTAAAGAAAAGCCTGGTTTGTACCTGTGGCCAAAACCCCTCTTGTTCTGGATTTGTGGTTAAACTGAGGTCCAACCCCTGCAGGATTCCCTCTGTTTGTTCCGAAGGCTGAGCTCAAAGCGGCAATTCCTAAGGGGGCAGTTCAGGGAAGGGGTTTCACTTTATTTAATTCTTCATGGGGAAACGCTTCCAAAAATTGCTGCTGGTTGAAATGTAGAGAATTGGATTTTTTTTTTTTCTTCCATTCTATCTGAGGCAATTAATTGTTTCATTACTGAACACAGCTTTTTTCAGGATCAGGTGCAGTGTTTCTGTTTGTTCAGACTCGGCCAATAAAGATTTTAGCTCCTGCTTTGATCAGGGAAAAACAACGTCCTCCAAGGGGGAAATACCTTCCAGGGATTAAATTAAATGATTAAATGTATTTAAAAGCCTTGAAGGCACATTTAAATTAAAAAAAGTAATAGGCAAGCTATTTAGGTTAGTTAAGTCATGACATCCACCGACATGACTAAATCATTTTTAAAGGAGTTCCCCAAGTTTATTGTTTCTTACAAGTAATTTTGTGTCCTGCCTCCCGAGATCTGACAGTTTGTCCCAGGAGCTAAATTTTGCCTGATTCAGGGGAAGCTTGGGAGAAGATTGGAATTAACACATTAATTTTTAATATACTACATGTGTTAGAACATGAGGGTGCAGTGAGTGAGAGGAAGAAAATCCGGATGGGAGGGGAAACCTGCATAAAACCCCGGCTGAGGAGCAGGGATTTGCTGTCTGTTCCTATTAACACCCAAGCAGCTGGAAAAGCTGGATTGATCCAAGTCACTTTAGAGGGAAAAGCAATTAATTTCCAGAGATTTCTCTTGTTCTCAAAGCCTTATTCTGTCAGCAAGTCCAGTGAAGCTCAGACAAGCTCAGCTTCACCCTTTGCTGAAAATTCCCTGGTAAAAGGGGAGATCCTAAAGGAAAATCCTTACGGGGAGGGAAAGGTCGGTGTGCTGGGAGCTGTCAGTGGGACCACAGACACCCATTGGCTTTCCCTGTTGTCCTGATGGCAGAGTAAACACTAATCACATTTAATTAATTAACTATTGTGGGCCTGATATTTCTGGCTCTAAGAGATTTTAGCCTGCTAGCAGCTGCTAATTTTTCCCAAGGGAAAATTTCTCAAGAAAGCCTCTTCTCAAAACAATTTAGCAAAACAACTATCCTTTCTCAAACCAACCTTTCTCCAGGTGGTGTTTTGCTGTTTCTCTCGTTTGACCAGTGGGATTAGAGAGGTGTGGTTCCTGTTCACCAATCATGTTGGGTCTGTATGGGAACACCTTATAAAAGGTGTAAGAATTAGACAATAAAGCCTTTTCTGTACTCTTTGCCTTCTGGAATATTTGGAGTCTCTCATCTTTCTTTCGTGTCCAACAGTGACAAACTATGGATCCAGGACCGGAGGCTTTCATTCCAGAAAGTACCATCGTGTTTTTCTGGGACATTGAGAGCTCTAAGGGCACTTTCTCTCTTCTCCAGATTCCCTGTTTACCTCACTTGCAGTGAGGAGAGCCAAGTCCCAGGGTGGGCCCAGCTTCCATCCCATGCTGGTCCCAGTTACAGTCCCATGCTGGTTCCGGTTTCAGTCCAATGCTGGTCCCAGTTCCAGTCCCATGCTGGTTCCATTTCCAGTCCCATTCTGGTCCCAGTTCCAGTCTCGTTCTGGTCCCAGTTCCAGTCCCATGTTGGTCCCAGTTCCAGTCCCGTTCTGGTCCCAGTTCCAGTCTCGTTCTGGTCCCAGTTCCAGTCCCATTCTGGTCCCAGTTCCAGTCCCATGCTGGTCCCGGTTTCAGTCCCATGCTGGTCCCAGTTCCAGTCCCATGCTGGTCCCAGTTCCAGTCCCATTCTGGTCCCAGTTCCAGTCCCGTTCTGGTCCCAGTTCCAGTCCCATGCTGGTTCCAGTTCCAGTCCCATGCTGGTTCCATTTCCAGTCCCATGCTGATCCCAGTTCCAGTCCAATGCTGGTTCCATTTCCAGTCCCATGCTGGTTCCATTTCCAGTCCCATGCTGGTCCCAGTTCCAGTCCCCTCACTTCCCCCTGTGCTGTGTCACCTCCAGGGACTGTCCCTGCCATGGCAAAGGCTCCATTAAACGTGAAGCAATTCCTGCAGACCCCAAATAATCCAGTCCTTGTCTCTCTAATGTTTTCCTGGAAGGGTTTCCCACTCGAATTCTCGTGGCGTGTTTCTTACAGGCGGGTATGTTCTGATAATTACTCAAATAGCATTATGAAAATCAATAAAACCAATCAAAGCCCACCGAAAGGTCACAGACTGGACCTTTAGCCCCAAGCTAAGCTGGCTGTGGAAGGCTGGGAAATCAGCAGTGAGACAACAGCTTTTCCACAGGTGACACTGGGCCAGTGCCACCCTCCACCATCACAGCCACAGGGGCAGAGCCCTGGGCAGCCGAGTGTGTGCAGCAGCTGCAGAGAGAGGCTGCCTTCGCCGACAGCGCTCCAGTATCTCCCAGTTTTCAGGCAGGAAGGGCTCTGGGCACACAGGGGAAATGAAACCCTGCTGATTTACTGCCCTCGCTGCAGGACAGAGACCCCGGGACTGGAATCCAGCTGGAATCCCTGCCCTGGCTGGGGCTGTGGGATCTGCAGGGCACCACAGCCCTGCAAAGGCAGCTGGGCATGGCCTTGGTGCCAGCTGACCCCCGAGGGGGATCTGCACCACTGGGTGAGGAATGAATCCCTGATTTCAGCTCTGTTTCCTGGTATCTGTCACCCCCAGGGACTCACGCCCTGGGAAGTTCTCTGGGGTTCACACAGAGTGCTCATGTGACAGAAAAGAAAGGGGAAATTCGTGTTTTAGGCAAGGGAAGACAGATATCCAGAGAGAAAAGCAGTGGTGGTGCTTGGCTTTTCCAGCCTCAATAATTCTGTAATTTCTGTGCTCAACATGAATAACTCCAGGATGGGATGATTTCCCTGTTTTGAGATGTTTGCCATTCCTTAACAAAGCACCTTGCACCAAACACCCTGGAAGGCTTAAAACATGATCCATCTTCTCAATGTATTGCAGGAGAAAGTCTCTCTCTGGGAATATTAGTGACTCCACAACTGGAGCAAATAAATCCTGCTTTCCCTAAGTAATGCAGCTTATGGCGCAGATCTAATTTTAGATTCCCTCTGCCGCCCCTAAATCTTTGCTCCGTGTCTATCCCAGCTTGATGGAAGGGCATATTTAATTATCAGGAGTCACATTTGTATGGACAGATCTTTCATCACCAAAGCATATGTCTTTGGGGTTTGGAATTGCAGAAATCCCATTATTCCTCCGCCTTGAGGAACTGAGCGCCCGAACCACACCTGCAGTGGCGTGGCAGATGCTGCTCCAGAGCAGGCACGAGGAGGAGCTGCCTTTGCAAGCAGGGCAGTGTGCTGGGGACACATTCCCTCCACCTTTGATTCCCAGCTCCCGAAATGTCAGGCAGAACCTTGCCCCAGCCAGGCCTGTGGGTTGTGAATCTTCATTCTCATGGGATCACGGGATGGTTTGGGATCAAAGGGACCTTAAGCCCATCCAGTTCCATGGGGAGGGACACCTTCCACCATCTGCTCCAAGCCCTGTCCAGCCTGGCCTTGGGCACTTCCAGGGATCCAGGGGCAGCCACAGCTGCTCTGGGTGACCAATTAATTCAATTTCCATTTGTGCATTGCCTCTTGGCAGTGTGCTGCATCTGCCCTCTCTCTGTGTCCCAGAGCGCTGAGACCTGCTGCTCACAGACATGGGCCGAGGTACAGGGATCCAGCGCTGGTGCAAAGGGTGGGAAGGAAAAGCCCTTTGGAGCCCCCACAGCTTACTCTGAGAAGGCTGGGAAAAGCAGGGAGTCCCTGTGCTGGTTCCAGTTCCAGTCCCATGCTGGTCCCAGTTCCAGTCCCATGCTTGTTCCAGTTCCAGTCCCATGCTGGTCCCAGTTCCAGTCCCATGCTGGTCCCAGTTCCAGTCCCATTCTAGTTCCAGTTTCTGTCCAATGCTGGTCCCAGTTCCAGTCCCATGCTGGTCCCAGTTTCTGTCCCATTCTTGTCCCAGTTCCAGTCCCATTCTGGTCCCAGTTCCAGTCCCATTCTGGTCCCAGTTCCAGTCCCATGCTGGTCCCAGTTCCAGTCCCATTCTGGTCCCAGTTCCAGTCCCATGCTGGTCCCAGTTCCAGTCCCCTCACTTCCCCCTGTGCTGTGTCACCTCCAGGGACTGTCCCTGCCATGGCAAAGGCTCCATTAAACGTGAAGCAATTCCTGCAGACCCCAAATAATCCAGTCCTTGTCTCTCTAATGTTTTCCTGGGAGGGTTTCCCACTCGAATTCTCGTGGCGTGTTTCTTACAGGTGGGTATGTTCTGATAATTACTCAAATAGCATTATGAAAATCAATAAAACCAATCAAAGCCCACCGAAAGGTCACAGATTGGACCTTTAGCCCCACGTCCTGCTCACTGCCTGGACCCTGTTAGAGCCTTGTCCCGTCAGGTCCTGATTATCCTCCAAACACTGTGCCAAGAGCTTCTGCCTCAGCTCCATTGCTCTTCCATTAAAAAGCTGTTCTTGAGTCTATAAATTTATTTTACTCTGACTGCTACATGAAAAGTCATAAACCAATTTATGAGCTGAGAAATGCTCCTCTCACTACCACAGCAATTTGACATCTGCCAGCTTTAATTCTGGCTCTCCTAAAGCCTGCGTGTGGTTTGGGGGAGGAAGCGGAGCCAGAGAGGAGAGGAGCTTCATCTCAAACCCGAGAGGATGTGTGATGGTCCTGGTCTGGAAAGACAGGTGTCTGCTAAGGAAGGCAGGAGCCTCCCTGAAAATGGAGAATGTAAACCCCCTCTGTCCCAATTGCAATTTAGAAATTAAGGGGCTCTCAGGCAAAGATATGGGAATAGGAATAACAGTTCTTGACTAGAAAAATTAAATTTAAAAAACCCCAAACCCCAGCCAGGGTCGGAGCGCAGGCTGACACGCTGCTGCTCAGGGCGCTGGTCCCAGCCCAGCCCAGCCTCCTGCAGTGACAGATGTGGTTCTGGCAGCAGGGATCCTGCAGCAGGGTGCAGTTTCCCTCTGCAGCTCCCGTGGTGCTGGGATGGCTCCGGGGCTCCTCTGGCAATCCCGTGCACACGGGCTGTGCTGCTGTTCCCAGGGCCAGGTGTGATCCAGCCGGGAATGCCGGGCTCCTCCTCTGGCAATCCCGTGCACACGGGCTGTGCTGCTGTTCCCAGGCCAGGTGTGATCCAGCCGGGAATGCCGGGCTCCTCCTCTGGCAATCCCGTGCACACGGGCTGTGCTGCTGTTCCCAGGCCAGGTGTGATCCAGCCGGGAATGCCGGGCTCCTCCCCTGGCAATCCCGTGCACACGGGCTGTGCTGCTGTTCCCAGGGCCAGGTGTGATCCAGCCGGGAATGCCGGGCTCCTCCCCTGGCTGCAGCATCTCCCGAGGGAGGATGGAATTGTCTGAGCCCTGCAGTGAGCCTGGATGGGCCAGGAACAGCAGAGATCCCTGCAGGGAGGAGGGGTCCTGGAAGGGATAAAGAGCAGGGACACAGCTGGATTAACAGCTGGGGATGGGGCACACACCTCTGGGTACATCTCTGTAATCCAAGACAGTGATCCAGCCGTGGAAAAGTCTGTCAGAGCCATCCCCCGGCTGCTCTGCTGGCAGGGGCTGCTCCAGGGCTGCCTGCTCAGGGTGGAGCACAGGGGTCAGGGTGATGCACAGGGCTCAGGGTGGCACAGGGCTCAGGGTGGCACAAAGGGGTCAGGGTGGTGCACAAAGGGGTCAGGGCGATGCACAGGGGTCAGGGTGGAGCACAGGGCTCAGGGTGGTGCCCAGGGCTCAGGGTGGCACACAGGGGTCAGGGTGATACAAAGGGGTCAGGGCGATGCACAGGGGTCAGGGTGCCACAAAGGACACGACCCCATGACCTGGGGGTGAGGGGCCAAGCCCACCCTGCACAGTGACCCCACCTCTGTCCCCAGCTCCCAGGGCAGAGTGAGTTTGATCTGCTGACATTTGGGCAAGGGGCAGGAGATCAAGGTGTTTCTCCATCTGCCTTGGGGAGGGCTCCCTGCACCATCCTGGCCTCCTGCTAATGCCAGTGGCCTCATTAGGGCCCGGGCAGCTTCGGAGGGCAGTGCCACAAGCACTGGAACCCCTTCCTCAACATCGAAGCCTCCCCAGCGTCACTGAGAAGGAGCAAAAAGCAAAAGAAGGGTTTGGATGTGAGATCCCAGTTCTGGTCTCTTTTAAGCTCTCCTGAACTGTGAATTATTTATGCTCAGTCTGCACCTCCTGCAAGAGCTCCTGCTGCTGTCTATGAACCATCTCTCAGCCTTCACCGTGGTCCAGACCCCTGCAAGCCCTGCTCCACCCTCAGCCTGTGCCATGCTCAGTTCCTCCTCTCTGAAAACCTTTAGGATTTTCCAGCTGCAGGACTGGAACCCCCTTTTCCCCCTCAAAATCCTCCCCAGACCCTGGGCACGCCCGCACTGAGCTGCTGTCTCTGTCTCATCAGCGTCTCCCTTCTCTGGCCCTGCAGCCAGCCCGGGCCCTCCTCCTCCTCCAGCAGCCTGTGCTTGGCATTCAGCCTCATCTCACCCCTGTCCAGCCCAGGGCTTTGCCCTCAGGTCATCCACATTTTATTCTGTTCCTGCTATTTTGGTCTTTCAGCGTCTCCGTGCACAAATTAGAAGAAAGCTCGGGCGGGGTCATCACCTTTGAGCCCAGGGTGGAAATGCTGATGTCCTGCTCAGCGCAGAGCCGGGGCAGGGCAGCTGCAGCCCTGCCCATCACACCCAGAGCCCTCCTGTGCAGAGCTCTGCTTCCTTTCCAGCAGCGCTGGAAATAAAATACAAACGGCAAGCACGGAGAACATCGCAGCCAGACTTGGGGGGATTGTGGAAGGAAGAGGAAGCAGAGTTTCGAAAGAGTCATGGAATGGTCTGGGTTGGAGGGGACCTTAAAGATCATCCCTGCCATGGCAGGGACACCTCCCACTGCCCCAGGCTGCTCCAGCCCCAGTGTCCAACCTGGCCTTGGGCACTGCCAGGGATCCAGGGGCAGCCACAGCTGCTCTGGGCACCCTGTGCCAGGGCCTCAGCACCCTCCAGGGAACAATTCCTGATTCCCAATCTCCCATCCACCCCTGGCCATTCCCTGTGTCCTGTCCCTCCACCCCCTGTCCCCAGCCCCTCTCCAGCTCTCCTGGAGCCCCTCCAGGCCCTGGCAGGGCTCTGAGCTCTCCCTGGAGCTTCTCCTCTCCATGTCTCCACCACCCTCCCACGGGCAGGGGCAGCTCCCATCCCTGCTCCCTGGCACCAGGACAGGACCATCCCCTCCAGAAGGAAATCCCAGCACGGCTGAAGCTCCTTCCCTGTGATCTGAGCAGAACAAGGCTCTGAGCTGTTTGGACACAAGCTTCTGTCAGTGTGGTGTAAAAAACACCCCAAAGGCAGGGAAGCCAGTGCTCCTCACTCTGTAACGCTCTGTCTGTGGTGTTCTCTCATTTCCGTGGCTGCTCTTCGCTTGTACCTAATTTGTCTTTATTAGCAGAGCAAAGCAGGGCTGATATCTACACTTCCAGCAATGCATGCAAGAGATGAAAAAATAAGTGCTGAGGTTTGACTCATAAATAAACCTTTCTTTGTAGTCGGTGCAACGAGACATCGGCATTTTCTTGGTACCGTCCCCGCTGAAAACTCTTACAACATTGCCAATCATCAATAACTGCTCTGGAGCTCAGTGCCTCGAAAAACAGGCTGAGAATATTTAAATTTTTATTATAAGTTACAAGTTTAAATTTAATTTAAATTAGTAGCAATCCACAGCCAATGCTGCGGGGACAGGAGTATTCTCCTTTGTTTAGGTCACATCCTCTTTTGGGGAATAAATTTGGGGTTTACAGGGACTTAAGTGCTTGATTCTTCTTTATTTCACCTGGAAGCAGGGGAGTAAATTCCTTAAGGGCTTCAATATATTTTCTAATTTATTATTATTCACGCAATTCAGTAATCTGTGAAAAGATTATAAAATTCTCCCCTTAAAAATCCAGGTTGCTTGCAGGGGAACCTTTTCCTCAGGGCAGAGTCACCTCTGGCTGCTCTTGGCTGTAAATCTGAGTGCAGTGTGAAGGGGTTTTTCTACAGCAAATCTCACTCCGAGAGCCCAAACTGCTGCCAGCTCCTGGGGCTGGGAAAAGTTCAGGAAACACAGCCTGGCCCTGCTCCCACCTGGGTGGGGAATTGTGGTGTGCTGCAGGGTGTAAAATAAAGGTCAGCTCAGGGGAAAGCACACAGCCCGGCTGGAGAGAGGTGCTGGGGTGATGCCTCCTGGGGAATCCCCCAACAGCAGGTCAGAAATCCACAACAGAGGGTCAGAAATCCCCTACAGCAGGTCAGAAATCCCCAACAGAGGGTCAGAAATCCACAACAGCAGGTCAGAAATCCCCTACAGCAGGTCAGAAATCCACAACAGCGGGTCAGAAATCCCCTACAGCAGGTCAGAAATCCCCAACAGAGGGTCAGAAATCCACAACAGCAGGTCAGAAATCCCCTACAGCAGGTCAGAAATCCACAAGAGCAGGTCAGAAATCCCCTACAGCGGGTCAGAAATCCCCTAAACCAGGTCAGAAATCCCCTAAACCAGGTCAGAAATCCACAACAGCCGGTCAGAAATCCCCTACAGCAGGTCAGAAATCCACAACAGCAGGTCAGAAATCCACAACAGCGGGTCAGAAATCCACAACAGCAGGTCAGAAATCCACAACAGCAGGTCAGAAATCCCCCACACCAGGTCAGAAATCCCCTAAACCAGGTCAGAAATCCCCTAAACCAGGTCAGAAATCCACAACAGCAGGTCAGAAATCCCCTACACCAGGTCAGAAATCCCTTAAGCCCAGTCAGAAATCCCCCACACCAGGTCAGAAATCCCCTACACCAGGTCAGAAATCCCCCACAGCAGGTCAGAAATCCCTTAAGCCAGGTCAGAAATCCCCTAAACCAGGTCAGAAATCCCCAACAGCAGGTCAGAAATCCCCTACAGCAGGTCAGAAATCCCCTAAACCAGGTCACAAATCCCCTAAACCAGGTCACAAATCCCCCACACCAGGTCAGAAATCCCCCACAGCAGGTCAGAAATCCCCCACAGCAGCTCTGCATCCCCGCAGGCACTGGAGAAGGAAAGGTTCCCCCAGGGCAGTGGCAGCCACACCTGCAGGAGGTGAGGCTGCACACAGCAAATGTCCTGCAGCTCTTGGCTCCAGACAAGAGGATCCAGAATTTTCTGAGGGTTCTGGTCCTGCTGCACAGCATTTCCAGCTTTCCTTCGAGATACTTGGGTGACTCTAGAAAAACCCCTGAAGACACCCGGAACGTTCCCCCTTTGCTGTCCAGCCCTGTCACTCCTGTCCAAGGTGACAAGGGACAGGACGAGAGGAAACAGCCTCAGGCTGTGCCAGGGGAGGCTCAGGCTGGATATTGGGAAAATTCCTTGCTGGAAAGGGCTGGGCAGCCTGGCAGGGCTGCAGCCCCCATCCCTGGGGGATTTCACAGCCCTGTGCATGTGGCACTTGGGGACACGGGGCAGCGGCGGCCTGGGCAGTGCTGGGGGTGGTTGGACTCCATCACCCTGAGGGTCTTTTCCAACCCAGGTGATCCTGTAACTCAGTGGGTCCGTGAGCCCAAAGCGTGGCTGTCCCTGGATGTCACCTTTAAACTGAAACTCTCCTGTCCGTGGTGCTTCCCCGCTGCCGAGCTCTCTGAAAGCCTCAGAAATCCCCGAAACGAGCACTTCAGTGCTGCTGTTGCCTTTTCTCCCCTTTTATTAGAACCCAAAGAAAAGGTGACATCTGCTCCACAGTGTCTGCATTTTAATCACCTGTGAAAGGCTGAATTAACCAGCAGCTAATGAGACTTGACAGTTTTACTAATATTAGAAATGGGATTGAAGGAGGAACAATCCCCACGTACATCCTATAGATCTTTGAAATATACACTGGAAATATGTTCTGGAAAATATGACTGCAGCTCTCAAAGCATGCCTGTCATTTCCTTGATAACAGACATAAAGTTCTCATTTTCTTGTCAGCAGCTAATCAGCAGCCTCAGATAACTGGGTGTGCTGGAAAAGGGACCCCAGAGCAGGCAGGTGACACACAGAGACGAAAACACACACAGTCATGGGGAGCCCAGGAGGGAAACACTCATTTATGGCCTTCAGCTGAAGGAGAGCAGGGATGGATGGGATTTGGGCAGGAATTGTCCCCTGGAGGGTGGGGAAGGTCTGGGATGGAATTCCCAGAGCAGCTGTGGCTGCCCCTGGATCCCTGGCAGTGCCCAAGGCCAGGTTGGACACTGGGGCTGGAGCAGCCTGGGGCAGTGGGAGGTGTCCCTGGATGGGCTTTAAGGTCCCTTCCCACCCAAACCAGTCTGGATTCTGCTGCCACTGGAGAACCCCCACCACTGGCCCCTGCGGTCCTGCAGTCGTGGCTCAGCTCATCTCCAGAGTCACCAAGGCTTCGTCACCTCTGACCAGAGATGCCAGAGGGTCACCCCAGCGAGGGATTTGGGTGCCTAAAAGCCAGCAGGAACTTGATCAAAGTCCTTCCTGCGTTCCTGTGGGGTAACAGCTCCGAGCACCTCCCAGCAATCCCATCCGAGCTGTTCCCCATGCCTGTGGGATGGGAGCTGTGCCGTGGCTTCCCTGGGAGGGGGGAATGCTGCCAGGGGCTCAGGGAAGTGCTGCTCCACTCCATTTGCTGTAATTGCAGGGGTAATTGAGAAGAAAGACTAAACAGGCAGGTCAGCTCTCCTTCTCCAAGTAATTAGGTGTGATTGATACAGAGGGTGCAGCAGCACAGAGACACGAGAGTATGGAAATTCTGGAACGATTTCCTAGAGAAAACGATCATAAGGTTAACGCCAGCTTGGCATCCGAAAAAAAAAAGGGAATTATTTTAAGCTCCGTGCGTTTGGGGAATTGCCTCTCCCATGGAAATGTATATCCATCTCGTTAGAGGCAATTTCGGGAGCAGACAGGCTTTTTGATGACTGTAAGTGGCTCTGAGCGAGAAGCAGCTCGTGGCTGGTGTGGGTGACAGGCTGTGCTCGTGGGGTGTTGAATTTCTCCAGCAGCCAGGTGTAATCGGCTCTGTGAGGGTTCAATAGCTCTGAGGGCATCCAGCACCGCGCAGAAAACGGATTAAATAACTCTGTGAGACGGCATGGCCGAGCGTGTCTCGAAAAAGCAAAAAGGTTTTAATAAAAGAAGAAAATAATGCAAAAACAAAAGACCAAATCCACTCAAGATGTAGGGACGGGTCCCACACAGCTGCTACAACACCCCAAAAATGTGCTGGGTTGGAAACACCTCGAGGATCGCCCAGTGCCTCCCCTGCCATGGGCAGGAACACCTTCCACTGTCCCAGAGTGCTCCAACCTGGCCTTCAGCTTTATTCTTTAAAATTTCCAAGGAACTGGAAGCAAATCTAGGAGGAGAACTGAGAGCTGGACTTGCCAAATCCCTTTGCTCCTGTGTAGTTTCGCAGCCTCGTGATAAAAATTGGGAATAACTTTTGTAAGACCCTTTCCCGTCCGTGGACTGAAATGGGAGCTGAATGTGAAGATGTTCCCTCTTTCTCTCTCACTTTAGAAGGAACATTCTGCTCTGGGGGAAGTTTTTATTATTATTGAATTCTCGAGTTTTGGAATGCTCAGCTCCAAGATTTTTTTTTTTTTAATTATTATTATTAAACTCATCTGTCAAAATAGAAATCCTTTCTGGAGAAGACTGAGTTGGAAAGGACATATCGGATGGATGTGTGAATATTATGTCCATAAATGTTTGTTAGGAAGATTATTCCCAGCTGATGTGACAAAGAGATGAGAAATTAGATCACAAATCTCATTAACGACCCAGACACTGAAGGAGAAATGAAGCCAATTAATGTTGATGGGACTTGTCAGGAGAATGTCATGGCTCTGCTCTTCATGCCAGTCACAGAGCCCGGGCCGAGCAACCCCGGCGACGGCTCCACGCTCCTCGGGAGCAGGGGATAGTGCAGGAATCGTGGGGGGATGATGATGGGATCTTGGGGGGATGATGATGGGATCTTGGGGGGATAATGCAGGAATCGTGGGGGGATGATGATGGGATCTTGGGGGGGATGATGATGGGATCTTGGGGGGATAATGGTGAAATCTTGGGGGATAATGGTGAAATCTTGGGGGATAATGGTGAAATCTTGGGGGTTAATGCAGGAATCATGGGGGGATAATGCTGGAATCATGGGGGGATAATGCTGGAATCTTGGGTCAATAATGCTGGCATCTTGGGGGGATAATGTTGGAATCTTGGGGAATAATGCAGCAATCATGGGGGGATAATGCTGGAATCTTGGAGGAGTAATGATGGAATCTTGCAGGGACAATGACGGAATCTTGGGTGGATAATGCAGAAATCAAGAGTGGATGATGCAGGGATCACGAGTGGATGATAATGGAATCTTGGGTGGATAATGCTGGAATCTTGGAGGAATAATGATGGAATCTTGGGGGGATAATGACGGAATCTTGGGTGGATAATGCAGAAATCAAGAGTGGATAATTCAGGAGTCAGGAGTGGGTAATGCCCGCTTTTCCCTGCTTCCACGGAACCACCTCCGTTTCCAGCAGGGATGTTATCCCCAAGTTCTGAGAGGCAGAGGAGGCAGCAGGGCCAGGTCTCCGTGACCTGGCAGAGCCCCTCCGCTCTCTTCCTCCGCGGGCACTTAAGTGGAATTAAAGCTCCGACTGCTCTGTTTCCATGACAACTTTTCTTTCCGGGAGAAAAGCCCTGCGCAGCGCGGTCTGTGATTTGAGCGCTCCGTAAATGCGCCCATTAAGCATCATCTACTTCGCGCTCCTCCAAAAGCAAAGCAGGGAAACGCAGCCTTTTAAGCCTGGGTGCAAAAGGGACTCTTCCACCTGAGAACCGAAAATAGAAAACCGGTGGGAACGGCTAAAATCATCGGGCTTGGAATCTTATCTCCGTCTGGAGATGCAAATGAGGTTGACAGGAGTCACTGCCGCAGCCCGCAGGGGCTGGAGCTGGGCAGGGCTGGTCTCCCAGGAGCACATCCCTGTGCCGGGTGATCCAAGATGAGAGGGGACAAACCGAGGAGAGGAAAGGAATAAACTCGGTTTTTACCTTAGGGGGAAAAAAATCCACTTTGGTCGGAAGGGTTAGGGTTAGGGTTATCCAAGATGAGAGGGGACAAACCGAGGAGGGGAAAGGAATAAACTCGGTTTTTACCTTAGGGGAAAAAATCCACTTTGGTCGGAAGGGTTAGGGTTATCCAAGATGAAAGGGAACAAACCGAGGAGAGGAAAGGAATAAACTCGGTTTTTACTTTAGGGGAAAAAATCCACTTTGGTTGGAAGGAGCCTTCAAGCCCATCCAGTGCCACATTCCCTGTGTCCTGTGCCTCCATCCCTTGTCCCCAGTCCCTCTCCTTCTTTCCTGTGGCTCTTTCGGGCACTGCGAGGCCACAGTGAGGTCACCCCAAACTTCTCCAGGTGAGGAACCCCAGCTCTCCCAGCAGAGCGGCTCCATCCTCCGATCACCTCGGGTGATCAGCGCCTGCCCAATGCAAACACTTGCTCTTTAATACAGAACAATTGATTGCTTCAGGCAGTTAAATCACCGCTCCAATGGCTGCAGAACTGAATGCGACTCCATGGAAGTTATTTTCCAAAAGCAGAATAAAATGCAGCATTTATATTTCTCTATATTAAATACAGGTAATTTCACAAACCACTCTAAATGTAATTCAGAATAGGCGAGAATTACAGGAAAGTTCTACAGACTGCGGTATCAGGTGATATTATTTAAGTGCCCCGCGGTGTTCCAAGGTTTAAATTGAATTTTTGGGGAAATTCCCTCCCCAAAAGGGCTGTCGGGCCCAGGACGGGGCTGCTGAGAGACGCTCAAGCTGTTCCTGCCCTGCCCACGGAGCTCAGCTGGATCACCAGGAGCAAACAAGCATCTCCCAGGATCTCTGAGCATTGCCATGGAAATTCCCGTTCCCCAGCCCCAGCGCTGCTCTCCGAGCGCGGGAGCTCGAGCGCAAATATTTGTACAATGGCTCGAAGGTGGTTGTTTCCCTGCTCGTTCGACAAGGGGCTGGCTGGCAGTGGGGTGGAAATGCGGGAAAACCTGGCGGAGCAGCCGTGCAGGGAGCGGAGATCGGTTCAGGGGCACCGCTTGTTTTAGGTCCTCGCTGTGGGATTCGGGTCATTGCTGGGATTTAGCAAGAGCCGCGTACGCGCAGCGACGACAGAAAACAACATTTTCAAGGGTTATTCAGCAGCGGGCCGCAGGACACAGAGATTGGACGCGATGCATTTGCGCTAAATTGGATTGCGGGTAAATAAAGGACTTGATCTTAAATTCGGGGCTGGAATCCTGCTCCGGGCTCAGTGGGAAATCCACGGGCTCCGTTTCGCTTTTGCAGCTCATTCGATAAATGTTTTGGCATCCCTGTCTGTTCTGCCGCCTTAATCTCCCCTTGCAGGGAGCAGACATTAGCATTTGTGATTTATTCGGCAGGGGGAACAAGGGGAAGGCTGGGCACGGGCCGGGAGCGCAGCGCCCCAGAGATAACCCAGGAGCTGAGTCAGCAGCAGGAACATTAACAAACGAACTCCTCTCCTGAGCGGAATTTAATGGGAGAGATGGCAGAGAGCGGGGAAAAGCTTTTATCTGTGGTGCATTAGAGCAGACATGAGACTCCAGAGCGCCTTCGGAGCGTTTTTGCAGCGTGCTGCTGTCCCTAAATCCAGCATTTCCTGAGCAGCTCAGCCACGGCCCGGGCAGGGGCAGCAGCGGGAGCAGGGCTGCAAAGTGGAATATTTTGGGTTTTTGCTGCCAGCCAGAGCAGTTTTCTCTCTGCTTTCGCCTTCCCTGGGGCAGGGCAGGACTGGTTGAGTGCTGGAGTAACTTCCGAGGTGCCAAAATTTGCTTTCCCTCTTCAGAGGTGGATCCCCCCTACTCTTAACTCGAGCAAATTTATCCCTGGACTCACTCCAGAATTCTCCTGTTGTGGTGCAGGAGCCCTGCAGGCTGAGGCCTCTGCTTCCCCTGACCCACGTCTCTGCACTTCCCTTCGCTTGATTTTAATAATTTTAATGGAACCAGCAGCTCTGGGGCAGGGCTGGGGGGATAAAATCATCTCATTCCTACCTGACAGGAGGCTGGAACTGGGGGATCAGGCTCTGCTCCCAGGGAACAAGGGACAGGAGGAGAGGGAACTGCCCCAAGTTGCACCAGGGGAGGTTTAGATTGGAGATTAAAATACATTATTTCGTGGAAAGGGCTGTCCATCCCTGGCCCAGCTGCTCAGGGAAGCGGTGGAGACCCCATCCCTGGAGGTGTTTTTAGAATGGAAGAGTTTTCAGGATCACAGGACACTTGGGTTGGAAGGGACCTTAAAGATCAACACCTGACATGTCCAGTGAGTGATTCCTTGATCAGAACTGAGCAAATCCTTCCTGTGCATCGCCTCTGAAAAGAAACACTGATTAACTTCAAACCCAGCACGGGGGTAAATGCACATTTACAGCCCTTGACCTCATGTTCTGCACTTTTTTTGGGTCCATTTTATGCTGTGTTAACAAAGCCAGATGGGCACGAAGCTGCTTTGAGAGCTGGGCTGTAAAATGGTTCTGGGCTGATAAACCCTGGCTCGGGAGCCTGGGGAAACTCCTGCTCCCAGGTGAGGCAGGATCAGCCCTGCTGCTCCTGGAGCAAGATCCACAAAATGGCAAAATCCATAAAATTCAATCATCCATGTTGGAGCCCTGGGCACTGAGAATTCCAGAGTTTCTCTGCTGCCAGGCTCTGACCCCCCAGCAAACACTGCACTGACCTGAGGCCGTGGAAGAGGATCCCAAAATGGAGTGACAGCGCTGGGATTGTGGGTGTGGGGTTTGGATAGAAGGGTGTGATGTCACAGGGTGCAAAACTCAGAGTTTAAGGGTTTAGAATACAGGAATAGAGATAAAGCAAGATGGAGGGTTTAGGGTAGAGGCTAAGTTCTTCTTCTTCCACCTTCTTCTTCTTGGTTTTGGGTGGCTTTCTCTGATTGGGTGAAAGTGTCCACATTGCAGGCCTTGGGTGGTCATTATTGGGTTAAAAATATAAATAATATAGGTGTCATCTCGTTATTGGGTAATTGGCACCTAAAAGGCCTTGGAAGGAGTTAGAGACAGAGCCATTTTTCACTTTGTTAGCAGAACTCACACCCTGTGAGACCGTGACAGAGATAAGAATTAGTAAACATGTGAGTCCCGTGCTTTAACCCCGGCTCTGACAGAAGAAAAGGAGATAAAACCCCACATTTTAACCGTGCCCCGTGTCAGGATGAAACTCACGACCTTCAGACTTGCAGGTGCCAACAGCGGGGACGGCTCTGGCCATAAATCCTCCATGCAAAGTGCCCATTATCTCAGCTGAGAGGCAGAAATCGATCCCAAAACCACTCACGACGCACAGACCCAGGGCAGCCTCAGCCAGCCCGGGCTGTGGCAGGAAAATGACATTAATGCAGATTAAAACGCTCAAACGGGGGCCAACATCCCCCCAGGCAGCAGCACGGCTTCCAAACCCCATCTTTGGGAAAGGGAGGTTCTCTGCATGATGGATTTTAGAACGCGAGATAATTCCAGAGCTGAATGTTCTTCATTTCTAGAGGCGGTCAAGGAGCAGCCAGGTTCCCAAAGTGCCCCTGGAAAGAGGAATTCGGGCCGTTCCTGGTTTCAGTCGGTGGGTATCAGATTGGTTAGAGGCAACAGACAGGGAGATGAGGAGAGCTGGAACTCCCCAGCCTCGGGGGGAAGAGGAGGCTGATGAGAGTTCCCAGGATTTGACCCTTGAACACCAGCAATTCCAAACACACAGACAGCACCTCTTCTCCTAACAGCCTCTCTTTAAGGGCTGCATCTGGCCATTTCCCTGGAAGTGCTTGGGATAAGAGGCTGTAAAGCATCTCTGCATCTCCAGCTGGTAAAAACACACGTCACTCTTCCCAAGAGTGGAAAATGAGGAGCGAGCAGTGGAAGGGCTGCTGAGTCCCTGGGATCTGGGGAGAGGGAGTTTGCTTTCGCTCTTCTCAGGTAATCTGTTTATACCTGCATGGGGCTGGAGCGGGGAGGAAATTAATCTAATTAGGGACCCTCATTACGTTTCTCTGTGACAGAACTTTGCAAAGTCGTAAGAGGACATCAAAGTTCTGCGTGAGCACAAGGGGAGGGGAGAGAGGGAGGGATATTGGGAAGGGATTGCTCCCTGGCAGGGTGGGGAGGGGCTGGGATGGAATTCCCAGAGCAGCTGTGGATCCCTGGCAGTGCCCAAGGCCAGGCTGGATGGAGCCCATCCCATTCCACCCCTGCCACTGATGCCTCAGGATTTCAGCTTTGCTGCTGTTCACCCGTTTGTGGCCCTGCAGCTCTTTAGTGGGTGACTCCAAACTCCGCACACAGCTCTTCATGGAGGGCTCTCCCAAAGAACCCCGCTGTGGTGAGCATTTCCTGGCATTTCTCTCCTTTCTGGCAGCGTTTTTCCGTGCTCACCCCAAGTGCTCGTGCAAGTATTGCTGGTAAAGTGATGCCTCAGGATTTCAGCTTTGCTGTTGTTCACCCGTTTGTAGCCCTGCAGCTCTTTAGTGGGTGACTCCAAACCCCGCACACAGCGGGAGCTGCTGCTCTCCCGTTCTGCTCACACACAGAATTCCTCTCCAGGCCTGGGGATCAAGGACACCTCACTGCCTGGGGCCTGAGAGATGGAGCAAACTTGGGGTGAATGACTTCATTAGCTGGAGCTCTAATTGGGAGATGAGCCCCAATGTGCAAATGGACCAGAGTGATCAAAGTGTGAAACCCGTGACCACTGTCCATTTCTGGGGGGCTTTGTCTGCCCTGAATGCACCTGAAGGCCCTTCCATAAATACAACTGCTCTTTATTCCCTGAACTCTGCCTGGCCTCTGTTTGCAGGGGCATCATCAGGGGCAGGGACAGCTCCCAGTGGGATGGAGCCCCCGGGACCCTCGGGAGCTGCTCCTGCACTGCAGGAGATCCAGGCTGCCAGGAGCCGTCCTGGAGCTCCCTGCCCCAGCCTGGGCATTCCCTGCGTGCCACCAGCCCCGGGTGCTGATTATTCACTTGCTCTGCCTCTTAGTGACAGTCATAAAACCTGACAATGCCTTGGGGGAACGCTTTCAAAAAGGCTTTTTAATAAAGTGTGAAAACTGTTGTTTCAGCAATTGGAAAATAATTAAGGAGCAATTACGGGAGCAAACAGAAATCCTGAGCATATAGGCGAGCTATTAAAATATGTTCTTTAAGAAATGATTGCAGTCACGCTGGAAAGAAAAGCGGCTTTTAAATAAAGTTATGGTTACAACAGACTGAAAGGAGGGGGAAAATGAAAGGAATAATTCATGCTGGAAATGGGAAATATTCACTGCCCTCCCAGCACACAGTTCATCTGGGAACTGTCCTTCCTTAATTTCTTTATGCAGAAACATAACTGCATTTTTCCTTGGCAGTGCCCAAGGCCAGGTTGGACCCTGGGGCTGGAGCAGCCTGGGACAGCGGGAGGTGTCCCTGCCATGGCAGGGGTGGCTCTGGGTGGGATTTGGGATCCCTCCCAAGCCCATCCATGGGCTCTGTGGCCTGTGCCTGCTCTCAGCACCCCCAGCACAGCATGGGCCCGCCAGGAAGGAATTTGGGTTCACCCATTCCCAAAGGCGCAGGCGCTGCTGGAGGCACTGGAGCTGTTCCCAAGAATGACGGAATGTTTCTGTTGTTGTTGTTTGGTGTCTCTTGCTGTCAGTTCCTCCCGCACTGCAGGGCTTTAGGAGGTCACCTGGCACAGGGACCCCAGCAGCAGCCACCACAGAGCCGTGTCACCGTCCCCTGGCTGGCACAGAGCTCCTCCTCCCTGGGAGCAGAGCCAGAAGGGAGGTGCATTGGCCCCAGAATCATGGAATGGTTCGGGCTGGAAGGGACCTTAAATTCCCCCAATTCCACCCCTGCCACGGCAGGGACACCTCCCACTGCCCCAGGCTGCTCCAGCCCCAGTGTCCAACCTGGCCTTGGGCACTGCCAGGGATCCAGGGGCAGCCACACCCCCCTTCCTGAAGGTTTCCTCCTAAAAAAATTGGAGAAAAATGCTGATTTTTGTACCTATGTGTGTGTTGCGATTGCTTAAAATTGTTTCTCATAAAACATTTCGATGACATTAAATAATTCTTTTTGTAAGGGCAAGCCTGGATTCAGAGGTGCCCCCGCCCCACAGGACAGAGGAGTCTGGTGCACAGAGAAAGGCAGAATTGGCTTTAGAAATGAGAGTGGTTGTTCTGGGGGATTGCAGGCATCATGACACGGGCACATGGAACCACGGAATGGATGGGAAGGGACCCCAAATCCCCCCCAGAGCCACCCCTGCCATGGCAGGGACACCTCCCACTGTCCCAGGTTGCTCCAGCCCCAGTGTCCAACCTGGCCTTGGGCACTGCCAGGGATCCAGGGGATTTCCAGTTCCACAGAATAAACTCTGGGCGTTCAGCACTTCACTAATCCTCGGGTGCAGCTTTACAAGCCGTGGTGGAGTTTTCCTCTCCTGCAGCCCAGGAACAGCTCCGAGCTGTTATTTGTGGATCGGCTGATTCTGCAGACGGTATCACAAGTGAGAGAGCTGTCAGTGCATCACCTCCCTGTCAAAGCCACAAATGCCTCCTTTACCCAGGGAGCACACCAGGAGAAAACTGGGATTCCACCCAGGAATCCTCTCCTGACAGTGATGGCAGTTAAAGGCTATCGCATGAAACACTGAATTATCAGCTCAGGCTGCAGCGCTGCAGCGAGATAAGAGGGAATTCTGAATAATAATTGATAACTCCGTGCTGGAATCAATGCTATTAGACTGCACCCATGTAGAGACTCCTTTCATCCATAAAACACAATTAAAAATGGAACTGAGGAGCTTTACTGTGGGGATCTCTGTCAGGTGTGTGGCTGCCGGCACCCGAACTGACAAACGTGAGACTGCGAAGCCCCCGCTGTGAGAGTGCTCCGGGAGCCCCAGGCCCAGTCAGCTTTCTGTCAGAGAATCCCACTCCCGGGAATTCCCAGCCCTCCCTGGCTGTGGGGCGCAGGCAGAACAAGGCGGGTGCCTGCAGTCCCTCCCGACACCCTGGCTCCTCCTGGCTGGGTCCATCCCCTCGTCCCGGAGAGCGTTTCCCCCCTGCAGCTCCCTGGATCCCTGTGCCGCTGGAGCAGGTGGATCCGGGCAGGAGGGAGCAGGCTGGGAGCTGTTTCTGGTCCAGCAGGAGCCTTTGCTGCTCTGCCGGGCTCTGCAGAGCAGGAACAGCTGGAATTCCTTCGGACAGCGTCCGTGCCAGGCTCTCCAGCACGGGGGGCATTGCTGGGGCCTCCGGGCTGGCACTGGGTGGTCCCTGTGGGTCCCTTCCAGCTCAGCACATCCTGGGAGATCGGATTTCACAGCTCCCGCTTGGTTCCAGGTAGCACAAACCCCACGCTGCTCTAAAACAACATTCCCACCTTAACGGGGCAATTATCGAGGATTGAAGGGTTTCCCCCTCTTCCAGACCCCAGAAATGCTGGATCAAAGCAATGGTGCCACTTCACCAAGCTCTCACAGAGACAGGCAGGGACAGCTCCCACTCTCCCAGGCTGCTCCAGCCCCAGTGTCCAACCTGGCCTTGGGCACTGCCAGGGATCCAGGGGCAGCCACAGCTGCTCTGGGCACCCTGTGCCAGGGCCTCAGCACCCTCCAGGGAACAATTCCTGATTCCCAATCTCCCATCCAGCCCTGCCCCTGGCAGTGGGAGCCATTCCCTGTGTCCTGTCCCTCCATCCCTTGTCCCCAGCCCCTCTCCATCTTTCCCGTGGCTCCTTCAGGCCCTGCAGGGCCACAGTGGGGTCACCCCAAACTTCTCCTCTGCAGTGAACACCCCCAGCTCTCCCAGCAGAGCTGCTCCCTCCTCTGATCCTTTGGTGCCTCCTCTGGATTCTCTCCAGCAGCTGCAGGTCCTGCTGTGCTGGGGCAGCTCTGCAGGTGGGCTCTCACCTGGGCACAATCCCCTAAACCCTGCGGAAGGAGCTCCGGGGCCCCGCTGCCCGGGCAGAGCCCCAGGAAGGCGACTGGAGCCTCTCTGAGCCCCAGGTTCCCCCAGCAGCAGCTCCAGGATTCATTTCCAGCTGAGGACAATGAACTCCGCTCAGCCCCCGGCGCACGCGGAGCCGTCAGAGGGGGATTTGTGCTCCAGCGCTGATCTAATGAAGAGCAAAGCCCGGCCCTGGGGGGAGCAGCAGTTATTTAACAGCATTATTTGCTGTGCCTAAAGGTGACAGAGGAGCCCGTGTCACCGAGCCGTGATCGATGGCAGCCCCACGCCGCTGTTATTGGAACAAATGCTCCAACAAGCCCCGTAACGCGATTGTATCTCCGCCTGCTTCGTGTTCTACAACTCCAGCTCCCTTCCAGCCTCCTGCAGGAGACGGGCAGCCGCTCCCTGCTGCAAATAAAATCATTCCCTATTACTCTCCGCTATGAAAATGCCATTTGTTTTGATTTGATAAAGTGACTTCTGTTTAGCATCTTCACAAAGCAGAAGGGCCGATGGGTTTGACGGGTTTTCCTCGCTTTTTCTCCAGGTTTGGTGGCAACTTTTGAACACAAACAATGGTAATTTTCCGCTGTTGCTGGGCTGGGGCCTGGGGGTACCGCACTGACGCAGGGCATTAGCTCCAGAGTGGTTCTGGGGAGGGATGAGAATGGATCTCCCTGAATTCACAATCCTTCGAACAAACCATCTCGGGGGGTACAGCGGCAATTTAAAGCAAACAGAACTTTGTTATTCAGCGTTTCACAACAAACGCCAACCAGAATTTATTCCCCGGAATAAACACACAAATAGCTGTGGTGGAAGAACAAATTGTTCAAAACGTTTCAAAGGCTAAAAAAACCACACCAAAACGTTTTAGGGTACGTTACACGTCCTCAGCACTGCGGACAGGGCCGTTCCTACAAAATCACTTTGCGGCCCTGAACCGTCCCCTGGCAGAGCTCCGAGTCCTGTCGCCTCCTCCCTGCTCCTCAGAGCTCCTGTACAACCCCGGGATGGGTTCCCAAGCGCTTTGCCCTTCCCAGGCGGTTCTGGGGGGTTCCTGGGCAGCGTTTGGGGGCGGTGGGGCTGCCTCACCCCGAGCAGGGGTGAGCAGGGAGCTCCAGATGTGCAGATGGTGCTGGCAGGAGCCCGCAGGACAGGCTGCCTCATTCCAAGGGATAATTAACGACAGCTGCCTCCACGGTTAATTAGCGCCAGCGATGAAACCCGGGGATCCATCGCAGCAGACACCCGGTGACAGCTGAGCTGGGGCTCGGCGGTCACACACCCTGAACTCCTCCTCCCCGTGGCTTAGGAAAGGTTGGATTTCTTTCCCAGGACATCGTTTGTGTTATCTTCTGGAATCCCTGGGGTTGGAAAATCCCTCCCAGCCTCCGGAGTTCCCCTGTGCCCCATCCCCAGCCTGTCCCCAGAGCTCTGAGTGCCACCCCCAGGGATTCCTGGGACACCTCCAGGGACGGGGATCCAAACCTCCCTGGGCAGTGCCAGTGCCTGAGCTCCCTTTCCATGGGGAAATTCCTGCTGCTGTCCCCCCTGAGCTCCCTTTCCATGGGGAAATTCCTGCTGCTGTCCCCCCTGAGCTCCCTTTCCATGGGGAAATTCCTGCTGCTGTCCCCCCTGAGCTCCCTTTCCATGGGGAAATTCCTGCTGCTGTCCCCCCTGAGCTCCCTTTCCATGGGGAAATTCCTGCTGCTGTCCCCCTGAGCTCCCTTTCCATGGGGAAATTCCTGCTGCTGTCCCCCCTGAGCTCCCTTTCCATGGGGAAATTCCTGCTGCTGTCCCACCTGAGCTCCCTTTCCATGGGGAAATTCCTGCTGCTGTCCCCCCCTGAGCTCCCTTTCCATGGGGAAATTCCTGCTGCTGTCCCCCCCTGAGCTCCCTTTCCATGGGGAAATTCCTGCTGCTGTCCCCCCTGAGCTCCCTTTCCATGGGGAAATTCCTGCTGCTGTCCCCCCTGAGCTCCCTTTCCATGGGGAAATTCCTGCTGCTGTCCCCCCTGAGCTCCCTTTCCATGGGGAAATTCCTGCTGCTGTCCCCCCTGAGCTCCCTTTCCATGGGGAAATTCCTGCGGCTGTCCCCCCTGAGCTCCCTTTCCATGGGGAAATTCCTGCTGCTGTCCCCCCTGAGCCTCTCCTGGGCATCCTGAGGCCGTTCCCTCTCCCCCCATCCCAATGGAATCTCAGCCTCATTAAGGCGCAGAGCTGCCAAGGGGTTTTGTAGGAATGCCCAGCTCCTGGTGCTGAGGATCTGATACTTCCCCTAAAAAGTTTTGGCTTGTTTTCTTTAGCCTTTGAAAGGTTTTGAGCAATTTGCTCTTCCAACACAGCTGGTCTTTCCTTTTTGCAGGTTTATTCCGCGGAATTCTGCTTGGAAAACTCCACCAAGCCCAACCATCGGAACCCTTCCAGGGATGGAGATTCCCTCTCGTCCCTGGGATCCTGCTCCAGCAGAAACCTCAGCCCGCAAAGCAATCCCAGCACAGATGGTGCCGAGGCAGATCCTGGGCTGGGAGCTGAAATCCATTCATCAAACACACACGCCGGAATATTTCACATTACAGCTTCTGATACAGGTGGAAACAAGAAATGTGTTCTCCCCCTCAGGGGAGGGGAAACAAAAGAAGTGTAATATTAATTTTAATATTATTTGTCGCCCACAACAGCTTGCACAACACAAAGAGACCGCAGTGGGGTTTAAACACTCTGGTTTAGGAAGCTGCACCCCCGGTAGAGTTTATGAAAAATTAAAATTACACCACCAGGATTTTCTGATAAAAATCCCTTAAAGTTTTCATCATAATCAACGGGAACATTTGTCATCTTTATTTTGTTTTAGGTTGTATTTTCCCGAGTTTTATCATCCTTAAGAGTCCCTTGGGGAGGGCAGAGCAGTGACAGCGCGTTCAGGAGAGCTCCAGCTTTCAGCCAGATATTCCCATTAAATACAATCAAATATACTGCGATATTATACACGAGAATAAAACATATTCTGCACAATAGATAAATAAAATTAAATATAATCCACGCGCAGCACATTTTCTTGCAAGGACCAGAGTAAGGCAGAGCAGGGAGGGACAGATCCACCTCCCTGAGCTCTCCAGCATCCAGCACCTCGGAGCCCAGCCAGTCCCAGCCCAGGGGTCCCAGGCTGGAATTCCAGCAGGATTCCTGATTTCCAGCCAGGTTTCTCTGCTCCCTCCCTGCCCAGTGGAGCAGTGGGACATAAAAGGCACTCACAGTTAACGAAGGGAGGCCGTGATCAATGAACACGATTGGGTGTCAGCCTTTTAATTCCCCCAGTTAAGCCCCAGCTGGTTTTTAAAATGAGCCCCATTAATGCCCGTCAGCAGCGCTCCGGGGAGGAAGAAAAACGACCCCGTTTTCCATAGCCAGCATCCTTAAAGCACCCTTTAGTCTGGATAAAACTGCAATCTGGGCCCTGGAGGGGCGGGGATGCAAACCAGGAGCGGCTGTGGCAGCGCTGGGACCTCCTCAGGCCATGGGCACCACTGCTGCTCCTGCCCCTCCAGCAGGGAAGGGCCAGGCTGGGAACTGGGGCTGGAGCCCCTGGGGCAGCGGGAGGTGTCCCTGCCATGGCTGGGGTGGCTCTGGGCGGGATTCGGGATCCTTTCCTGCCCAAACTATTCCATGATCCTGGGGGAAGATGGGGAAGGGGCTGGGGGTGATCCCTGCTGCGTCCTGCTGATCCCTTTGGTTTGATCTTTGCTGTGTTCCATGTTCTGTGCTGCCCAGGTGCAGCTCTGAGCTCACACTCAGGGTCACTCAGAGCAGGGACACAAAACAAATCCTGCTCCTGCTGCACACCAAGGACAACTTCCAGCCCCAAAGCACAAACAGCGGTGGCTGGAGGGAGGAACGAGAAGGATGGGACCTGACAGCCTGGAGCTGGGATGGGACAATGAAACCCCAATGTGCAAATGGACCAGAACTGATCAAAGGGTGAGACCTCGTGACCCTTTGTCCATTTTCTGGCCATTTTGTGTCCATTTCGTGACCATTTTGTGACCATGGGGTTCTGGACCCCCAGCCTGTGGCAGCCCCTGGCATGAGCTCAGGGCTGGGACTCCAGGTCCCTTTTCCTGGAGGGAGGAGGGAAAAATCCCCAATTATTCCCTGCTTTTTTTTTGTTTTTCCCTGTGTCACCTGGAGTCTGCAGCAGTGGGAGGTTTTAGAGGAACAGCTCCAGGAATGCAAGGAATGAAGGTTTGTTCTGCCTGCACCACTGACAGCTGACTCTGGGAACAAACAGAGGTTCTAGAAGCTCTGATTTGTCTTTTCAATGCCCATTTCCACCAGGACACTCTCTGGAAATGTAAACCTTGAAATATGCACGCTCTCCTGAATGTATGGGTGTGTGTAAGTGCAGAGAAGCCTTGCCCCACTTCACTTCCACTCTGATGACTGATGCAGCTTTTATTCCCTTTAACACTCCGAGAAATCACCCAAGGAGCCAAATAATAGGAAAACATCAAGCCCAGGAAGTTATCTCACTTCTCCCGTCTGAGAAATCCCTTTCCTTTGTGCAGCGCTTTATCTGCTCCCCAGAAAACTGCCTTAAAACGAGGCAGAAGAACCGAGCGGGCTTATCTGAAAGCGCATTATGGATAATTACAGGGTTGCTATTCCAGCCCCGGCTGCCCTGGCTGAGGATGGATTTGTTGTGAAGGGAAGCAGGAGCTGGAGCTCCCCCCTGCTCTGCGCTGGCAGAGCAGCGCAGCATTCCGTGGAATGTGCTTGGAATTCCAACAGCAGCGGGGAAGGAGCGGTGAAAGTGATTTATCCCCGGCCATCGAGGATGCAGTTTGACATCCAAACCCGTGAGCTGGGGAAGCTGCAGTTGGAATGGATGGAAATGAGAATAAATAAACGGTGTTTTACAGGGGAAGTAAATGGACAATGGGGAAGTGCCTGGGGCTTTTAAATCCTGCCTGCAGGAATATCACTTCCACCTCCCACAACTCTTATAGGCTTTTTACGCCAAATCAAGCAGTATTTTTGTCACCTTAGGAGAGTAATGTTGAGAATGCCCGAGGGCTCTGTACCTGCCTGCCAGCAGCGTGCGTTACCCTGCCACAGTCCTCAGCCCACTGCAGCTCTGAGCAGCCCTGCTCAAAATATTACCTGGCACAGCACCTGGAAAACAGAAAAAAGCAGCTAATTTACCCGAATCGTCCAAAACCCAGGCATTACTGGATCCCCACCAATTCCCAGATTGTCACTGTCACTCCCCGTGCCGTCAGCTCACTTAAAAAAACAAAGTCAATAAAAATGAAACTACTTAAGGAGCAGGAGGTGGGTTTTTTTTGGTTTTGGGTGTTTTTTTTCCCCTTTGTTAATGTGCTCTGCCTTTAAAGCAAACATAATTTTACAGCACCTTTAAATATTAACACGTTTGGAGTGTCGGTTCCATGCCGAGCACAGCCAGCAGAGACAAACTGAAGCACGAGGAAGGGATTCATTGTGGGGCTCTTTCTCCAGCACAGGTTTCTTCCCTCTGCCCCACCAGGCACTGCCAGCAGCTTCCATGGAAAACACGGACCCCGAGCGTTTCTCGTGTCCAGGGAAAAGGGGGCTCGGCACTCGGGCTGCTGACACGGTGGGGACCAGGCACAGCCGGGACTTTTCCACGCCCAGTGACCCTGGGATGACACAAACTGACCTGTGACGCTCCCTGGACCCAAACTCCTCTCCTGAACCCGAGTGGAATGACCTCAGGAGCGGGGAGCACCCACTCCTCATCCCCCCCCGTGCTCCCTCCTGGCTCCCCATGCCCCTTTCCTGGCCTTTTCATGGAGGTGAGGCCAGTGGAGGTGAGGTCAGTGGAGGTGAGGTCAGTGGAGGTGAGGTCAATGGAGGTGAGGTCAGTGGAGGTGAGGTCAGTGGAGGTGAGGTCAGTGGAGGTGAGGTCAGTGGAGGTGAGGTCAGTGGGGTGAGGTCAGTGGAGGTGAGGCCAGTGGGGTGAGGTCAGTGGAGGTGAGGTCAGTGGAGTGAGGTCAGTGGAGTGAGGTCAGTGGAGTGAGGTCAATGGAGGTGAGGTCAGTGAAGGTGAGGTCAATGGAGGTGAGGTCAGTGGAGTGAGGTCAGTGGAGTGAGGTCAATGGAGGTGAGGTCAGTGGGGGTGAGGTCAGTGGAGGTGAGGTCAGTGGAGTGAGGTCAGTGGAGGTGAGGTCAGTGGAGGTGAGGTCAGTGGAGTGAGATCAATGGAGGTGAGGTCAGTGGAGCTGAGGTCAGTGGAGCTGAGGTCAGTGGAGGTGAGGTCAGTGGAGGTGAGGTCAGTGGAGGTGAGGCCAGTGGAGGTGAGGTCAGTGGAGGTGAGGTCAGTGGAGCTGAGGTCAGTGGAGGTGAGGCCAGTGGAGGTGAGGCCAGTGGAGGTGAGGCCAGTGGAGGTGAGGTCAGTGGAGGTGAGGTCAGTGGAGCTGAGGTCAGTGGAGGTGAGGTCAGTGGAGGTGAGGTCAGTGGAGTGAGGTCAGTGGAGGTGAGGTCAGTGGAGGTGAGGTCAATGGAGGTGAGGTCAGTGGAGGTGAGGTCAGTGGAGGCACTGCCTGCAGCTGTGCTCCCTGGCACAGGGACTGAGCTGAGGGCACGCTGCTGCTGCCATGGGTTCATCAGGGATGGAGGATGGGGACAGGGTGTCAACCCCTGTTCCATTCCCTCCTGGCACTCACCCGCCCCCCAGCACCCCACAGCAAGAGGGAAGCGCCCCGAGTGACGGAGCACACCCCAGAGCAGGACAGGAGCGTTTCCAGTGAGGAAAGCAGCTCCCAGCCCTACCCCGGCCAAGCCCGGGCTGACAGTGACCGATGGGAGATAACTCAATAAAGATCCCACATTTTTCTGTAAGCTAATGGGATTCATTAGGCTAAGAGGCATCATTCGCGCCAGGTAATTTATACTGCGCGGGTAATTTAGGTAATTACCTCAACAACGAGGTAATTTATATTACACAGCAAACCCGCTGCCCGCCCCCCCCATGGATTTGCTGTTGTTATCCTTTGTTAAACGACACTGAACCTTCCCATAAAAGCTGGAACAGAGGCTTTGATGGGCTTTGTGTGTTTTCACATGGAAAACAGCTCCTGGGCAGGAGCTGTAAGCCTTGCACTGCTATTCTACTGGGTCTTATTATTTTCAGGAGAGGATTTATGGGATTGCTTGTAGCAGGTAAAAGCTGCTCTATGCAAACAGTCCCTGCAGCTTTCTGAGGAGGAATCTCCTCCTTTTCCTAAGGTCAACTGCTCCAGAGCCCGGAGCTTGGGCAAGGGCGACCAGGCAGGGCCAGAGCTTGGGAAAGGCACCTCCTCCCATTCCCAAAATCCCAGCGCTGGCTTGGACTCCATGATCTTGGAGGTCTTTGCTCATTAACGCTCCCGAGTTTTGCTGCAGCTGGAGTGTTTCGGTATCCATCAAAACGTCCTTGCCTGACAAAAGAAAGCCAAAAAATCCTCCCGGGCCTCCTTAACGAGCCCAAAAGATCTGGGAAAAGAGATGGGAAGGAGCCAAAGCCGAAATATAAATAGGACTGCTTGTTTTGAAGGAAGTCCTTCAGTGCCACAGTGCCAGCTTGGAGCCACGAGGTGCCACAGAAGGGCCACCACAGCCACCTCCCCCCCCGTGTCACAGCTCCTGGGGATCAGAGCTGGAGATGGGCTGGCTTTGGGGATCCCCATCCCACCAAACCCTTCCCAGGGGTCAAACCCTTCCCAGGGGTCACAGCCCCGCACGGAGCTGCGTGCGAGCACACCCGGGGGACATTTGGGACACACAGTTTGTGACTGTGCAGCCAAGGAAAAGAAAGCTCCAAAGAAAGCTGTCCCTCATGCCAAGCTGCCAGTTTGTGTCTGATGAATGCTGAGGAGCTCAGCCCTGCTCCCTGACAGCTTCCAAATTAAACTTTGGGCTGCTCAGGAGGCTGTCAGTCAATAAATAAATCCAAGTGCTTTCGAGGTCCAAGGCTGTTTCTCCTGCCTGTTAGACACGATGGATGATTTGGTCTGCGGGAATCTGGAAGCACCAACCCCCTTGGCTTTCCCTGTTCCTGGCTCATCTTTATGTGGCTACTGAGGGGGATTTTGTGCTTTAAGAAGAGCTCAGGAGCTGTAATTTGCCTGGGCTCAAATAACTCTGATTTCTGCTCACAGCCACTGATGAGAGCAGGGCAGGGATTCGCAGGAGAGTCCCCCCTTACGTGTGGCACCTTAAAGCCCATCAGGAAAAATCCTCACAACTTCCAAGTGCAGCAGTTCATTTTTACCTCCCAGTCTGTTGGCACGTCTCTCCCTTCCCCAGATTTTATCCAGCAGTTCATCCCACACCGCCTTTGAATCCCAGTGGGTCCCAACAGCACACCTGAGTTTTCCCCCTTGAATCCCTGGAGCCTGGAGCTCCTACAGGGCACAGCCCCAGTTCCACCTGCCTGGAAGGAGCTGCTCCCCCTGGGCACCCAGCCCATCCCAACCCTCTGGATGCAAGCCAGAGGCGGACAAAACAAATCCTGTTCCTGCTGCACACCAAGGACAACTTTCAGCCCCAAAGCACAAACAGCGGTGGCTGGAGGGAGGAACGAGAAGGATGGGACCTCACAGCCTGGAGCTGGGATGGGACAATGAAACCCCAATGTGCAAATGGACCAGAACTGATCAAAGGGTGAGACCTCGTGACCATTTGTCCATTTTGTGTCCATTTTTTGACCATTTTGTGCCCATTTTGTGACCATTCTGTGTCCATTTTGTGTTCATTTGTGGCCATTTTGTGCCCATTTTGTGACCATTCTGTGTCCATTTTGTGCCCATTTTGTGACCATTCTGTGTCCATTTTGTGACCATTTTGTGTCCATTTTGGGTCCATTTTGGGTCCATTTTGTGCCCACCTTGGGTGCAGCCCTGGCCAGGCTCTTGTCCTGCCCAAGCTGTACCCTAAAGGCCTTTCAATAAATCTCTGCTTTATTCTCCAGCTCTGCCCAGCCTCTGCTCCAGCTCAGCCTCCCCAGGGCATCCCCACAGTTCCCTTTTCCTTCCAAGCCGCTTTCTTCCTTGGGAATTCCCGTTAAATTCAGCAGATTCCTGGGGCAGAGCTTCAGTCTCAACAAAAAACACCCTGGACCCAAAAATCCATGCCAGCACCAGCACGTGGGAGGGTTTTTCCAGCCAAAGGGATTCTGTGGCTCCCTGAGATCAGAATCCTCTCCTTGTTTTCAGCTGGCTCGGTGTGTTTCCTCAGCCTGAACAATTCCCATTTCAGCAGATTAATAATGACATTCTGGACATCAGGCAGGAGACAAATGACAAGAAAACTCCCCAGATTATGCTTAATAAAAAGGTCTGAGCCATAATGAGGACATCTGGGGATTCCGTGTGCCAGCTTTAGGGCTCTTCCCAAAGATTATTTCATCAGGCACTTCCATGGAGCTTTGGGAAGTTTCTTCTCACCCAAGCTGAGACCCCTTTGACGGGGAGTGACCTGTGGTTTCAATTTGCACAAATAAAAGGAATAAAGACACTTCAGGAGGGCCTCAGTGGGAGGCAGAGATAAATCCCAGGGTTTTCTGATCTGCACCAAATGGCAACAGAGGGAGGGATGGGGGGAACATCCCCAACCCCAGGCAGAGCAAGAAACGCCTGGAACGAGCTCCCTGACGTCCCTGACAGTTCCCTGGCATTGCAGCACGGCTCTGACGGCGTGGATCCAGCCCCCAGCTCACAGCCCGCTTCTGAGGCTCGGAAATGGGATAATGGGGCCATAATTCCCTGGGAGTTCTGGGGGAATGCAGGCCAGGGGACAATCGTATCACATTCGATAAGGCTAATTGACATTTCGGAGCAGGACTGAACTAAGACTGAAGTTAAAGCCTCGGGAAGTGATAGAAACTACTTAAAATGGGGTTTGGCGAAAAGAATCGGTGATATTCAGTGAGTTCCACAGCAAACTGGGGTGTTTAAACCTCTTACTTTATATGCAATATATAAAAAATAGACACAGCAAATGTCAGATGTTCTTTTGCAAAAATGATTTACCTGTTTTCTTCTGGGCTCCTGTGTGTCAGCCAAATCATTTTCCTACTGTAAGGATGTGCCCACAGACAAAGGTGGGATGAGCTCATTTAAGGGACTTGGAGTGGAATAAAAAAATATTTTATATCATTTTCAATAACAATAAATCCAATTTTCTATGCTAAAATAGATAGAAATAAAAGTACGTATTGCTTTATCCCTGCATTCCTTTCATTAAATTCTCCTTTTCTAACCTCTCAGCTCTTACAGGCAAAGTGCCTTTGAATTTGGGACAACTTCCACTATCCCAGGCTGCTCCAAGCCTCTTCCAGCCTGGCCTTGGACACTTCCAGGGATCCAGGGAAGAATTCATTCCCAAAATCCCACCTATCCCTGCCCTCTGGATGTCTTATGAAGAGCAGCAAAGGCTGACCACACGTGACTTGCATTGACCATAAATTGCACGTCAATCCAATAAAAGGTATTTTGCATTCGTCATTATTGTCGGGTGTTACCCTGGTTTTTCTGAGTTTCTTTATTAGCCTTTTGATTTTCATAAATGGAGTCAGATCTTTTAGTTACTGTACAATATTAAGAGCAGTTTTCTACCTTTCTCACAAATCTAACATAAACAAATCCTTTGTTTTTCATTCTCTGTCCTTTGTTTGCATATTTCTAACCTGAAAACAATTGTAACTGACAGTTGGTCTGGCCACTGAGGCTGAGGGGTGGAAACCCCAAAAAGCCAATCTTCTGCTGGACCCACAAATGTATAAAAAGTAAAAGAATAAACAAAGGAGCTCTCTTCCTCTCTCGGTTTTCAGCTGTGAGCTGGGATCGTAGGGACCTCTGCCTTGTGAAATCTCGTCTGTGTGTGACTGCTCTGTGTGTCTCTGTGGCAGTCGGGGCTTTTTCCTGAGATTCAGGTGGTTTTAGAGTCCTTTGCCCACTGCACAGCTCTGTGCCAAACCGAAGGAACAGACGGAGTCTTCACGTTTAGATTTTTCAAGGTTGCATACTTCGTTTATTGTTTCTTATCTTACAATTTTCTCAGTCCAACTAGATGTTCGCAGCTGCCTGGACTCCTCACGACTCCTCCTGTCCCAGGGCTGTCCTTATCTTTTATACTAATTGCTACGTATTTCTTATTTACCATTTCTTACCAATGTCTATCCCTCATACTAAACAGGTCATCTCTATTCTGACCCGATCTTCTTGAATTACTTTGTGCCCACGTCACTGCTGAAATGGAGTGAGGGAAGAAGAAGCAAGAAGAAGGAGACAACGCCCCAAATTTTCCATCTTGCCCCTATTCACTTCAATGCTAGAAACCTAAATCTACTGTTTTTTCACTCTGTGATATACTAAACTACTATTTTTCACACTCTTGTGGCCTGTAAACCCTCTCTCACTGTAGGAAGTTTCTCCAATGGACTGAGATCAAAACCAGTGTCCCTCTGGGTTCTGGGCTGGGGTCCCAGACCCCCCTGCCCAGGTCTCTGACCCTCCAGGGCAGCCAAAGGAATGCCCTGGACTCCAACAATTATAAATGCGATAACACTGGAGGTCATTTTCCTTTGTAAAATCCGATTTAAATCCTGTTTATCTGAACGGTTTTGTAGGAAACGCGCAGCCAGGTGAAGGCTCCTGGCTGTGCACCTCCCAGCTGACAGCTGTGCTGCCTCCCCCAGGATTCCCATGAGAACCTCTGGATCCCTTGGAGGGTGCCACAGGTCCGAGCAGACAGATTTTCACCCAGCCTGGTGAGAGGGAGGAACCTTCATGTTTTAATCTTCAGAAATAAAAACGCCAAGTGCAACCCCCCTGTTTCAGGGCTGGAAACAAACCCAGAGGGGTTTCCTTACTCAGGTGGGGAAATAATGCAGGGATGAGGAGAGGAATCCCTCACTTGGAACAGATTTTATCACCCCGCAAGAGGTGCAGGCACCTCAAAGAGCATCTTGGTCGATGAGGAGGAGCATGGCGTGTGACAATATTCCTTTAAAATCCTTCCCTCAAAAATGGCAAAAATCCAGAGTTCTGAGGAGCCCTGAGTACAGCAACAGCTCAGGGAACAAAAGACCTGGATTCATCTGATGCGAATTTTGGGAGCTGCAGGAGTCAGCCGGCATCACAAAGAGTGGATGAAGCATTGCACCCCCAGCCCTGGAATGAAATGTTAATGGAGGGATTTCTATTTCCACACCTCCCCTCCTATTTTCCCGCTACCTGGTGGCTTTGTTCCTGCTCTGCTGGGGCTTTCCCAGCTCATCCCCAGCTCCCCGGGCTGCCTTTTGATGTGGGGCTCCAGCAGCCTCCTGCAGCTGTCAGGATCTTGAAAGAGAAATAAATTCTGCTGTAGGAAAGGCACTGGGAGCTGCAGTGACTCTGGCATCTCCTGAACACTCGCAAAAGGACAATTTATCTCCAGATGAAAACCTGCTTCCAGGGCTCTCCCCTGGCTTTGTGCTTCCTCTCTTCCCTGCTCACCCAGCTCCTCCTGACACATCTCGAATAACCACGGGGAATTTCAGACACAGGGTGTACAAAGGGAATTTCAGACACAGGTGTGCAAATGGGAATTTCAGACACAGGGTGTGCAAACAGGGATTTCAGATACAGGATATGCAAAGGGAATTTCAGACACAGGGTGTGCAAACAGGGATTTCAGATACAGGTGTGCAAAGGGAATTTCAGACACAGGGTGTGCAAATGGGAATTTCAGACACAGGTGTGCAAAGAGGGAATTTCAGACACAGGATATGCAAATGGGAATTTCAGACACAGGTGTGCAAAGGGGAATTTCAGACACAGGTGTGCAAAGTCATTGGCATTGTGGTGTCACTATGGTGTCATTGTGGTGTCCCTGCATTGTCATTGCGGTGTCACCATGGCGTCATTGCGGTGTCACCGCGGTGTCACTGCATTGTCATTGCGGTGTCACCACGGTGCCATTGCAGTGCCATTGTAACATCATTGTGGTGCCACCGTGGTGTCATTGTGGAGCCATTGTAGTGTCACTGCAGTGTCACTGAGGTGTCATTGTCGTGTCATTGCAGTGTCCCTGTGGTGTCACCGTGGTGTCACAAAGGTGTCATTGTGGTGTCACCATGGTGTCATTGTGGTGTCATTGTGGTGTCACCGTGGTGTCATTGTGGTGTCACTGTGGTGCCACCGTGGTGTCACCGTGGTGTCATTGTGGAGCCGTTGTAGTATCACTGCAGTGTCACTGAGGTATCATTGTGGTGTCATTGCAGTGTCCCTGTGGTGTCACCGTGGTGTCACTGAGGTGTCCCTGTGGTGTCACCGTGGTGTCACTGAGGTGTCCCTGTGGTGTCACCGTGGTGTCATTGTGGAGCCATTGTAGTGTCACTGCAGTGTCATTGAGGTGTCATTGTGGTGTCATTGCAGTGTCCCTGTGGTGTCACCATGGTGTCATTGTGGTGTCATTGTGGTGCCACAGTGGTGTCACCATGGTGTCACTGAGGTGTCCCTGTGGTGTCACCATGGTGTCATTGTGGAGCCATTGTAGTGTCACTGCAGTGTCACTGAGGTGTCATTGTGGTGTCATTGCAGTGTCCCTGTGGTGTCACCATGGTGTCACCGCGGTGTCATTGTGGAGCCACTGTGATGTCATTGTGGGGCCACCACAGCGTCACTGTGGTGGCCCCGCGGTGCCATTCCCTGCAGGTGCCAGCTCCAGCCGCGGTGCCAGGAGCTGCAGGAAGAGCTGGAGGTGCCGCGCTGCAGAGAGGGCACCCGCAGAACAGAGGAGAGGTCAAACGGGGCTGGTGGGACCTGCTCTGAGGAAGGTGTCCACGGGGTGGGCTCTGAGATCCGGTCTGGGATTCTGGGATTCTGCCACACGTCCCCAAAGCTCCTCCTGCTCCGTCCATCGCTGAGCTCGGAGCCAGCCTGGCCCCCGGCCTGTTCCCAGCTGGTGTCCAGCAGGAGCCCTGTGATTCCCTCAGCTGGTACAAGTGGGATGAGCAGCAAATCCCAAACCCCCTGCCCAGCCTCCCCCTGGCTCTCGGTGCCGTGGGAAGCCCCTCTAACACACTCAGTCACTAAGGCTCGATTTAGCAGAGGGTTTGTTCTCTGTGAGCCTGACAAAACGGCAGCACAGGGCTCGTTTGTGAGGAGAATAAACAGGAATTGAAAGTAACGTCTGGATCGAGTTCTCCCAGATAAAGGGGGAAAGCAAATTGTTGTTGTTTGCTCTGTAACCAGCCTGAGCTCTTTTCTTCTCCAGGGAAACCAATTAGGCTTTTCCGTCTACTTAAAGACAGGAGTGGGGGAGTTGTATGATCCGTAAAAATGCAGCTTCCTGGCTGTCCTTCTGCTCCTGCAGGTCCCCTTTTCCAGGGGAAGACGTACAGGAACTTCAGGGGCTTGTTCTAAAGAAAATATTCCCAGATTCCTCTCAAGTCGCCTTCTCCGAGGTCCATCCTCCTCCTTCAGGACGTGGGGCCACCCTGGTGAGATTCAGTTCCATGAAATGTTCCAGGAGGTGGCCCAGGGTGGAATTAGCGGCAGCAGGAGCAGGTTAATCCACAGCACTGTCCTGGGGACAGATGAAGGTGGTTGGTGGCTCCTGTCACCCACGCCGCTGTCCCTCTCCACGCTGCTGTTCCAACCCAGTCCTGCTCCTCTCAGTTTCAGCCTCTGCACCCTCTGACATTTATCTTTCAGCTCCTGCTCCGCGCTGATGCTCTCGTTATTTATTCCATCTGATGTTCTCCAATCGAGCAACGGATCTTCAAAAGAAATCCCGGATCAAAGTGCGGCTCCTCCTGGGCCTGGCTCTGGCCAGGTGAAACCCGTGACTCTCCCTCTCTGATGGGAACATGATCATGGAATAGTTCACTCTCAGGCTCTGAAGGAAATCCTGAGGATTGATAATTTTCCATTTCATTCCCATTCCCTCTCATCTCCTTGGACTGAAGTGGAACATTCTTCTTTTTTTTTAGGAGAGCCTGCTTTGATGTCGCTGGGAATGTTGGGTTCAGCTCGTTCAGAAATATTTAATGTTTATTTTTCCAGTTATTATCCCTGGCTGGGAGACACCTGCACTGGCAGCTCTGGAATAATGGGGTGGTGACTCTGTGCCAGCAAGGGAACAAGTCTGGGACATTTGGGGGGGATGGAAGGAAGCGGGGGAAAACCTCTGTAGCTTTGAAAGGTGCTGGGATGGGGCAGCAGCACCATGTCCAGCACGGCGTGCTCCTAACCAGAAATGTGGGGGCATTTTAGGAAGATTGGTAGCCACAGCCAGTGATAAGGAAAAACTCCAGGAAGGCTTCAAGTCAGGAGGAATTTCCCCATGGAAAGGGAGCTCAGGGGGGACAGCAGCAGGAATTTCCCCATGGAAAGGGAGCTCAGGGGGGACAGCAGCAGGAATTTCCCCATGGAAAGGGAGCTCAGGGGGGACAGCAGCAGGAATTTCCCCATGGAAAGGGAGCTCAGGGGGGACAGCAGCAGGAATTTCCCCATGGAAAGGGAGCTCAGGGGGGACAGCAGCAGGAATTTCCCCATGGAAAGGGAGCTCAGGCACTGGCACTGCCCAGGGAGGTTTGGATCCCCATCCCTGGAGGTGTCCCAGGAATTCCTGGAGGTGGCACTGAGGGCTGTGGGGACAGGGTGGGGATGGGGCACAGGGGGACTCTGCTCCTGGAGGGTTTTTCCAGCCCCAGGGATTCCCTGATTCTGTGACCCTGGCTCCTGGGGTCGGTGTTTGCAGTGCCTTGAAGGAGAACTGGCTGGTTTTGAACCTCTCCAGAAGCACAACACCTTTTGTGGAGCAGTTTGTCTGTAAATGTTCAGGCCTGAAAACACAGGAAAGAAGTGCAGGTTTGGAGCCTGGAGAAGTCACCGGATAAAACGAGCACGTGAGGAAAAAGCAGACATCAAATGTTCTCCGTGTGGAGATGTACACTCCACGTGCTCCCTGGCTAACGCACAATTCCTGCAGTTCCAGGAGGATAAACCCTCCCGTGACACTGCTCCAGGGAAGACAGAGTCCCCGTGGGAGCCCAGAGCCCTCCAGGCACCTTTCCCTGCTGCCACATCCCAAACCTCAACCAGAGACAGCCTCAGTGGGAGAGGGGGATCCTCACCTCGCACTGCCGGGCCAGCTTCCATCTGCCATCCTTCAGGATGGAGAAGGAATGGAATCTGCGGTCCTTCTCCATCCTGAACGCTGTCTGACCGGGAAAGCGCTCAGAGACAAATCCCAGCTGGATCTTTCCTGTAGAGTGTATTAAAAAATGGCAGCAGCAGCCAGGCAGGACGTGGTGCTAAAGATTCTCCGCGTGACAGGCACTGCCTGAGAGCAGAGATCCCAGGAGAGGAGGGGTCTGGAGAGGATTTCTCCACAGGATGCTCCTTCCTGCATTTTCCCCTCTGGCTCCAGCATGGATAGGAGCCTATCTGCCGGTGCCACCTGGGAGAGGGGCACTGCCATCACCCCACCACCCCGGGAGGTGCTGATAAGAGAATCCTGTTTCATTTCTGACTGCTGGGAGAGGAGTTTCTACTCAAAGGGTCAGGAGTTTTCCAGTCAAAACAGCCTCTGATAACAAGGAGAAAATTGGAATAAGCCAATATACCTTGTGTTGTTACCCAGCCCTTCACCGAGCTGCCCGTATTTCCATCTGCTCAACGTGATGGATTTATTTCCTGAGCTTTGAGGGCACTGAGAATTTGTATTGAGTTTTTATTTGGAGTGGTTTGTACAGCCCAGGGACAGCCTAATGGGAATGGGTGCAGGTGGAACAGGATCATGGAATCACTCAGGGGTTGGGAGGGACCTCAGAGCCCTTGGCTGGTGACAAGGACCAGCTTTGATGAACAAACCCTTCTCTGTCGCTAATTTCCCGATCTGAACCCTGAGCTGTGCGGCTGTCTCTGAGGGAGGATTCCTGCCAAGCTGTTTGTAGCCAGGAACAGGGAGTACAGGAATTCCAGCCAGGTTTCTCCAACATCCCACCACACATTCAGCCCCAGGGAGCCTGGAGGGGGAGAGCAGCAGTTCAGACCTGGGAATGTGCTGGGAGCCCCTCCTGAGGCGCTGGCAGAGCAGCTGCTGGTGGGCACGGGCAGCCTGGCAGGGCAGGGCTCTGCTCTGCTGAGAAACCTCCCAGCCTCTCCTCAAATGATGGGAGGTGGGATGAGGACGAGCGATGGGAATTCCGCGCCTTCCCCACGGAAAACAGAACATTTGCCTCCAGAACTGGAAACCCGAAGCGACCCCAGCTGCAGGGAGCAGCTTTTCAGAGCCCTGGTCCTGCAGCGTCCACCCAGGAGGAGCCGGGCAGCAAACACGGAGCCAGTCAACTCTGGGCACACGGCCAGGGGAAATATCAGCCCACAGCCTGCTGGTGATGACAGATCCCTGCTGGCCCAGAGGCGCAGGGACAGAGCAGCGATGCAGCTCTCTGTTCCTCCACAGCAGGAGAAGGGGCCAGCTCATTATCCACGTCCTCCATCCCAGTCCAAGCAGCAGCAATGCCTGTGCCGTGGTGCAGCAGCCCGCTTCTTCCAGGGTAAAATGAGCCGAGGCACAGACCCCTTGATCATCACAGCATGGAAAAGATCCTGGTTCATTCCCCTATTCCATCAGCTGGAACCCCTTTGGAACAAACTCAGCCTGGGCAGGCAACAAAAGGGCCCCTTGAAGCTGGGAAAGGAAAAAGCAGCGTTTATCCCTCTGCCTGCTGTATGGAGGAACCCGAAAATTTTACGAGCAACACGGAAAAATCTTGAAAACTTTGAAGTTCAAGTCGTTATTCCTGTTCTTCTGGTGAGGCTCACGTGTTTCCTCACGAAGCAGCTGAATTGCTGCTCAGGGTCTGCCCAGGGGCAGCAGCTCGGGCTCTGACCGTCGGTAACACTCCTCCCACCCGCAGCAGCCACAGCTCTGGTTGGAGCACACGTCACGATGGAAACGCAGAGATGATAAAAGCTGCTCAGAAACCTGAGCGCTGGCTCAGGCAGCAGCTCTGGAATCTGAAGCTGTGCTCCACACAGAGCTGGGAACGGCCCCCGGGACGCTCCAGGGTGCTAAATGATGTAATAAATACGATAGACCAAATTCAATAAATCAAAATTTAGAATTTTGAGACAAAATATCAGTCTCCCATAGCCACAATTAAAAGGACAGCGTCGAACCCCGGGGTTTCGGCACTGGGTGAATGCGGTGACACACTCTGTCAGTCTGTCACCCCCCAAGTTCACATTTTTCGGTCTGAGGCTGTCCATTTTTATACCCTGGTTCGCTGAGGGAAAATCGGGACCCCGAGACTCCCCGTTCCGAGGCAGCTTCATTGGATATTCATGTTCGGGTTCTGGTGGGGTTGAAAGGATTTGCGCTGGAGAACAACGTCGTGATTGCTGTGTCCGGGTACGGTGTAGAGATGTTAATGTCGGGTGGGGACAGATAAGATATCGATCTGATGTAATCCTTCGGTTCTCCGGGTTCTCCATCTCCCTTTTCTGTCGTTTTGTTCTCTTCTAACGATTCCCAGCAGAAGTTTTCTCGTGTCCCTTTTCGTGTAATTCTTGGCATAGTTTTCTCAAGTCCCTCCCGTGCAATCTTTTAGCAAAAGAATTCCTCGTGTCCCCCTTCGTGCTGTCTCAGTCCCAGTTAACCCGTGGTATACTCGATTAGAAATAAATCTTACATCTTACAGAGAATGAATTACATATTATAACATTTAACACGAATTAACTTTAGGACATATACCACAGAGAGGAGCACGGGGGGCTCTGCGGAACTCCAGCGCTGGGACCGGGGCGGGCAGCACAGCTAAAATTTGGTTACAGAGAGAAGGGAAACCAGACCGCTATCGAGATGCACGGCAACTTTAATTCCGAGTTTGGAAAAATAAATTTGAGCTAATATGCTAAACAGCGTTTAATGGCTTGGGAAATTAGTTTTCCTGAATTAAGACGCTATTGAATCCTTGTGTTTATGAGTTTGGGAACCTGGCAAAGCCCAGAGCTCGGTGCCTGAGCTTTTCGCTGCCCGGTCCTGCAAACCGCAGCGCGCAGCGAAGGGCCATGTGCGACCCGGGCTGGGACAGCTTCTCTTTGGGCATCAAAACTGCCCCAGAAAGGGGCTGGGGTGGGCTG
Source organism: Hirundo rustica (assembly GCF_015227805.2). Classification (NCBI taxonomy): domain Eukaryota; kingdom Metazoa; phylum Chordata; class Aves; order Passeriformes; family Hirundinidae; genus Hirundo; species Hirundo rustica. Next base: position 35,050,291 of record NC_053457.1, on the reverse strand, counting down.
GGACCCCAGCAGTGAGGGCAGGGCTCAGGCTGGCAGGAGCCCAGAGGGGGATGTGGGGGCTCCTCTTTGCAGCCAGAGCCCCCAGGCTGCTCCTGGCTGGAGAGGATGGTCCCAGGATCCCAGGCTGGGTCCGGCTGGAAGGGACCCCAGGGGACACCTGCTCCAGCGGGGCCACCCCGGAGCTCAGGGCACAGGACTGTGTCCAGAGGGGTCTGCAGTGTCCCAGGGAGGAGACTCCAGCCCCCTCTGGGCTCTGCTCAGGGCTGGGCACTGCCCGGGGCAGTTCTGCCTCCTGTGCTGGGAGAATTGCTGGGCTCAGTCCCTGCCCCCTCCTCTGGTGCCATTGCTGGGCCTGGAGCAGAGCCTGGGCCTGATCTGACCCTCCCTGAACACTGGGACAGACAGACAGGGACAGACAGACAGACAGGGATACCCTGGGACACACAGGGACAGACAGACACACAGGGACAGACAGACAGGGACACACAGACAGGGACAGACAGGGACAGACAGGGACACACAGACAGGGACAGACAGGGACAGACAGGGACACACAGACAGGGACACACAGACAGGGACACACAGACAGGGACACACAGGGACAGACAGACAGGGACAGACAGAGAGACAGGGACACCCTGGCACACACAGGGACAGACAGGGACTCCCAGGGAGAGACAGGGACACAGGGACCGACAGACAGACACAGGGACACTCAGGGACACACAGGGACACTCCCAGCTCCCTCAGCCTCTCCTGGGCACGGAGCTGCTCCAGGCCCCTCAGAGTCCTAAAGGTCCTTTCCAGCCCAAGTATCCCGTTATTCTATGATTATCGTCTAGAATTTTCTTGACAATTCCGTGTTTCCAGCCTTTCCCCTGGCCCTGTGGAGGGAACCTGCGCCTGGGGCAGCCCCATAAGCCCACCCGCATCCCATGGTTCTGCCTCCAGCTCCAAATCCCTCCTCCTCAGAACCCTCCCCGGAGCTAAATGCTGGCAAGGGTAATAGAAATAAAATGCATGAATGTGATCGGGATACGCAAAGCAATCACACGGTGTTACCCTGGTTTTTCTGAGTTTTTTATAGCCTTTTTGATTTTCATAAATGGAGTCTGATCTTTTAGTTACTGTACAATATTAAGAGCAGTTTCTACCTTTTCCCCCCAGATGTAACATAAACAAATCCTTTGTTTTTCATTCTCAGTCCTTTGTTTGCATATTTCTAACCTGAAAACAATTGTAACTGACAGTTGGTCTGGCCACTGAGGCTGAGGGGTGGAAACCCCAAAAAGCCAATCTTCTGCTGGACCCACAAATGTATAAAAAGTTAAAGAATAAACAAAGGGGCTCGCTTCTTCTCTCGGCTCTCAGCTGTGAGCTGGGATCGGAAGGACCTCTGCCTTGCGAAATGTCTTGTCTGCGTGTGACTGCTCTGTGTGTCTCAGTGACAGATGGGGACTCAGACAGACTCAGAAGCATCCCAAGGTTAATTAAAGAGGTTTTTTCCTCGTGTCTCCCATGGAATTGATGCTCTGGGGCCCATGCTGGAGGATGGGAAGCCATTCCCTGTGTCCTGTCCCTCCATCCCTTGTCCCCAGTCCCTCTCCAGCTCTCCTGGAGCCCCTTCAGGCCCTGCCAGGTGCTCTGAGCTCTCCCTGGAGCTTCTCCTCTCCAGCTGAGCACCCCCAGCTCTCCCAGCCTGGCTCCAGGGCAGATTCCCATCCCTCCGGGCATCTTTTGTGCCTCTGTCATTCCAAAGCTTCCCAAACTCTGGGTTCCTGGAATTCTGGGGTGCCCCAGGGGGTCGGAGCAGTGACTTCCCCCTCTAGTTGAAATGGTTTCCGTTGGGAGCAAACCTTTCTGCAGCAGCAGCAGGTGATGGGGCCTCTCCCTGCTCCAGCTTTATCTCCCAGGATGTCTGGATGCAGAGAGCTCCAGGCACTTCCACAGCAAGGTACGAGAAAAAGAATAAAATAATAATGATAATAATACTGGGCAGAAGGGCTCCAGTTTTCCTGATTTCAGTTTCAATCAGTGCAGAATATTCTTTTTATCTGAGATGAGCTCCAAATGAAAAAAATTAAATAAATAAATAAATAAATAAATAAAAATAAAATGAAAAAAGAGAGAGAGAAAGAAAAGGAAGTTTAAGACCTGCCCGAGTGTTTGATATAAGCCTGGAATCTGAGAGGTGGCAGCAGCATCTGCCACACCGTCCCCACCCACCAGGGAGCCAGGAAACTTCAGCTCATTCCCTGGACACCGCCAGGGATGGGAACTCCAAACCCCCCTGGGCAGCCCCTGAGGGCCCGAGCTCCCTATCCATGGGGAAATTCCTGCTGAGCTCGGGTTTGGGATCCCACTGCTTCCCTCAGAACGGGGGTTTGGGATCCCACTGCTTCCCACAGAACACGGGTTTGGGATCCCACTGCTTCCCACACCACAGGGGTTTGGGATCCCACTGCTTCCCACACCACAGGGGTTTGGGATCCCACTGCTTCCCTCAGCACAGGGGTTTGGGATCCCACTGCTTCCCTCAGCACAGGGGTTTGGGATCCCACTGCTTCCCACACCACAGGGGTTTGGGATCCCACTGCTTCCCTCAGAACGGGGGTTTGGGATCCCACTGCTTCCCTCAGCACAGGGGTTTGGGATCCCACTGCTTCCCACAGAACACGGGTTTGGGATCCCACTGCTTCCCACACCACAGGGGTTTGGGATCCCACTGCTTCCCTCAGCACAGGGGTTTGGGATCCCACTGCTTCCCACACCACAGGGGTTTGGGATCCCACTGCTTCCCACACCACAGGGGTTTGGGATCCCACTGCTTCCCTCAGAACAGGGGTTTGGGATCCCACTGCTTCCCACACCACAGGGGTTTGGGATCCCACTGCTTCCCACACCACAGGGGTTTGGGATCCCACTGCTTCCCTCAGCACAGGGGTTTGGGATCCCACTGCTTCCCACACCACAGGGGTTTGGGATCCCACTGCTTCCCTCAGAACGGGGGTTTGGGATCCCACTGCTTCCCACACCACAGGGGTTTGGGATCCCACTGCTTCCCTCAGCACAGGGGTTTGGGATCCCACTGCTTCCCTCAGCACGGGGGTTTGGGATCCCACTGCTTCCCTCAGCACGGGGGTTTGGGATCCCACTGCTTCCCACACCACAGGGGTTTGGGATCCCACTGCTTCCCTCAGCACAGGGGTTTGGGATCCCACTGCTTCCCTCAGAACGGGGGTTTGGGATCCCACTGCTTCCCACACCACAGGGGTTTGGGATCCCACTGCTTCCCACACCACAGGGGTTTGGGATCCCACTGCTTCCCTCAGCACAGGGGTTTGGGATCCCACTGCTTCCCTCAGAACGGGGGTTTGGGATCCCACTGCTTCCCACACCACAGGGGTTTGGGATCCCACTGCTTCCCTCAGCACAGGGGTTTGGGATCCCACTGCTTCCCTCAGCACAGGGGTTTGGGATCCCACTGCTTCCCTCAGCACAGGGGTTTGGGATCCCACTGCTTCCCACACCACAGGGGTTTGGGATCCCACTGCTTCCCTCAGAACGGGGGTTTGGGATCCCACTGCTTCCCACACCACAGGGGTTTGGGATCCCACTGCTTCCCTCAGCACAGGGGTTTGGGATGACACATACAGAGGTTTGGGATGACACAGATGAAGGATTTGGGGTCCCACAGCACAGGGGTTTGAGATGACACAGAACAGAGGTTTGGGATGACACAGATGAAGGATTTGGGGTCCCACAGCACAGGGGTTTGGGGTCCCACAGCACAGGGGTTTGAGATGACACAGAACAGAGGTTTGGGATGACACAGAACAGGCATTTGGGATGACACAGAACAAGGATTTGGGGTCCCACAGAACAGACATTTGGGATGACACAGAACAAGGATTTGGGGTCCCACAGCACAGGGGTTTGGGGTCCCCGTGCCCAGGGAGCTCTGCAGAGCGGAGCAGCCCCGGTCCCGGCACATCCCAGCCCCGGCAGCTGCTGCAGGAGCGTGAGCACACACGGGGAGCGCTCGGTGCTTTCCATCAGCTGGAGCACAACAGGACCGGAGGCAGGCGGAGCTGGTAATTAGAGAATAAACTCCGAGTCAATAACAATGCCCGGCAGCAGAAAACCCCAGACAGACGAGGCCGGAATGAGAGAAGAGCTCGTTTCATCCTCTCATTCCTTGAATTCACGAAGGAGAAAATGATCCTTTCCCTCAGCATTTGATTTCTGGAGCCGTGGGTGGTGGGCAGAGCAGATTGCCACGTGCTCCCCGGGTCACCTGGCCGGGCTGGGGGCTGTGGGCAGGATACTGGAAATATCCAACATATCCAAAATATTTCCTACTCCAGTGTGAGACAGATCCCAGCTCCAGCAGGAGCAGGCAGCTGGGAATGGCCCGTGCGGGACAGAGCAGGGGAGGAGCCTGTCCCTCCTGCAGCCCCCTGCAGCCCCCCTGCAGCCCATCCCTGCCCATTTCCCTCAGGTCCAAGTGCTTTGGGCAGCCTGGGGAATGATCCAGAAACAGAATTCCAGCCTGGTCTGGGTGGGAAGGGACCTTGAAGCCACCCAGAGCCACCCCTGCCATGGCAGGGACACCTCCCACTGTCCCAGGCTGCTCCAGCCCCAGTGTCCAACCTGCCCTTGAATAGAATTCAAATCTGTGGTTTAAACAATTCAAATCTGTGATTTTTAAGCATCTCAAATCTGTGATTTTACCAAACCTGGGAGTTCCCATGCTCAGGCAGGACCTGCCCCACCCCTGCCCCATCCCCAGAGCTCTTTCCAGGGGTCTCCAGCGATCTCCTTCACCTCACACACAGACCAGCAACCCCCAAGAGCGGCCCAGCAGCACGTTCAGTGGAAGCTTTCCCTCAATTAATTACTTTTCTCGATAATTGCTTCCCTGGTTTTGAGTTAGGGACTGTGGCTCCACTGATCAATGGGCTGGATGGCGAGATCGATTCCCACCCTTCTTTCTCCAGGTTGGTTTTCCTGGGGTGATGCCTCCCCATGATTTCCCAGCTCCTGCATTCCGAGGGGAGGAGCAGCTCATTCCCCCAGACCCAGGGATGCAGCGGAGCCTCTCCTGCTTTCCAGAGGGTTAAACATTAACAATTAATTCATTTAGATATTGATCCAAACACCGGCACAGGGTGCCCAGAGCAGCTGTGGCTGCCCCTGGATCCCTGGCAGTGCCCCAGGCCAGGTTGGACACTGGGGCTGGAGCAGCCTGGGGCAGTGGGAGGTGTCCCTGCCATGGCAGGGTGGCACTGGGTGGGTTCAAGGTCCTTTCCCACCCAAACCATTCCAGGATCCCACGTTTGTGCCCAGCAAGCGCCAGGCGCAGCCAATGCCTTTGTGCAAAGTCTTTTAAAAACCTCTTTTTAAACTCTTCCCAGCCCTTGCATTATCCCAGCCCTCGGATTATCCCAGCCCTTGTCCCCTGTGCCCCCTGCGTGTCCCCTCTGCTGCCCCTCCCCTCCCCAGCCTGTGCAGGGGCTGTTGTTCCACGCTGCCTTTCCCAGCAGGAGGAATCCGATCCTGGCCCAGGGAGTTTTCCAAGGGCTTTCCCGGGTTGCTGTCAGCACCTGGGGTGTGGGGTTCATTCCCCCCAGGCACGTTCCTCCGTGTGCCCACGAGGGGATCAGGCTCTGTGAGCCCCAGGGCTGACCTTGACAAACATCTCACGGTGCTGGGCACGCCTCTAGTGCCTCCTGAGAAATCTGGGAGCCTGCACGGGAATTGTGGGCACCTTCTCTGCTGTAAGGGGTGAGGGAAATCCACGGCAGCTGCAGGATGGGGCGAGATGCTGCACATTCCCTGCACTGGGAAGAGGTGAGGGCACACCTGGAATGCTGTGTCCAGCTCTGGAGAGCCCTGGAGGTGCTGGAGCATGTCCAGGGTAGGGAACGGAGCTGGGGAAGGGGCTGGAGAATTCCTGAGGGAGCTGGGAAGGGGCTGAGCCTGGAGAAAAGGAGGCTCAGAGGGAACTTTGTGGCTCTGCACAGCTCCCTGACAGGAGGGGACAGCCGGGGGGGTCGGGCTCTGCTCCCAGGAACAGGGACAGGAGCAGAGGGAACAGCCTCAGCCTGGGCCAGGGGAGCTCAGGGGGGACAGCAGCAGGAATTTCCCCATGGAAAGGGAGCTCAGGGGGGGACAGCAGCAGGAATTTCCCCATGGAAAGGGAGCTCAGGGGGGACAGCAGCAGGAATTTCCCCATGGAAAGGGAGCTCAGGCACTGGCACTGCCCAGGGAGGTTTGGATCCCCGTCCCTGGAGGTGTGCAGTGGGGCGGGAGCTGCTGCCCGGCACTGGTGGGGATCAGATTCCCACTGACGCTGCCGAGCTCGCAGAGATTCTCCCGGCACTGAAGCAGCAGAACGTCCCTTCTCTGGCTTTGCTTTGACGCGGGCTCTGCTGTGAGGCTCGTGCCCTGCATAAATCCCACCCCAAGAACTCCAAGGACCCTCTCCCTCCTGCGGCTCGCCGCAGCTGGCGGTGGGCTGGCCGCTCCTTGACGGGGAGCTCTGGGTGTGATCGGAGCTGGGTTAGCATCCCTTTGCTGCCAGGATGATGAAACACGGATCATTTGTTAACATGGAGTTAATAATCTCAGCCCAGCCGTCCTCTGCTGGCGGTGGGATGGGGGAAGTTCTGACAAGAGCTCAGCTCAAGAAGCTTCCCAAAGCACTCATTTTGCTCCTTTACCAGGCAGCTTTGGGAATTCGGGTGCTGCTGGGATCACAGACCCCTCCTCACCCTCGCCGGCGGCCGATCCCACTGCTCACCCCCGGCAGGAGCGGCTGCTCCCCTGGGAGAACCAGCAGGAGCTGCTCCCCATCCCCAGAGCTGTGGAGGGTCTGAGGGGCAGACGTGGGCCTGGGGACAGGGAGAACCCCGGGGGACTCTCCAGACCCGTGAGCAGGGCCGGGATGGGGCTGTGGCAGAGGAGCCGAGGGAAGGTGAGGCACGGAGGTGACGGGGGTGATTAGGAAGGGGTTTGGCGCTAATGCGGAGTCTAAACATGGCCAGAGCAGCATCTAAATAACAAATGATCCACGGCCACGGAGTAGCAGCAGCTCCTGCTCCCTCCGTCGGGGGACACGTCCTCGCTGTGTGAGCCTGGGCTGGCCCAGGGCCTCGGGCTCAGCTTTGCTCCCAGGCTGTGCCCAAAGGGCTCCGGATCGGCAGGCTGGGCTGGGAACGCTCAGGATGGGCTGGGAACGCTCAGGATGGGCTGGGAACGCTCAGGATGGATTGGGAACGCTCAGGTTGGATTGGGAACGCTCAGGATGGATTGGGAACACTCAGGTTTGGTTTGGAACACTCAGGTTGGATTGGGAACGCTCAGGATGGATTGGTAATGCTCAGGATGGATTGGGAACGCTCAGGTTTGGTTTGGGAACGCTCAGGTTGGATTGGGAACGCTCAGGATGGATTGGGAACACTCAGGTTTGACTGGGAACACTTAGATTGGATTGGGAATGCTCAGGTTTGATGGGTGTCACTCAGGTTTGACTGGGAACACTCAGGTTTGATGGGGAATGCTCAGGTTGGATTGGGAATGCTCAGGTTGGATTGGGAATGCTCAGGTTTGGTTTAGAATGCTCAGGATGGATTGGGAACACTCAGGTTTGATGGGGAACACCCAGATTTGATGGGTATCACTCAGGTTTGACTGGGAACACTTAGATTGGATTGGGAATGCTCAGGTTTGATGGGTATCACTCAGGTTTGACTGGGAACACTCAGGTTTGCAATCCTGAGCCTTGAGGAATTCCCAGTTACAAAGCAGCAGAGAACCTCTGGAGCTCCTTGCGGGTTTTATCCCACATCTGACCAGATCTCAGAGGTCTTTACCCACCCATCCACACGGGAATGTCTCTGTCTTCATCCAGGATGACTGTTGGGACCAGCATTACCTGAAGCAAACCCCATCTTTGTTGCCCCTCTGCCGTGCTCCACCTCCAGCAAAAAACCGCTGCTTTTTCCCCCATTTCTCCGGATTTTTGCCCAAACCCGCAGGCAGGAGCATCGATCTCAGCTCTGCTGCTGCAGGGCCCGGGGCTGGGCTGTGATTCCCCACCATTCCCTGATGGAGGAGGCAATTTGTGCCTCTGCCTCGCTGGCGTGAGCCTTTAGTCTCACTTGGAAGGGGCTCGGGGAGAACTCGTGTCTGGGATAATGTTCTTCCTGATAACAAATTAAGCTGCTAAATTAGCATGTCTCTGCAGAAGCAGCTGAAAGAGAAACATTAAATTAAAAAGGCAATTTTCTCCATGAGGTGATGATTTAGCGAGGATTCCATCGCACCCTGTGAATCCCGGCCCGCTGCCGGCTCAGGTTGTCGCAATAAATGTTGGAGAATCAGGGTTTGGATCTGTATTTCTCCAACCTTTTTGGTGATCATAGCTAGAAATAATCACAGAAACATGCGGAGCTGAGTGAAATCCGTAAGGAGCATCAAACCCATCTCCCCTTTGGAGCAGTGTTTGACAGAGGGAGCATTCAGACCTCTCCTGCTCCAGAAGTTTGGGGGTGATAAAAAAGCATTTAAGGACAGCGTTTGATCAATGCCCATCAAGAGATCTCCACCCTCTCATCCCTGAAAAGAGGTTTAGGACAGAGCTAAAAACATCATTGGAAAAGTTCTGCCTCCCATGTTTTACAGCATTAGGAATAGAGGAAAGGGAGTGTCTGAGGGGGAAAAAAAAATTCTGGGAAGCAGCCCTGGGACTGGGGACTGCGAAACCTGGGAGGGAGTGGCTCCTGGTTTAAAGGGTTTGAAGGGTTTAAAGGTGACTGTGCTGCTGCTTGATGCTTAAACCGGATTATCCCAAATGTCTTTTCCAGCCTGAACCATTCTGGGATTCTACAAAACCCCCTTGGGGTAGAAAGCGTCTCAAATTCCCTGTTTTTCTTCCATTTGCAGTTCCTTCGGGTGAGCTGGGAGCTGGAGGAGCTCGGCCTGGCTCAGCCAGGGCTCTCCTGCCCCTCAGCCTGCAGCTCTCCCCCGACCCTGCTCTGAATTCCTGAATTCCTGAATTCCTGAATTCCTGAATTCCTGAACTCCTGAACTCCTGAACTCCTGAATTCCCAGCAGCAGCTGCCTGGGGTTGCCTTGGCAACTTGGCTGGATGAGCTCCCCACTTTTCCCTTCCCTCAGTTCAGGTTTCTCCCTGCACTTCTGGGAGCAAAATGTGAATATTGGAGTGGAGGGTGAGGGAAGAGGCTGATTCAAACGTGACTCGGAGGGAGGAGGGTGGGACACAGGGAGGGACCCGCTGGGAAGAGCCAGAGGAGGAGGAAAACAGAGCTGGAAGTCCTGATGTCGCAGCCTGGGGAGCTCCCAGGGAATCCCCTTTACACTTTCCAGGGCAGAACTGTAAAATCAGGGAATATCGGAGAGCTTCAGTCTCGCCCTTGCTCTGCCCACCTAAAACTGGAGTCGTTTTTCCCATCACTTTTCCCTCGGGGAGGGGAAGTGCTGCTGTCCCCGAGGGCAAAGGGCAGATTGCAGAAAGCTGCTGGCAAGCGCAGGCTCTCCCTGGTGCAAGCAGAAGCTCTCCAGCAGCAGAGCTCTGGCACTGCAGAGCGGGCAGGGAAGTGAGAAACCATCGAGCTCCCAGCAGCAACTTCCACTGAGCAGCCGCTGGAGAGGATCCCAAACTCCTGGAAAGGTGCAAGGCAGGGAAACCCCAACAGTTCCCTCGGCAGCACTCCCCTGCAGGGGTGGGGGATGTCCCTTGGAGTCCACACGAGGTGTCCCCAGCTTTCCAGAGCTCAGGAATGCCTCGTGTTCCCTCCTTCCCAAACCCTCTTCCCGCTATTCCACCCCCTCCCACGTCCCCTTCCCATCCTTCCTTCCCAGCCCTCTCTGCTGAAGTCTCTGCCCTGGTTTTTCCCTTCCACAAATAAATGATGGCCCTCGCTGTTGCATTTTAAAAAGCAGGATTTTGTTATATACGGCTCCATATTTTTTATCCTTTTTAATTTGCAACTCAATTTTCTGCCCCCGCTCCATCCCCAAGTAGCTTCTTCTCGGTAAAATATTTCCTGCAGAAGTTGTTTTCATTGTCTGGGCTCTCCCTGCAATATTTCTTATCAATTAGATAATAAATTATGTCTCTGACAGCGCTGCCGAACTGGAGTTCACGCTCACCGTGACTCCTGAAGAATCCAGCAAAAGTTAATCCATCCCAATTCCGTTTGTTCCCTTCAGCTGGAGAACCGAGGCACTGATTAGTGCTGGAATTTCGGATTGTACCCCAAGGGATAACATGGAGAAGAGGGACAAGAGCAAAATCGGGGTGCCAATAAAGAATTCTTCAGAAAAATCGGAGATTGGCCTCAAGGTTCTTTTCCCTAAAAGCCCCATTTTCCCTTCTGGCAGCCAAGGCAGAGTCTCCTAAGTGGGGATGAGGAGCCTTTGTGTGGGCAGGTGATGCCAGCACCGCCCCAGTGGGAGCCTGAGCTGCCCAAATTCTTCCCTGACTCCGGTTCCTTCCCTTCCCTTCCCTTCCCTTCCCTTCCCTTCCCTTCCCTTCCCTTCCCTTCCCTTCCCTTCCCTTCCCTTCCCTTCCCTTCCCTTCCCTTCCCTTCCCTTCCCTTCCCTTCCCTTCCCTTCCCTTCCCTTCCCTTCCCTTCCCTTCCCTTCCCTTCCCTTCCCTTCCCTTCCCTTCCCTTCCCTTCCCTTCCCTTCCCTTCCCTTCCTCCCCTCTCCTTTCGGGACCGGGCTGTGCCGCTGTGGCTGCCCGAGCACTCCTGGAATTTATGGAGCTCTCCTTTTTTCCGGCTCCCGTCCCCTCCTCCCCGGGCTGTAAATATCCCCGGCAGCCGCTGAGCTCTGCCGGGGCTCCTGATAACCTGAGCCCTCCTCGGCACTCAAAGCCACCTGCTACGGGAATTTTCCCACCTTTTCAGGAGACGAGATGGTCTGAAACTCCTCTTTCCTCCTGCTTCCCTGCTCTGTGGGGGAGTGGCACAGAATTCTGGAATCATTTCGGATGGAAAATCCCTGCCAGCCCAGGGAGTCCCTTGTGCCCCAGCCCAGAGCTCTGAGTGCCACCCCCAGGAATTCCTGGGACACCTCCTGGGATGGGGATCCAAACCTCCCTGGGCAGTGCCAGTGCCTGAGCTCCCTTTCCATGGGGAAATTCCTGCTGCTGTCCCCCCTGAGCTCCCTTTCCATGGGGAAATTCCTGCGGCTGTCCCCCCTGAGCTCCCTTTCCATGGGGAAATTCCTGCTGCTGTCCCCCCTGAGCTCCCTTTCCATGGGGAAATTCCTGCTGCTGTCCCCCCTGAGCTCCCTTTCCATGGGGAAATTCCTGCTGCTGTCCCCCCTGAGCTCCCTTTCCATGGGGAAATTCCTGCTGCTGTCCCCCCCTGAGCTCCCTTTCCATGGGGAAATTCCTGCTGCTGTCCCCCCTGAGCTCCCTTTCCATGGGGAAATTCCTGCTGTTGTCCCCCCTGAGCTCCCTTTCCATGGGGAAATTCCTGCTGCTGTCCCCCCTGAGCTCCCCTGGCCCAGGCTGAGGCCGTTCCCTCTGCTCCTGTCCCTGTTCCCTGGAGCACAGCCCGACCCCCCCGGCTGTCCCCTCCTGTCAGGGACTTGTGCAGAGCCACAAAGTTCCCCCTGAACCTCCTTTGCTCCAGGCTCAGCCCCTTCCCAGCTCCCTCAATCAATCCCTACACACCCCGTTTTGTGGCAGAAATCGCTGGTTTTGGCGCAGAAGCCAAGCTCCGAGTGTGCTGATGACCCCACAGCTGCCTCTCCTCGCGTCCCCGCGGCCCAGGGGTCACTCACAGCACACAGAGCAGCAAACTCAGCCTCTGCCCAGCAAGCCCAGCACCCGGCCGAAATGTTCCGAGAGCTGCATCCAAGTGCACATCAGACAGGGAGAGGTGATGCCCTGAGCTGGGGCACCGCTGGCCCTTAACCCCCGCCAGCAGGGAAATCCTCCCCTCATTCCCCGAGGATAAAGGGAAAAAAGGCCATTGCTGTGCTTCAAAACACACAGAAACAAACCAAAAAAAAACCCACCCAAAATCCCTCCCTGACCCTGGCACACCCACAGCACATCGCACTGCTCTGGAAAGAGTGCCTTGGAGGAAATGAGTTTGGTAAAAGGCAGAGAGAAAATGAATGATTGGGCCAGCAGAGCTGCTGGAACGCCCCGAGGGAGGAGAGGAGAGGGTGCTCACAGCTGCTCACAGGCCTGGGAAACTGGGAAAGGGCTGTGGTGACCTCAGGGCACTTCTTTCATCTAAAGCTGCTGCCCTCAGAGCCAACGTGGGTGTCACCCCTCAGTGGCAGGACATGAGCCTGGCCAGGGCTACACCCAAGGTGGACACAAAATGGACACAAAATGATCACAAAATGGGCACAAAATGATCACAAAATGGTCACAAAATGGACACAAAATGATCACAAAATGGTCACAAAATGTACACAAAATGGACAAATGGTCACGAGGTCTCACCCTTTGATCAGTTTTGGTCCATTTGCACATTGGGGTTTCATTGTCCCATCCCAGCTCCAGGCTGTGAGGTCCCATCCTTCTTGTTCCTCCCTCCAGCCACCGCTGTTTGTGCTTTGGGGCTGAAAGTTGTCCTTGGTGTGCAGCAGGAGCAGGATTTGTTTTGTGTCCCTGCTGTGTGCAGAGTGCCCGAAGGAACCAACAAGAAGGATGGAGAGTATTTACAAGGGATGGAGGGACAGGACACGGGGAATGGCTCCCACTGCCAGAGGGCAGGGCTGGGTGGGAGATTGGGAATCAGGAATTGTTCCCTGGGAGGGTGGGCAGGGGCTGGGATGGAATTCCCAGAGCAGCTGTGGCTGCCCCTGGATCCCTGGCAGTGCCCAAGGCCAGGTTGGACATTGGGACACTGGGAGGTGTCCCTGCCATGGCAGGGGTGGCACTGGGTGGGATTTGGGATCCCTTCCACCCAGATCATTCCATGATTCTGTCAGTCAAACTTGGCAGTGGGATCCCAGGGGAGGCTTTGCACAGCCCTGGATTGCAGGCACAGAGCAGGAGGAGCCCCTCTGGGAATGGCTCAGACGCGGAGCAGAGGCTCCTTTCTCTCTGTTTTCTCTGTTTTCTCCGTTTTCTCTCTGTTTTCTCCCAGGCTCTGCAGGTTGGTGCCGTCACTGCTTCCCCTTCAAGCCTCCCCTGCTCTCTCTCTGGGAGAGGGGAGCGCGGGGAAGGAGCGGGAGCAAAAGCAGACAATCATCTCCTGCCTCCCTCTCACACCTTCCCGAGGCAGCTGCAGCTCACTCCCGCGTGTGCACATCACCTGGAGCAGGAATTCTTACATGGAATATGGGAAAAGCAGGAGGGGGAAACAGCAGAACAACAAATAACATCAAAAAAAAAAAAAGAAAAATAGCAACCTGCAGGAGGAAACTGCCCCTCCCCGAGCCATGTGTCCCCAAATTCCCTACCCAGGGGAAAATCCCAGCCCTGTGGGAGCAGGATAGGAAAACACAGCTCCTTGAGGGGTAGCCAGAGTGTTCTCTGCCCATTCCCAAGGGCTGGTGACGTTCACTGTGGCTGGTGACATCCTGCCAGACCCTGACACCTCCGAGCCACGGGGCCAGAGCCTTCTGCTGCCCAGGGATTAGAAAACCCTGGAACCACGGGAGAGTTTGGGCTGAAGGGACCTCAAAGGACGCCTCTCCCCGGATCCTGCCCCACAACAAACTTCCAGACAGTTTTACCAACACCTTTGCCCGTTTGGCATCAACATTTCGGGGTTTGGGGGCTGTTTTCCCGAGCACCCCAAATAACATTTCCTGAGCCTGGCCAGTGCTTGTGAACACGGATTCAGCCCCCTGGTAACCCCTCCCCTGCTGCTCAGAGCCACAAAAAGCTTTGGAGCTCTCAGGATATTTTGGGCTCTCCAAATATCTCAGGATATTTTGGGTGCTCAGGATCTCCGGATCAGGGATCCACAACCCCAGAGCTCATCAAGCAGCACCTGAATTTGCCCAAAACCATCAAAGAGCTCAAGAATCTGTTCTGACAGCCAAACTTCCAAGAAGTGATGGCTCCAGGGAAAAAAAAGCTTTCCTTGCACATCATTTCCAGCACCGCCAGTTCCCTGGGAATTCGGGAAACTGCAAAAATGTGCAAATATTTGATTTTTAAATCATTCAGTTGTGGTGGTTTTTTGCAGTCTCGTCTTCTGAAAGCCATTAAAGGAAGCCTAAGGGATTGTCATTTTTTGGGGGGGAGAAAAAATACCTCCATAATCTGGGATTTCTGTCACTCACCAAGGAAACCAACCTTGAGCTGAACCAAAGCCCAAATTTGGACAAGCAGCTCAAGCTGAGGAAGTGACTGGCGGTGGCAATAATTAGAATTCTAGAGTCACAGAATATCCTGAGCCGGAAGGGATCCCCAAGACCATCAGTGCCTGACCCTGCCCAGAATAAAAAAGGGATAGTAAACCCTGGAAACATCAACCTGGCAAGGCAATCACAGCTTCTGTGTCCCCCTCTAAAAAGCAGGAAGGAACTCCCTCCAAGAGGAACCATCTCCCTGGTTCAATGGAAGGGCTTCAGAGACTGCGGTGACAAGAAAAATATGAGGAGAATTTTTATAAAGGCTCGGGAACAAAGCAATAAAAGGATCATTTGCTTAATTCCATCATTACCAGCAGCAGGTGCCCACGGATGGAATCAGAATATCAATTTGGGAGCCTTTTTTTCCCTTTGAAAATGGAGGGAAAGGACGATGAACAGGGCACCTCCTCGGTGCCTTTGTGGGTTTAAGCACCACGATGGGTTTGTGTCCAGCTCCCAGCATGAGGAGCTCTCCTTGCAGGAGCAGCTGAAGGAGCCAGCCCTGGGATTTGGGAACCACCAAGGTTCTGGACACCTCTGGGGACCTTCCCTCAGGCCCCTGTTTGGCTCCTAATTCCAGGTTCACATCGATTCCTTGGCCTGGGAGCTGCAGAGCTGGGATGATCAGAGGCTGGAGCAGCTCTGCTGGGAGAGCTGGGGGTGCTCACCCTGGAGAAGGCGCCTCTGGGAGCTGCTGGGCTGGGACACAGCTGGAGAAAGGGAGGGAAACCACCGCACGGGTCTCCATCGCGACTCCCAGCCCGCTATTTGTTCTTTTTTTAACATTAAAGAGATGTGGAAACAAATTCTGTGGGGTCACCGGGGGTCAGAGCCATAATCTAACAACCATCATTTAATGAGGTCTAATGAGAAATCACAGCGAGCTGGGGGACAGCCGGGGGGGAAAGGTGAAGTCCTGGAGCTGCTGTTACAAGAACGTCTCAAACCCCAAGAACTCTTTGAGCAGCTCCTCCGCTCACTCCTGGAAATGCTGTTAAATTACCGGATTCACTCGGAATGTGCCGGGGAAAAAAAAAAAAAATCTAAGAGGTGAATTCATGAACTTGCAACAAGCTTAATTGGTGAAATACTAATTATCTTCCAGCTCCCCAGCCTGGATCTGAGACACGGGAGCAGTTCCACTAATTAGGGCATGGATTGATAAGGAGAAAGGAGCATTTCAACGGGAAAAAAATAGGTGCTGGAAGAGAAAGTTTTAAATTCAGTAATTATTTTATTAGGTGAGGAAATAAACGCTAAAAAATGCCACGTTTAGCTCTCCTCCCCGGATCGCAGAATCCCAGGATTACTGAGGTTGGAAAAGCCCTCCCAGCCCCAGCTGTGCCCGTCCCCAGCCTGTCCCCAGAGCTGAGTGCCAGCTCCAGGAATTCCTGGGACACCTCCAGGGATGGGGATCCAAACCTCCCTGGGCAGCTCCTGCCAGAGCTCGACAACCTCATCCACTGAGGAATTCTGAGCTGGAGAAGGGCTCAGAACAGCTGAAAACTTGCCTGGCCACAGACTTCTTCCCATTGGAAACGTCCCATTATCAACCAAAGTGGGAAAAGGACTCTCCAGGCGGGGCTGGACGGGGCTTGGAGCACCCCGGGATTGTGGGAAGTGTCGCTGTGCCTGCAGGGGTGGGATGGATGGGCTGCAAGACCCCTTCTGTTACCCTGGTTTTTCTGAGTTTTTTATTAGCCTTTGGATTTTCATAAATGGAGTCAGATCTTTTAGTTACTGTACAATATTGGAGCAGTTTTTCTACCTTTCCCACAGAAGTAATATAAACAAATCCTTTGGTTTTCATTCTCTGTCCTTTGTTTGCATATTTCTAACCTGAAAACAATTGTAACTGACAGTTGGTCTGGCCACTGAGGCTGAGGGGTGGAAACCCCAAAAAGCCAATCTTCTGCTGGCCCCACAAATGTATAAAAGTAAAAGAATAAACAAAGGGGTCTCTTCTCTCCGCTCTTTCAGCTGGGAGCTGGATCAGAGGAACCTCTGCGAAAATCTCTTGTCTGCGTGTGATTGCTTTGTGTGTCTCGGTGACACCCTTCCAACCCAAACCATTCCCTGATCCATGGCAAGAGAGGCCAGGGACACAGCTCAGATTCCCGAGGCTCTGGTTTAAAGCCCAGCAATTTATATTTTACATTTTACTTTTACATTTTTAAGCTTTACGTTTTACATTTTCTCCAGGTATTGGTGACAGGGCTGTGAAGATTTTCCCTCCACCTCTTGGAGAAAAAGAAACTGCCAGGAAATGTCCTGGAATTTCACTCCAAAGTGAGTCAGAAACCTCTGGGGAGCTCAGCCCCTCATCAAGTATTGGGATCTTCCAAATTAAAGGTTTTTCCTCACAGATTTGGTCAAACCAACCTTCTCCATTTCCTCCCCAGGGATCCCGTCTGCTCCTCCCCTGGCATTTCCCACTCGATTTATTCCCAGTGTGTTCCCTGCCCCCAGGAATTATTTTTCCACTGCAGCCCCTCTGCTGCTCCTCACAGCCGTATCTTAATTAAACCGAGCAGATTGGGCCAGATTTGCATAACCTTGATGTCTCCACCGGCAGGACAAGCCCAGGCTGATTTAAGGAGCCTTTTTTCCCCTCTTTACGGAGAGACAAAAGCAAATTCCATTAATCCTTCATTATCTTCACTCCTGGTATTTTGGAGCACAGAGCAATTTGCAGTAAATTCTGTCATCTCCCTGACCATTGCTCCCTAACTCAGCCAAGCCCAGTTGGACTTGGGGCTTTATTTTTTGATGTTTGTTTCAGGCTAGGGTTCAGTATTTTGCAAAACGAAAAATTCTACAAAACGCTTTTACTCGTATTTACTATTTTATTAAATTTTTTTCCCAAAAAATTTAATCTTTTAGCCCAAATTATTTTACTTTTCCCTGCTTAATCTACGGTAAAGCAATTATTATAATTTTGAAATTAAGGGGCTCTCAGGCAAAGATACGGGAGTAGGAATAGCAGCCTTTTACTGGGAATATTAAAAATACAAATATAGCAGTACAAAAAGCAAAACAAAAACACACACACACACCAAAAAAAAAAGAAAAAAAAAGAAAAAAAAAAGAAAAAAAAGAGAAAAACCACTGCCAGAGTGAGAACAGGACCTGACACGCTGCTGCTCAGGGCGCTGGTCCCAGCCCAGCCCAGCCTCCTGCAGTGACAGATGTGGTTCTGGCAGCAGGGATCCTGCAGCAGGGTGCAGTTTTCCTCTGCAGCTCCTGTGGTGCTGGGATGGCTCCGGGGCTCCTCTGGCAATCCCGTGCACACGGGCTGTGCTGCTGTTCCCAGGCCAGGTGTGATCCAGCCGGGAATGCCGGGCTCCTCCCCTGGCAATCCCGTGCACACGGGCTGTGCTGCTGTTCCCAGGCCAGGTGTGATCCCGCCGGGAATGCCGGGCTCCTCCCCTGGCTGCAGCATCTCCCGAGGGAGGATGGAATTGTCTGAGCCCTGCAGTGAGCCTGGATGGGCCAGGAACAGCAGAGATCCCTGCAGGGAGGAGGGGTCCTGGAAGGGATAAAGAGCAGGGACACAGCTGGATTAACAGCTGGGGATGGGGCACACACCTCTGGGTACAGCTTGCATTGCAACCTAAGACAAGGAGTGTGATCAGGATACACAAGGCAATCACACGGAGACGAGAGATTTGCAGGGCAGAGACGTTCCTCTGAGAGAGCCCAAGGCTGAGCCAAGCCCAGAGCCCCTCTGCCTGTTTATTTCTTACTTTTTATACATTTGTGGGTCTGGCTGTGGATTGGCTTCTGGAGTTTTCACCTCCCAGCCCAATGGCCAGACCAGCCGTCAGTTACAATTGTTTTCAGGTTAGAAATATGCAAACAAAGGACAGAGAATGAAAAACAAAGGATTTGTTTATGTTACATGTGTGACAAAAGGCAAAAACTGCTTCTAATATTGTACAGAAGCTAAAAAGTCTGACTCCATCTTATGAACAATCAAAAGGCTTTAAAAAACTCCAAAAAACCAGGGTGACAAAGGAGAATCCTTCCTTCTCCATCTGATCCCTTCAGTCCCAGCCAGGAACAGATCAGGCTGTGCCTTTGTCAGATGGGTTTCTGCTGCTGAGGTTTTACAGACTGTTCTCCTCAGTTTGGGTAACTGGGGCTGTGGCACATCATCAGATCTCCCCTCCACCTCCCTGGGGCAGCCTCGAGTCAGATCTGCTAAAAAGCTAAACAAGCCGAAATGTCACAGAATTTAATAAACGCCACAGAAGAGGGGTAAGTCCAATATCCCACCAACTGCCTTA
The DNA here is from genome assembly GCF_015227805.2 of Hirundo rustica. Lineage (NCBI taxonomy): Eukaryota > Metazoa > Chordata > Aves > Passeriformes > Hirundinidae > Hirundo > Hirundo rustica. The sequence continues at coordinate 35,031,635 of NC_053457.1, read as the reverse complement.
TTTTCCAACAGGAAATGTGTCTGGTACTGAGATCAAGGACTGGTTCCGGTTATCCTTGGCTATTTACTTGTATTTATCCCAGTTTTGCTCTCTCCCCGGAATGAGAGCAGCTCCAAAATAAAGCAGGGCCTTAAAGTTAATCCGCTTACACATAGGCACGGCTTTGCCTGGGGTGTTTGCTGCCCCCCTGCCCTCCCAGCTCCCCCTTTTCCAGGAAATGCCGATTCCTGCGGGTGGAATCTCCCACCTTTCCGCACAACATCTGAGCCGCACATCCCACGGCGGCCCTGGCGCTCGGGGGTGGCGGTGACGAATGGATTTGAATGAAATCAAAGCCCGAGCACGCCGCCAGACCGGCTGGGCTTTGCCAGGCAGCAGACACCTGCAAATGTCACCTCCAGCCTCGTCACTGTCACACACGGCCGGGCACACACGGGGCTGGCAGCTGGAAAGCACCACGGGAATGTTCCACCGGGAAGGGGATTTAATAGGAATGAGCCACTCCCAGCCAAGTGGGAATGCTGGAGGGTTTGGGAATTTCAGGGGCTGCAGCTGATGCTCAGAGCCAGCACCAGGAGTGTGACACAGAATCGTGGATGGGTTTGGGTTGGAGGGACCTTAAATCCCATCCAGTGCCAGCCCTGCCAGAGGGAATATGGAGAGGGACTGGGGACAAGGGCTGGAGGGACAGGACACAGGGGATGGCTCCCACTGCCAGAGGGCAGGGCTGGATGGGAGACTGGGAATCAGAAATTGTTCCCTGGCAGGGTGGGGAAGGTCTGGGATGGAATTCCCAGAGCAGCTGTGGCTGCCCCTGGATCCCTGGCAGTGCCCAAGGCCAGGTTGGACACTGGGGTTGGAGCAGCCTGGGACAGTGGGAGGTGTCCCTGCCATGGCAGGGGTGGCACTGGGTGGGATTTGGGATCCTTCCCACACAAACCATTCTGTCATTCTGGGATAAACCCTGATTATTAAAGGCAGACATCTGGAACTGCATTTACCTTGTGCTCTCCATGCTAAAGGACAATTATCCAGCTTTACCTCTCCCGCAGGAACTCCCTCAGTTTCTTCTTCCTCTCACTTTTTTTCTGGATGAACCAGGATGAAGCAGCAGCAAGTCCATAAAGAGAGAAAGGGATTTAAATAAAGTGATGGACGAGCACAATGTGCAAGGAGAGAGTTTGGGGATAGAGAAGAGCCTGGCTGAGCCTCTCCTGGATCCCTCCCTGAGCTCCAGGAGGGTTTTCCATCACCTCCCAAGTGCCCCATGCCAAAGGTTATTCCACTCCTTGCAACCTCTAATAAAGATTTACTTGAAGATGTAAAGCAGAAAAATGTTAGCCTGTGATTATGATTCCCTTTACGCTGAGTCTGACAGGAGCCTGTAAATCCCACATTTACATGGGAAAAAACTGCTGAAAACAGGAACCGATAAAATCCCAAACACCTCCATAACCAGGGCAGCTCCACACCCAGGACCCCAGGGGAATTTTAAGGAGAAAAGGGTGAATCTTTAAATTTGCAAGGAGAAAGTGTTAGGATTATCCCTGCTCTTCCTGAGGGCATTCTGGACTGCAGGCAGGGATTCGTGCAGGCACTTTAGGCTCAGCTTTAGGATCAGTTTCAAGGTTAGAAAACCTCACTGTTCCTTCTGTGCCCAGCTCAGAGCTGCGCAGCTGGAGCCAACAGAAGTCCTGAGGAGCTTCCACATCCAACAAACCCAGGAACTGTGACTGGGATATGCAAAGCAATCACACAAGAGACGAGACATTTCGCAGGGCAGAAGGTTCCTCTGAGAGAGCCAAGGCAGAAAGCCCAAGGCGGAGAACAAGGCCGAGAGCTTCTGCCTGTTTATTTCTTACTTTTTATACATTTGTGGGTCTGGCTGTGGATTGGCTTCTGGAGTTATCACCTCCCAGCCGAATGGCCAGACCAGCTGTCAGTTACAATTGTTTTCAGGTTAGAAACATGCAAACAAAGGACAGAGAATGAAAAACAAAGGATTTGTTTATGTTACATGTGTGAGAAAAAGTGAAAACTGCTCCTAATATTGTGCAGTAGCTAAAAGGTCTGACTCCATTTTTATGAACAATCAAAAGGCTTTAAAAAACTCAAAAAAACCAGGGTGACAAGGAACAGCAGCCAGGGAATTCGCCACCGCTCTTCCCAGACAGCAGATTATTCCAAGCCCATGTTCAGTGGGTAACACAGGCTCTGGAATTTCCACGGGCTGAGGGAGACAGGAGCAAGCCTGGAGAAAGATGAAGTCATTCTCTGAGCTTCACACAGAGGCTGTGGGTGATGCACCCAAGGAGGGGCTGGATCCAGGGACTTTTCCCATTGTGCCAGTTTAACCCCATGAGAAAATCCTGAATTCCCCTCTCAGTGCCGCTGGAACTGAGCTGCACAGAGCAGAGCAGAGCAGCAGGCTTTAAACTGAACTGGGGGAAAATTCCCTTTCCTGGTGTTCCAGCATTCCCTCAGTAATTAAAGGGAGAAGGAGGCGATGAGCTGAGCTGGGGACGGGCTCTGCGACCCCAGCAGGACCAACACCCACCTCCCAAGGGATGAATACCACGGGATCATCAAACCCTGGAAAGGGTGGGGTTGGAAGGGCCTTAAAGGCCACCCAGTGTCACCTCACCGTGCCCAGGACTGTTACCCTGATTATTCTGAGCCTTTTGATTTTCTTAAATGGAGTCAGATCTTTTTAGTTACTGTACAATATTAGAGCAGTTTTCTACCTTTTTCCCACAGATGTAACATAAACAAATCCTTTGTTTTTCATTCTCTGTCCTTTGTTTGCATATTTCTAACCTGAAAACAATTGTAACTGACAATTGGTCCGGCCACTGAGGCTGAGGGGTGGAAACCCCAAAAAGCCAATCTTCTGCTAGACCCACAAATGTATAAAAAGTAAAAAATAAACAAAGGGGTCTCTTCTTCTCTCTGCTCTCTCAGCTGGGAGCTGGATCAGAAGAACCTCTGCGAAAATCTCTTGTCTGTGTGTGACTGCTTTGTGTGTCTCGGTGACACAGGACAGGGACACCTCCTGCAGGAACAGGGTAAAAGCTGAGCTGCCGTTTCCTCTAAGTGCAGCTAACAAGACATTTGTCAGCTCGCATGTGAAAATGTTTCGGGAATCAGAAGTTCCTTTAACACAACGATCTATTCTAAAGGCGAAAACCTATCTAAAGGTGAAAAACAAGCACACGGGATTTGTCCCATGAGAATCAGAAAAAAAAAAAAGAAAAAGAAAAAAGTAAAAAAAAAAATTAAACAATCCGAGAACAGATAGATTTGATGGACAAGTAAAATACCTTGTACTAAGCAATAGAACAATTAACAAGAAAGCTGCTAACCGACTAGAAGTTGCCCCCAAGGTTTGTAAAATCTGTATAAAAGACGGCGTGCAGCCGTGCTGAGGAGCCTTGTGAACCTCTGTGGTGTCGCTGTGCACCGTGATCGTCCCCACAGCAACAACCTCCCGCCGTCCCAGGTCCTCCCAGCCCCATCCTTTCGGGGGCTCCTTTTGCAGGGGTTTAAATTCCCCGGCATTCAGGTGGTTTTTAGAGTCTTTTCTGCCCTCTGCAAAGCTCTGAGCCAAACGGATGAAAGAGACGGAGTCTTCAAGCTTGCATGCTTCCTGTTTATTGTTTCTTATCTTACAATTTTCTCAGTGTCCAAGAGATGTTTGCCGCAGCTCGGACATCTGGTGACTCCCCCTGTCTCTGGGCTGTCCTTATCTTTTATACTAATCGCTACGTATTCTTTATTTACTATTTCTTACCAATGTCTATCACTAATACTAAAAAGGTCATCTTTACTTTGACCCAATCCTCATTAATTACTTTGTGCCAACATCACTGCAGAAATGGCGTGAGGGAAGAAGAAGAAGAAGGAGACAACGCCCCAAATTCTCCATCTTTTCCCCATTCACTTCAATGCCAAAAATCCCAAACCCACTGTTTTTTCACCCTGTGATATACTAAACTACTATTTCTCACACTCTTGTGGCCTGTAAACCCTCTCTCAGTGCAGGAAGTTTTTCCCATGGACTGAGATCAAATCCAGTGTCTCTCTGAGCTCTGGGCTGGGGTCCCAGACCCCCCTGCCCAGGTCCCTGACCCTCCAGGGCAACCAAAGGAATGCCCTGGACTCCAACACCATCCAGCGTAAAATACTCTGGAATGGGCCAGGGAAAAGGGCCAGGCTGGTCCGTGACTCAGAGATATCCAGACAATCCCAAGCAGCGCAATGGGATCTCTGCTCTCCCGCAGATGAGACGTTTCCACTCGGATCTGCAATTCCGGCGCCTCCCCGGCTCTGCCCTTCTCACTCCTCTGCACGCTGGCCATGAATCTTTTATGAGCTCTTCGTCAGGATTTCAGGGAGGCTTTCTCCAGCCAGCAGTGAAATATTCCAGGCTTGGTTTTATGGAGTGCTGCGGAAATGGGAGTGCTCAGTCCGTGGTTTGAAGTTTAGGAGCTGCATTTTTAATGGGGCTTTCCTGAGGTGAGTGGAGTTTGACTCTCACGCTTTTCTTGGGTTTTATTTTCGGTTCTGAGCTGTTTTAACGCCTTGTTTGAAGCACAATAAGGTGATAAATGTAAGTCATCTTTTTTCTCTCCTGCCTGATGCTGTCAGGAGGATGTTCTTGTTACTGGCCTATTCCTGGAATTATGGGCACTTTTAAAAATGCCTCCTTCAATCCTTTATGAATATTTTCATGGGAACCTCTGGGAGTTTCTTGAAAAGTTTCAGTGCTATTTTAGTGCATCAAAAGTAGAGGGAGAATTTTGAATGCTCCGTAAAAATTTTTAAGGGAACTTCTGTTAAAGGTGGGATTTAATATTCCAGACAACAACAACAAAACTCCTCTTTTTGAGGCTTCCAGTGCTTTGAGGCTTCCACCTGGAGAGAGACTGGGGACAAGGGATGGAGGGACAGGACACAGGGAATGGCTTTAAGCTGACAGTGGGGAGATTTAGATGGGATTTGGGAAGGAATTCCTGGCTGGGAGGGTGGGGAGGGGCTGGGCTGGAATTCCCAGAGCAGCTGTGGCTGCCCCTGGATCCCTGGCAGTGCCCAAGGCCAGGTTGGACACTGGGGCTGGAGCAGCCTGGGGCAGTGGGAGGTGTCCCTGCCATGGCAGGGGTGGCTCTGGGTGGGATTTCAGGTCACTCCAACCCAAACCCATCCAAGATTCTGTGGTTCTGTGGGAGAATTCCCAGATTTCTGTCCAGGAGAAGGAAGGGAAGTTCCTCTGCCACTCCCCTGACGCTGCACAAACCCCAGTAACCTTCACAGGCAGAGCCTGGGAAGGGACAAACTGGAAATTTTCACGGCGTGTAAATTCAATGCCTTTTGTTCCACAATTGAATCTGCATAATTTGCTTGGTGCTTCAGCCTTTTCCTGGTTTCTGTATTAAAGGAACATTTTCCCCCTAATAAACGCCGGTGTAGGCTCAGTGCCTGTGAATTTTATGGAATTAGGCTGATTTTTTCCTCCCCTAATAAGCAGGAGAAGCAGCCTGACTTTTTATGACACTCTCAAGTTTGGATTTTAAATTTTAAACAACTGAACACCGAATTAAGTTTTGCATTTAGCTGAGCTCCAAATCCCATAACCGGCGGTATTAAGCCTGCAGAGCTTTGATGATATTGCTCTAAAGAACCCAAAGACAATTATTGGCAAAAAGTCATTTTAGCTTTAGTGTTCCCCGGCTACTCGGGGCTGGGTTAGAAAGGAGGTTGGGATGGTTTTATTATTTTTTTTATTATCATTATTTTATTATTATTTTATTCTTTTTCTCTTACCTTGCTGTGGAAGTGCCTGGAGCTCTCTGCAGCCACACATCCTGGGAGATAAAGCTGGAGCAGGGAGAGGCCCCATCACCTGCTGCTGCTGCAGAAAGGTTTGCTCCCAACAGAAACCATTTCAATTAGAGGGGGAAGTCACTGCTCCGACCCCCTGGGGCACCTCAGAATTCCAGGAACCCAGAGTTTGGGAAGCTTTGGAACGACAGAGGCACAAAAGATGCCCGGAGGGATGGGAATCTGCCCTGGAGCCAGGCTGGGAGAGCTGGGGGTGCTCAGCTGGAGAGGAGAAGCTCCAGGGAGAGCTCAGAGCCCTGGCAGGGCTCTTTTGGGATCTCTCACACCCTCTGGGATCCCTCACACCCATTTGGGACCCCTCACACCCATTTGGGACCCCTCATCCTCTCTGGGATCCCTCACCCCCTCTGGGCTCCCTCACACCCCCTCTGGGACCCCTCAGTCCTCTCTGGGACCCCTCACCCCTCTCTGGGGATCCCTCACCCCCATTTGGGACCCCTCAGCCCTCTCTGGGACCCCTCAGCCCCCTCTGGGACCCCTCAGCCCTCTCTGGGACCCCTCACCCTCTCTGGGACCCCTCACACCCTTTGGGGATCCCTCACCCCCATTTGGGACCCCTCAGCCCCTCTGGGACCCCTCAGCCCCCTCTGGGACCCCTCAGCCCCCTCTGGGACCCCTCAGCCCTCTCTGGGACCCCTCAGCCCTCTCTCCAGCCCCATCCCTGGGCAGGATCATTTCCTTGCCCTCCCTTTCGCCAGCCCCTCTCCAGGCTGTGCCCCTCTGCAGCGCAGCAGTGCCCGGGCACATCGCAGGATCCCGACGAGCGCCTGACACCGCTAACGCCTCCAGCAGCGCCAAACGTCCCCTTCTGTGCCACTGCGGTTTTTGGAAGCGCCGTTTCCTCATCCTTGGAGGTCTCCCATGAGGGCTGCTCGTTTCTCTCTTCCTCAGGTGCTCGCAAACCTGCAGGGGAAGGCGGGAGAGAGGCAAATCCATCACCCACACCCCGAATCCCTCTTTATGCAGCAGCCAGCGCCCAGATCCAGCCACTGCACAAAGCAATTTGTGCCCACGCCCCGTCCACGCTGCCACCTTCCACCCTTGGGAGCTTCTCCTGTCTCCACAGTGGCAGATCCACTTCCAGAGGGAGCAGGGATGAGGGGGAAATGCAGAAATGGGGCCAAAACGAGGAGAAATTCCACACCTGGATGGCCACAGTGACGCCTTGGGGGGGCTGAGCTGGAACAGAGACTGCACAGAGCTGGAGAATAAAGCAGAGATTTATTGAAAGGCCTCCAGGATTCATCTTGGGCAGGGCAAGAGCCTGGCCAGGGCTACACCCAAGGTGGACCCAAAATGGACCCAGAATGGACCCAAAATGGACCCAAGTTGGGCCCAAAATGGTCACAAAATGGTCACAAAATGGACACAAAATGGACACAAAATGGTCACAAAATGGACACAAAATGGGCACAAAATGGGCACAAAATGGACACAAAATGGGCACAAAATGGACACAAAATGAACACAAAATGGACACAAAATGAACACAAAATGAACACAAAATGGGCACAAAATGGGCACAAAATGGGCACAAAATGGACACAAAATGGACACAAAATGGTCACAAAATGGACACAAAATGGGCACAAAATGGACACAAAATGGGCACAAAATGGACACAAAATGGGCGCAAAATGGACACAAAATGGTCACAAAATGGCCACAAAATGGGCACAAAATGGACACAAAAATGTCTGACCAGTCACGAGGTCTCACCCTTTGATCAGTTCTGGTCCATTTGCACATTGGGGTTTCATTGTCCCATCCCAGCTCCAGGCTGTGAGGTCCCATCCTTCTTGTTCCTCCCTCCAGCCACCGCTGTTTGTGCTTTGGGGCTGAAAGTTGTCCTTGGTGTGCAGCAGGAGCAGGATTTGTTTTGTGTCCCTGCTCTGAGTGACCCTGAGTGTGAGCTCAGAGCTGCACCTGGGCAGCACAGGACATGGAACACAGCAAAGATCAAACTGAAGGAATCAGCAGGACCCCAGAGCCGCTGGGCCTGTGCTCAGGGATGTTCCCACCCCGGAGCAGCAGGGCATCCCCCTCTGGATCAGCTCTCCACACTTTCCCCCTGTTTTCCCAAGTGCTTCTCCTGCACCCCCGGATCCAGCATCACTCTGGAACAACAAATGAACTCAGTGCCCGCCTCCACAGCCCCCACGTTCCCAAGGCTCGTTGGACCAACAGAGCCAATTCAGCACAGCACAGTTAATTACAGGCTCCAAAGTACAGAACTAATCTTAATCTACAATAACGCTGGAGTGGGGAAAACATTCCCATAAAACATGAGAACCAATTCTGCTTGCCCAGAAACATCATATTGGAGAGGGATTATCATAAATTATAACAAATCCCAAACACAGCTGCACAAACAGAGCACGAGGGGCCCAGCCAGGCACCGGGAGAAGGGGGGTTGAAGCTGGAAGAGGAAGGATTTAGATGGGATTTTGGGCTGGAATTGTTCCCTGCAGGGTGGGCAGGCCCTGGCACAGAGCAGGTGTGGCTGCCCCTGGATCCCTGGCAGTGCCCAAGGCCAGGCAGGAGCACCCTGGATAGTGGGAGGTGTCCCTGTCCATGACAGGCAGTGGCTTTAAGGCTGTTTTTCCATGATTTTCTCCAGCTTTTAGCCACAGCCGTTTGGAGCTGCAGCCCAGGTGAGCTCTGGGCTCCCTGCACCTGGAGCTGGGCTGGGGTCACATGGCAGAATAATTCTCCCTCTTTAAGAAATGGCTCTAAACTAGAAATTGCCCAGCTAAAATCAATGTGTCTGCAGCTCTTGTCGTGATCTGGCTCCAGCACCCGGTCCTGAGACTCAGCAACGCTCCTGTGTGCTTTCTGATTCCTCCCCCATCCCTGCTAAAGCCAGGAGAACGTGGTACAAACACTGTCTGCTCCTGTAACCCAGGAAATATTCCCAGGGCATCCCTTCCCAAGCACTTCTCTCCACGTTCAGAGGAGGCAGCAGAGGAAGGCACGTTTCCATCTGCCGTGGGCACGCTGCTCTCTCCTGCGTGCCAGGGTATCTCAGTATCCAAAGGAGATTTGTCGGACAGAGTAGAAACAAGACTTTCCTGGCCCAGGAAAAGCCCACAGACGTCACCTGAGGGATCCAAGGGTTCCTTGGAGCCGCTTCCAGGTGGGGCTGAGCACGGGGAGCAGCCAGGAGCGGAGGGGAGGGATGGATGGATGGATGGATGGGTGGATGGATGGATGGATGGATGGATGGATGGATGGAGGAGGGTCACCTGCCACGGGCCAGCTGGAGAGGTGGGAGGGAGCAGCAAAGTCCCCCCCAAAAGGATCAAATTGACTCCCCCAAAGGATCAAAGCAGCTCTTTCCTGGAGATCGCTGCCTTGGGAGCGGGAAAGAGGCGAGCACAAAGTCTCCTGGTGCTGGGTTTGTTCCCCGGCATTCAGGTGGTTTTAGAGTCCTGGCCCTCTGCACAGCTCTGTGCCAAACGCAGGAAGAGACGGAGTCTTCAGGTTTAGATTTCTTCAAGGTTGCATACTTCGTTTATTGTTTCTTATCTTATAATTTTCTCAGTGTCCAACAGATGTTTGCTGCGGCTTGGACTTCTGACGACTCCTCCCGGACTGGGCTGTCCTTATCTTTTATACTAATTGCTACGTATTCTTATTTACTATTTCTTACCAATGTCTATCACTAATACTAAAAAGGTCATCTTTACTCTGACCCAATCCTCACTAACTACTTTGTGCCACGTCAATGCAGCAATGGAGTGAGGGAAGAAGAAAGAAGAAGAAGGAGACAACGCCCCAGATTCTCCATCTTACCCCCATTCACTTCAATGCTAGAAATCTAAACTTACTGTTTTTTTCACCCTGTGATATACTAAACTACAATCTTTCACACTCTTGTGGCCTGCAATGCTTCCTGCAGTGCAGGAAGTTTTTCCCATGGACTGAGATCAAAGCCAGTGTCCCTCTGGGCTCTGGGCTGGGGTCCCAGACCCCCCTGCCCAGGTCCCTGACCCTGCAGGGCAGCCAAAGGCATGCCCTGGTCTCCAACATCCTGGCTGCAGGGAAGGGAGCAGGGAAGTTCTCCCTCAGGAAGTGCCAGTGAGTTCCCCGCCGGCCAGACCCCAGCTCTCCCTGGGTGAACTCGGGGTTCTGCACCCTGCAGCACGCACAGAGCTGTGTTCCCTGGGCCAGAGGCTCCCGGAGCCCCTGAACTGCAATCGCAGCCGTCACAAAGCCCTTGTCACTCAGCAAGGAGATTTAATACCTCGTGTCTCTTCGAGAAGCCATTCCCCGCTCCGGTTTGTCCGCAGGCAGTCTCCGGGTGTCTGTCCAAAGGACGGGGAGCTGATATTTCACATTTATTGAGCTTGTCAGGGCAGCAGTCGCTCACCCCCTGCGCTCTGGCAGACACAAACCTGTTTAAAGGAAACGTCAGCCCCATCCTGCCCTGCCCTCCTCAGGGGTACAGGCTGTGCCAAGGGGCTAAATCCGCCTTGTTCCTCCTTCCCACGGCGATGAATCCCTCACAAACCCTCCCAGACAGCGCTGCCAAGCCTTGCAGAGAGCCCTCCAACCGCCTCTCGCCTTTCCCGACCATCTGCTCCGTCCCTGAGGGCAGAACAGGAGCCCCAAACCAAACCCAGAGCCCTGGAGAAACAATCCACTTCTCCTGCCTCCCCGTTTTCCTGCAGGGGCCAGGCTGCCCCCTGCCCACCCCTCGTCCCCCCGGGTTCCAGAGCCAAGCCGTGCCACATCTGGTGCGCACAAACGCTTGGGATGAGGTAAGAGCCTCTCTCTGCTCTGCTGCAGCGCGACCTTTGAGCTGTTTTCACGCTTCTGCCTTTCTCTGAAAAGCCCCGCTCCTGGAGCAGTCCATTCGTTTTGCTTTCCAGGAAGCCTGGCTGAGCCAAGGATGAGGCTTCACCCTCAGTAATTACTTTGCTGGATAACCCATCAGAGCAGCTTCCTAAAGAGCCTTCCAGGAGAGGAATGAGCTCCTTGTTTGGACACCGCGGGCCTGGCAGGCTCTGACAGCTGCAAAAGGAATTATTAAGGGTTTTTGGGACTCGTGGTTTGCTGGAGCGCTGTTCCCTCACAAAAGAAACTGAGCTACCGATGCAACCCCCACCCCTTCAAACTGCCAAAAAACCCCCAAAGATTCCAGAGCCAAAAGAGCTCCTTTGATACCGACTGAAATGTGAGATATTCGTGGGGAAATAGAGAACATTTTACCAGTCTGTCTTTCCGCAGCTACAAGCGCCCAGGGCAGCGTGCTCCTGAAGCAGTGTCAGGTATTTCACACCTGACTCAGGTGAAAAATTCCCTGGAACAGCTGCCACTGCCACCAGATCCCAGGACTGGATTGGGAACATCCAGAAGGGATCAGCTGGGAGTGACCCAAAACACACCCAGGCCACACCACGGGCACAGGGGAAATAAACCTCTCTGTTTATGGCTCTACAAGAGCTGCATTTGGCTCTCATTGATGGATTAAATTATTCTTTTCCTTCTGGCAGACCCAAACTCTGAGCTGTGAGGGGCTGAAGATTCAGGAGGGAGGAACCAGGGCCATTCCCGCTGAGGTGAGATATTGGCATCAGCTTCAGGGGGCAGGGAGGGAGAACTTCCCCTCCAAACACAACCCAACAGTGCTTTGGCTTCGCTTCCTTGGAAAAATCCACACCAGGAATATTTCCAGGCAGCCCTGAAGTGTAAGGAGTGAATCCTACTGCAATCCCATGGGAGTGAGGAAGTGTGTTTAATTACAGTGGTGTTGAGAGCTTTGGTTCACCAGGATGAATTAGAGAGATTTTCATAAAATCCCAAAAGATTTGTGTGGGAAGGGATCCCAAATCCCACCCAGTGCCACCCCTGCCATGGCAGGGACACCTCCCACTGTCCCAGGCTGCTCCAGCCCCAGTGTCCAACCTGGCCTTGGGCACTGCCAGGGATCCAGGGGCAGCCACAGCTGCTCTGGGCACCCTGTGCCAGGGCCTCAACACCCTGCCAGGGAACAATTCCTGATTCCCAAAATCCCATCCAAACATCCCCTCCTTCAGCCTCTGGGCCATCCTGCAGTTTTCTCTGTGGCCAGCCTGTTTCACTGGGAGTTCAAAAGGCTCAGAAGCACAAACACACACAAAAAGAGCAAACCAAACAAGCAGAAAAACCCCGCCAAACCCCTTTCAGCTGTTTTCTCAGCAGCGTCTGAGCAGCAGATGCCACATCCCCGCGCCGTAATCCAGCTTTGCTAAGCCTTGTGGAACCTCCCTGCTCTCCGCTGGCTGAGCGCGCCGCTCTGGGAATTCTCTCCCGGCCTCTGGCTCTCCAGCCCCGCCGGGTGTCTGCAGCCACCTCCTCCCAGCCCAGGCTGACACCCCTCAGCTCTCTTGGGTTGGAATTGGGGGTGTAACCGGCGGTGTGTATTCTGTGCCCAGCTCTGGAAACCGGCTGGGGAGGTGTTTGGTTGTTTTTCCTTTCTCTCTTCCATGACCCATTCCTCATAACTGCAGGGGGAAGGGGCGGGCGCCTGCTGTTCATCCCCAGCTGTTAATCCAGCTGTGTCCCTGCTCTTTATCCCTTCCAGGACCCCTCCTCCCTGCAGGGATCTCTGCTGTTCCTGGCCCATCCAGGCTCACCGCAGGGCCGAGACAATTCCATCCTCCCTCGGGAGATGCTGCAGCCAGGGGAGGAGCCCGGCATTCCCGGCTGGATCACACCTGGCCTGGGAACAGCAGCACAGCCCGTGTGCACGGGATTGCCAGAGGAGCCCCGGAGCCATCCCAGCACCACGGGAGCTGCAGAGGGAAACTGCACCCTGCTGCAGGATCCCTGCTGCCAGAACCACATCTGTCACTGCAGGAGGCTGGGCTGGGCTGGGACCAGCGCCCTGAGCAGCAGCGTGTCACCCTGCGCTCCGACCCGGGCAGTGGTTTTCTTTTTGTTCATTATTTTTTGTTTGTTTTTGGTTTTTTTTTTTTTTTTTTTTTTTTTTTTTGTTTTTTTTTTTTTTTTTTTTTGTACTACTATGTTTGTATTTTTAATATTCTTAGTCAAGAACAGTTCCTATTCCCATATCTTTTTTTTTGCCTGAGAGCCCCTTAATTTCGAAATTATAATAATTCAGAGGGAGGGGGTTTACATTCTCCATATTCCAAGGGAAGCTCCGGCTTTCCCTGGCAGACACCTGTCTTCCCAAACCAAAACGGCATCACTGCATCCAGCTCAAGGCCTGTTAAAGGCAGGGAGGAATTGCCTCAGGTAGTGCTGGCCTGAGCTCCCACTGATCATAAAACTGCTCTGGGACTGCTGAGGACGCCCAGCGAATCCTTTCCCAATCCTTGAACCCGTCTCTTGCTGAGGAGAGAATCTCTGTCCTGGGGGGATTTGCTGGGGCTTTCTCTTGTCGGGGGTGCTGGAGCTCAGGGAGGGCTGCAGGTGAGGAACAGGAAAAGCCAAAGGCAGGAACGGCCTGGGACAGCTGGGAATGTTCACCTGGAGAGGAGAAGCTCCAGGGAGAGCTCGGAGCCCCTTCCGGAGCTTAAAGGGGCTCCAGGAGAGCTGGAGAGGGACTGGGGACAAGGGATGGAGGGACAGGACACAGGGAATGGCTTCAAATTGGAAAAGGGGAGACTTAGATGGGATTTTGGGCAGGAATTGTTCCTGTGAGAGTGGGCAGCCCTGGCACAGGGTGCCCAGAGCAGCTGTGGCTGCCCCTGGATCCCTGGCAGTGCCCCAGGCCAGGTTGGACACTGGGGCTGGAGCAGCCTGGGACAGCGGGAGGTGTCCCTGCCACGGCAGGGGTGGGACTGGGTGGGATTTGGGATCCCTCCCCCCCAAAACCATTCCAGCATTCCAAGGTGCTGTGCAGGATTCCCAGCAAATTTCTGGCCAAGCCGAGCCCCACCAGGATGGGGATCCCACCCCCAGGGCCAGACTGCCCCAGCCCCCCTCCCACGGGGACAGAACCCTCTCAAACCCTATAAATTGAACAACTCTTGAATATTAAAACCATAAATTGAAGTTCTTTGCTGGATTTCACCCCCTTTGCAGCAGGGCTTTTGTCCCCAGCTTATTTTCTGCTTTACTTTTTGTTTTCTTTTCCTAACTTTATGATTTTAGTGCAGGGCAAAGAAACTGCCTGGTTTCTGTCAGCCTTTGCTCGCTGGTGACTCAGGTGCTCTGGGGGGGAAGCCAAGGCTCTGGCTGCAAATGGAATTATTCATTCCCAAACTCCTGAACTGCTCCTGAACAGATCGAAAACACGGATTTAAATCTGCATAGATTTAAAGTACATCTTCATCATGTTTAAAACTTCAGAAGGAACTTGTGTGTGAGTAACACCCAAAACTCATCCTGTGGGGTTTGTTTTGGAATCCATTTCAATGACAATCAGGCACTCTGAATTTTGAAGGAATGGCATCAGAAATCGACGGGAATTTTGCGGGCATGGGAATGAAGGATGGATACATTCAAGTTTTTTGATACTGAAATATTTTCTTGCGCTCTTAAACACGGACATTAAACTTTCTAAAGACGTCCTGAGACACGTAGTTGGGAGGGGAGAACTTCCCAAGAGAATGATTAATTAATTATCTGTGAGTGAAGCTGGTGGAATGCTGGGAAGGGACCCCCAAGGGTCCCTGAGTCCATCTCTGCTCCTTACCTGACATCTCCTGATTGCCTCGGAGGATCCTCACCCAACTCCAGGCCTGTGACCTGCACCAGGCCCCTCCTCACTTTTGTTTTCACCCTTTTTCTTCCTTTTTTTGCTCTGATCTCTGTCCAGGGAGAGGATTCCACGGATTTGTCCTCCAGGGTGAATCAGAGCCTCCTCCCTCTGTCGGATGGTTAATCCTGAGAAGCTGAGGTCAAAGAGCAGCGTGGTCCCTCCCTCTGTCCACCTTTGCACCTGCAGAGGGGCAAAGTGTCTCCTCCGGTTAAACCAGTGCGAGGATTCTGGAGAAAAACAAAAAAATCAGGCAGCTACCTTAAAAAAAAAAAGAAAACTAAAACTCCTGGGTGGGCAGCACTGGGACACCCCCTGTTCTCTGCCAGCCTGAGCAGGGATTGCAGCAGTCTCCAGGCTCCTGGGGGGAATGTTTGCCCTCAGGAATCTCGGTGTTATCCTTCGCTCTGGGATTGCTCCAGGGCTGCCCAGGGCCAGGCTGTGCTCGGTGCTGTGGAAACTCAGCACTGGGAACCTTTCTTCTATTGAGGGATGAGGAGAAAATGCTCTGGGAGCAGCTATCTGCAGAGCCTGGGGCTCCCGCCAGCCTGAGTTCCTTTTCCATGAGGGAAATCTCACCGAGCACTCAGGGGCACGAGCAGCAAAGCAGCAGGAAAAAGAGAGGAAGATTGGACTGGTTTCTTCACTGAAGAGGAAAAAGAAGAAGAGGAACCACGGGTTTGTGTTTGGCAGCCCCATAAATCACAGCCAGTTCAGGTGGGGTTTGGGAAAACCTGCTCTGGTGGAAGTGCCAGGAGGGGACAAGGAGGAAAGGCTTTGGACTGAGCAGAGAGGAGCTTTGGATTTTGGGAATCAGGAATTGTTCCCTGGAGGGTGTTGAGGCCCTGGCACAGGGTGCCCAGAGCAGCTGTGGATCCCTGGCAGTGCCCAAGGCCAGGTTGGACACTGGGGCTGGAGCAACCTGGGACAGTGGGAAGTGTCCCTGCCATGGGACAGGGATGAGCTCGAAGATCCCTCCCAACCCAACCATTCCATGATAAATTACAACTCTTTGATATTTACTTACAGGAGGAAAACTCAGCAAGGCAAACTGGCTCCTGTTGGAGGCCAGGGCTAAACCCAACCCTGCACAAAATTAGGAATAATTTCACTGGGAAACTTCCAGGCTCTCATCCAGCGCCAGACACTGCACGTCGGGCACCAGCAAGGGAGAACTTTCTCCTCTGAATACCCAGATCTGGTGGGATTCCTTTGTAATCTACGCTCCCCTCCAGGTCTTTTGAAGCTTCACTTCAGGCTGAGTTCAAGTGAGTAGTCTTGATTTGTGATTCCTCACGGCATTTTCACTCTGGAGCTCTCTGCTGCTTTGTTTGCTTGGAAAAGAGGATAAAAAACAGAGAGTGAAGAGAAATCACTCTGTAAATCAATGCCTGGCGAGCCCTTAGCTGAGAAATGATTTTATTTATTAAAGATGTGAAAATCCCCCTTCCATTTCACACCTAAATCTTCACTTAAGAGAGATAACTCCAGTCCTGGATGAGGAACAGCCAGGGAGAAGGAGGAATGTCTGGGAGCAGCAGGAATGGCGGGGGTTGAGCTCATCGGGGTTTTATAACACACAGAAAAGAGACAGCGGAGTTCACAACGCCAGGAAGAGAGAACAGAATCTGAAATATGGCCCTAAAATCTGCCCCGTCCCTGCTGCAACAGCTCTTCCCAGCCGTCTGACAGCTCCAAAGATGTTCCATCAGGAGGAATAACAGGGATATTTGTCACCGAGGTCAGTGGTTATTTCATCCCCAGTTTAGGTTTTCTGACTCGTTCAGGAATCAAAGCCTTGTGACAGGCGCAGGATGAAGAAGGATTTGGGCAGCGCTGACCCACGGCACATCGCCAGCTCTGCCGTGCCCAGCCTGCCCTTCCCCGAGTCCTTCCTTTCTTATTTATATTGATGCAAATGAACGTTTTTCTGGTCATGCTTTGTAGCGGAGCAGCATCATTTGAATATTAACCCGTTCTCTTGCTAGAGGAATTAAATCCTGCAGTGGCTTCCCAGTCATTTGGGAAGAGAAAACTCCTCTTTTAACATAAAGAAAATTCCTCTTTTAACATCATTTACTTGATTTTTTTTTTTTTTTTCATGTTAACTGGAAAACTCCCATTTCTCTCAAACCAAAGAGGGTTGGTCTCACATTATGGGGTTTTTAAGCAGCAATTTTGGAAATGAGGGAGGAGCTGCATTGGCAATAAGGCTGGGTTCAAGTCTTGCTTCTCCACTCAACAGCCCTTTTCCTGATCCACAGGTTTGGATACTGGGCAGGAATTGTTGGTTGTGAGGGTGGGGAGGAGCTGGGCTGGAATTCCCAGAGCAGCTGTGGCTGCCCCTGGATCCCTGGCAGTGCCCAAGGCCAGGCTGGGCACTGGGGCTGGAGCAGCCTGGGGCAGTGGGAGCTGTCCCTGCCCGTGGGATGAACTTCAAGGTCCCTTCCCACCCAAAGCATCTGGGATTCTGGGATTCCATCCAGCCTCAGAGCAGGTTTTCCCCATGGATTCCCCACCTCTCTGCAGATCCTCACCCCAGCCCAGCTCCTGCTGGCTCCTCCTGGGATGGCTCCCCTCTCCTTGGGGCTCGGCATTCCAGGGAAAAGGAGGCTCAGGAAGAGTTTTGTTCCTGCAGGGAGAGTGGAGGAACAGCCATGAGTTCCTGCAGCCTGCGCCCCTGCTGCCCCAGAGGAACACTGCCTGGGCTATGCCTGGAAAATCCCCCAAAAAAGCAGGGAATCCACAGCAATTTCGGTGAAAAAGAGGTGAATTCTGTGTCTGGCTGGGATGGGCTCCCAAAGAGCTCCCAGGGGAAGAACCCTCCCCATCCTGTGCCAGTTTAACAGGGATCCAGTGAAGGGCAGCTCCTCCTCTCAAGGAGCCCCTCTGCTGCTGACTGAGAGCTGCAATAAATTATTTCTCTTGTTGTCGGGATCTCTGAGCGCAGGGAGAACCGCAGGAGGCACCACGGCGTCCAAAAACAACCAGGAAATAACATCACAGTGCAAGCACAGCACTATCATGAACAAGTTGTAACAATTGAATTCATTATTGGAAGCGAAATTTCCCCTATTTTCAGCAAGTTCTTGTGCCTTTGGGATGGATTGTGCGGCTCCGTCCCCTCCAGCAATAAAACCTTAATAGACTGAAACTTTTCAATTGTGTGGCTGGCAATGGGACGCAGTTTCATTTTATAAGGGGCCATCAATAATACATAAAAAAATATTGTAAACCGGAATGTGATTATTTTAATTCCTCCGAGCAGGTCTGGAGAAACGGGGGGTGAAACGCAACGCTCGGCAGGGGCCAAATGCAATTATTTATTCCTGCTAAATTCCACCGGAGGTGGTCAGACCCTGCTGTTCCAAAAACATCGCTCCGGTCTTGGAGCCCAGAGAATTGTGGATTCCTCATCCCTGGCAGTGCCCCAGGGCAGGCTGGATGGGGCTTGGGGCACCCTGGGGTAGTGGAAGAGGTCCCTGAACGTGGCAGGGGCTGGAGTGGGATGAGCTTTAGGGTCCTCCCCACCCAGACCACGCAATTCCATCCTAATGAAATCCTACCCCTAAAACACCACCCCTGCTCAGCAAACTGCACCGGCCTCTAGGGTTGAGGCTAATGAACTGGGCAGGAAATAAGTTCCAAATTGTGTTTTTCAGCCCCAAACCTCTCTGAGGGCAGAGGCTGGGCCCTGAGGACGCGTTTTCTGATCCCTGGCCTGGCACGAGGGTAAAGAGAAAGATTTCCTGGGGACATTGTCACCCCGGGCAGGGTCTGATGCTCGGGGACAGAAGTGGGACAGCGGAGGGCTGCAGGCAGCGCTGCCCTGCATCCTCCTGCTCTCCCGTGGCCGCAGCTCCCGGGGGCACAGGACGCTGCTCGGGCAGGGCTGAGGGACCAGGCTGTGCCAGGTGTGGCTGCAGCCCCTCAGAGACCCCCTGACCCACCCCGGGCCCGCTCTGGGACCTCCTGCACGCCCCAGACACAGCGAAAGGACACTCAGTAATGTGGGGAAGGAGGAGGAGGATTTTAAGGAGCTTGGGACTTGATTGCAAGGCAGATCTCTGTTGGAAAGGGGAAATTGGAATTTGGCTCTCCCTCACGCCCCTGGAATAGCAGGATAACCGCTGAGTGCTCCACAGACTGACTTTGAGTCGACCTCTCTTTTACCCAGAAAGATAAATCACGGGGTGTTTATTTGATATGCGCGTGTGTAATTAGCACAGGATCTACTTTATCGTCGTGGCAGCGGTGGGAATCGCGGGACCCCCGAGGACCCCTCCACCCCAAACCAGCCGGTGACACCCTGGTCTAAAAGAATCAAAACCCCGGCATGGGGCTGATCCCCCATTCAAGCACAATTAAAGCTATTTAATGAGTATTTAACGAGGTGAGAATGCACGTCGAAAGGCAACAGAAGGCGAGAGACCATGGAATCACAGAATCTCCTGAGCTGGAAGGGATCCCCGAGGATCATCCACCCCGATAAACGCCCCAGCGCCTCAGGGCTCTGCCCAAACCCTTTGGGCTGGGATTTCTCCCTGTCTCAGCCTGCAAAGCCCAGCCCGGCTGTCCCTGCGCCGCCCCAGGCTCAGGAGGGGACATTTCTGCGGGCATCTCCTGCAGCACCACGGCATCCTGCCGGCCGGGCTGCCCCTCCTGCCACAGCCGGATAAACCTGCGGCAGTGTCAGCGGCCAGCAGCAGATCTGGGACAGCCCTGGGGCCGCAGGAGCAGGTTTTTCCTCCGGACACACCCCCCACCTCCGTGCAGGGCTCCTCACCCCCGGCTTTGCCCTGCCAAGAGCCTGCCAGGTGCGCTCACACGGGAGCAACTCCTGCGGAGCTTCCCAAAGCCAGGAGCATCGGCACAGGCACTGGGGGGTGGCCGGGGAGCCTCGGGGTGCCAGCAGCACCCGGGCCAGGTGAGCACGGCCCGGGGGGGGTTCGGGGAGCCCCTGCCCCGCCGCAGCCCCCCAGAGGGGGTGAGCTGTGCGCCCAGCTCCCGCGGGTTGTGTGCGCCCGTTGTGACATCGGCAGCCCCCCGGAGATGGGATGTGGCAGGAGGCAGCAGCCCCACGAGCAGGGCTCAGGATTGTGTTTTTCCCCCGGCTCTGCGCTCCCGGCAGAGCTCTGGCTCTCCTCCCGAGGGTCAGGGATGCTCCGGGGCGGCTCCTACAGCCGAGCGCTGAATGTTCTGGCATTTCCCAGCTCTCCTGCTCCAGCCCCCGCGGCATCGCCCCCGTCCGCCCGAGGGCGAAGCGTTCCAGAGCTAACACCGCCCGTGCAAGCGGCGCACGGCGGGGCTCGGGGCGCCAGCTCCGTCCTCCCCCGCCGCGCTCCGTCACTCGGGGTGACTCGGGGTGACGGAGCGGGGCTTGGACAGCAGCCTGCCCCCCACGGGCTCCTTCCCGGGGTGAGTCCATCCGTCCCCGTCCCACCCGAGCGCCGTGCAGGGACGGTTCTCCACGCCCAGCACACCCTCCTGAGCATCCTCTCCGGATGGAGCCGGCTCTGTGCCGCCCCTGCCGCGCAGGGCGCTGAGCAGACGCGGTCTGCACCCCGCAGAGGCGAGCTGAGAGCTCAACCCGAGGGATCTGTGGGATAACTCACTGTTAATTAATCCCTCCTCATTAAACAGAGCAGGTCCCCAGCCACTCCCCCATCAGGGGGTGGCTGTGTCCGAAATAAAAACCCTGGGCCTGAAAGGGAGGTGTGACGCAGGCAAAGGAGTCACGGAGTCATTAATTAGCAGCTGAACTGGGGAGCGTGGAAGGGCAGGGGCAGCTCCATCCCTGCTGTGACCCCAGGGCACGGCTGGAGCTGTGCCAGGGGGTTGGGGATGGATTTAGGGAAAGGTTCATCCCCAGAGGGGGCTGGCACTGCCCAGGCTCCCCAGAGCTCCAGGAGGGTTTGGGCACCGCTCCAGGGATGCCCAGGGTGGGATTTTGGGGTGTCTGTGCAGGCTGGGATTGCTGATCTGGATGATCCCTGCGGGTCCCTTCCAGCCCAGGATATTCTGGCATTCTGGAATCCCCTTTCCCCTGATCCGTCCCCAGCTCCTCACGGGACCATTGTGGGGCTGTTCCCTCTGGCTGCTCCCAGGGAAACACCAGAATTTTCCCAATCCCCAACCCCCAGGCTGCCTTCGGCTTTGGGCAGCCACCCAAACAAAGAGCAGAGGCTGCTGGTGAGGATTTCTCTCCGTTGTCTTGGTGCAGCTCCAGATATTAAAAGCCAGGAGCAGCTTTTGGTGTCCTCCACCCTCCCCTGAGGGGTTTGTAGGGAAAAAGATTTCCGAGAGCTTCGATCCAGCCTCTGACTGAGCAGCACCATCCCCACCAAACTTCACTGCAGAGCACCCCAAGAGCCCCTGGCTTTAACCCTTCCAGTCATGGAGACCCCACACGAACCCTCATGAGGAGCATCCCCACAGACCAAGAGGTCCCCTGAGCCAGGACAGGTTTTGGGGTGGGATTTTCAGCCCTGCAAGCCCCCACAGCTTCCCTGGAATCTTCTCTGCCTCCAGGGAGCACGGACCCAGCCCAGGAACGGTGCCCTGGAACGTTGCTGCTCTGCTTCAATTGGTGCAATTGCCAAAAAGACAAAAGGAAACGTCTCTGCTGCATGAGAAATGTGTTCCTAGCTCCGGAGAGGGGAGAAAACTTCATTTTCTTTAAAGAATGGCTGGAAAATTGGATATTTCTGAAAAATAAACCCAGGCGAATATCAAGCAGCCGAGTCCCTGAGGAGCAGCAGGAAACCTCTGAGAATCCTTCCAAGCACACAGCATGAATAATTCCTGAAATCATTGTCAGGGGGAGCAGATCCGTGGCTCCACAGCCTCGAGTGAGGGAATGACTGCAGGGAGACAAATCTGAGCCGGTGCCATTCCGGGAACTTTGGTGACATCGAGGGGGAGTCCCCAGCCCTGCAGGGCTTCAAAAGCCGTGTGGAAGTGGCACCTGGGGACACGGGTGGGATGGTTGGACTCGACGTTCCCAGAGGGATTTTCCGAAGAAAATGGTTCTGTGACCTCTCTGTCCATCCCTTGGGGTCACAGGCGGTGACAGGCCCTGGCACCCACCCCTGTCACTGCCTGGCCTGAGCACAACTCACCAAGGGATTTTGGGATGTCCATGGTCAGTTAAACCCTGCTCAATCCATGAGCACACCTCACCCAGGGATTTTGGGATGTCCGTGGTCAGCTAAACCCCGCTCAATCCATGAGCACACCTCACCGAGGGATTTTGGGATATTCAGGGTCAGTTAAACCCTGCTCAATCCATGGATGGCGCTGAGAACATATCACCAAGGGATTTTGGGATGTCCATGGTCAGCTAAACCCCGCTCAATCCATGAGCACACCTTCCTGAGGGATTTTGGGATATTCAGGGTCAGTTAAACCCTGCTCAATCCATGAGCACACCTCACCCAGGGATTTTGGGATGTCCATGGTCAGTTAAACCCTGCTCAATCCATGAGCACACCTCACTGAGGGATTTTGGGATGTCCATGGTCAGTTAAACCCTGCTCAATCCATGAGCACACCTCACTGAGGGATTTTGGATTTTGGGATGTCCATGGTCAGTTAAACCCTGCTCAATCCATGAGCACACCTCACTGAGGGATTTTGGGATGTCCATGGTCAGTTAAACCCTGTTCAATCCATGAGCACACCTCACCCAGGGATTTTGGGATGTCCATGGTCAGTTAAACCCTGCTCAATCCATGAGCACACCTCACTGAGGGATTTCGGGATGTCCATGGTCAGTTAAACCCTGCTCAATCCATGAGCACACCTCACCGAGGGATTTTGGGATATTCAGGGTCAGTTAAACCCTGCTCAATCCATGAGCACACCTCACCGAGGGATTTCGGGATGTCCATGGTCAGTTAAACCCTGCTCAATCCATGAGCACACCTCACCGAGGGATTTTGGGATGTCCGTGGTCAGTTAAACCCTGCTCAATCCATGAGCACACCTCACCGAGGATTTTGGGATGTCCTTTCAATAAATATTTATTTTATTCTCCAGCTCAGTCCAGCCCCTGTTCCAGGTCCTTCCCGGGGCATCCCTCAGTGGCTGATCCCAGATCTGTGAGCAGATATTGCTCCCTTGTCCCAGTGAAGGTGAGACAGGCAGGATCAGGCCCTCAGCTGCCCCGGGGCGCAGGGACACCGGCGTTAGCCGCTAATCCCTGCTCATCTCTGCTCAAGATTAACTCACGACAACACTTTAAGCCTTGCTTTGAGAGCAGGCACGGAGCTGGGGAGCTCCTGCTGTCACCAGGGCAGGCAGCGACGGCTCCTGCCAGCAGCCAGAGCGGGGATCGTGCAGTCCTTAGGGAAAGGTTCCTCCCCAGGGCATGGGCACAGCCCCAGAGCTCCAGGAGGGTTTGGACACCGCTCCAGGGATGCCCAGGGTGGGATTTTGGGGTGTCTGTGCAGGCTGGGATTGCTGATCTGGATGATCCCTGTGGGTCCCTTCCAGCCCTGGGAATTATATTCTGGCATTCTGGAATCCCCTTTCCCCTGATCCGTCCCCAGCTCCTCACGGGACCATTGTGGGGCTGTTCCCTCTGGCTGCGCCCAGGGAAACACCAGAATTTTCCCAATCCCCAACCCCCAGGCTGCCTTCGGCTTTGGGCAGCCACCCAAACAAAGAGCAGAGGCTGCTGGTGAGGATTTCTCTCCGTTGTCTTGGTGCAGCCCCAGATATTAAAAGCCAGGAGCAGTTTTGGTGTCCTCCACCCTCCCCTGAGGGGTTTGTAGGGCCTGGCACCGTCCTTGTGCTCCCTCCCCACTCAGGACGTGCCCTGACGGCGTGGGTCCGTGACCCAGGGCCGACAGGGAGCTGCAGCCCCAGGGCAGGCGAGTTCCAGACACCCCCAGCACCTCCCCACCACGGCACTGACAGAATTCCATGTCCCAGGATGTTAAAACCCCCAGGGATTCAGACTTTCTGAACACGAACCCCCAAGGAAACGCTACGTTTGACCTGAAGCCTTAGAGAAAACTGCCAAAAATGACTGATAGCACTAAGATTATGGGTGTGTAGCTTAAATAGAAGCGTGTGATACCACAGAGTAAAAATCTTAAAGTTTAAAGTTTTAGTATATAATAATACATATATATATATATTTATATCTATTTTTATATATTTATCTATATAGAATATAAGTATATAATAATACATATAAGCAAACCAAGAGTTTTAAAGTGTAAACCAGTCCTCCTTTTTCACCTTCTTCATAAGTTTAAGTAGTATTTGTATTTAATTAGTACTAATTGGATAGAAAAGCCTGCACTGTGGGTCACAAATAGTTACTAAGTTTAAAGTAAAAATAATTCAGGTGTCATTCCAGAATCAGACTGTTGATCCTTAAAAGGCCTTGTAAAGGAAAAAAAAAAAAAAAGCCTTTTTTTTTACTTTGTTTACGAAAAACGTAGTAGAACTGTAATATAAATAAAAATTAGTAAACATCCAAGTCCAAACACGAAATGCCATCTTGATCATTTAATCCCAACTCTGGCAAAAATAAAATAAAATAAAATAAAATAAAATAAAATAAAATAAAATAAAATAAAATAAAATAAAGTAAAATAAAACAAAACAAAACAAGCAGCACACCAGCACTGCCCTTGCCTTTTCCAGCACCCTGGTTTCTCTCCCTCCCTGGTGAAGGTGGCTCTGCTTCCCCCTGCCCCAGAGTCCTGGATTTGGCAAAAGGGGCGAATGTGGAGTCCTCTGAATTGCAGAGTTATTAAGGCTGGAAAAACCCTTTAAGGTCATCTACCATCATTCAGCAGCCCGTGGTCACCGCTGTCACCCTGGTTTTTCTGAGTTTTTTACAGCCTTTTGAATTTTCATAAAATGGAGTCAGATCCCTTTAGTTTCTGTACAGTATTAGAAGCAGTTCTACCTTTTTCCCACAGATGTAACATAAACAAATCCTTTGTTTTTCATTCTCTGTCCTTTGTTTGCATATTTCTAACCTGAAAACAATTGTAACTGACAGTTGGTTTAGCCACTTGGCTGAGGGGTGAAAACTCCAGAAGCCAATCCACAGCCAGACCCACAAATGTATAAAAAGTAAGAAATAAACAAAGAGGCTCTCTCTCGGCCTGGATTCAGCCTTGGCTGGCTCGGAGGAACCTCTGCGCTGGAGAATCTCTCTCCGTGTGGCTGCTCTGTGTGTCTCGGTAACGCACCGCTCTCCCTGTCCTCCAGCGCCGCATCCCCGCGTTCTGAGCGCTCCCAGGGGACTCCAGCACCGCCCTGCTCCAAGGCTTGACCTTGACCAACCCTTTCCTGGGGGGAATCTTCCATGATGCCCCATTTAACCTCTCGGGGCGGAACCTGAGGCCACCCCCTGTTGTCCTGGTTCCCTGGGAGAAGGCGGCGCAGGCCTGCAGCGAGGGCCGAGAGTAACCGCCGGGATTCCAAGGGCTGGGATACTCCACACCGTGAGGCTTGGCCCAGCCCCTCGCACACCACCGACACCACCGCGCAAAGACCCCTCCCACGGCAGGATTTCCAGGATAATCCCCGGGGGAAGAGAGAAGATGTCGGATTTCCGCGGGTGGGGTCCAGCCCGAACCCTCTCGATTCATCAGAAGCCATTAACAGCGGAGGTGACGAGCACGCAGGAAACATCCCATAAAATATGTAACGCCTGGGTGGCTCTCAGTAGATCTTGGCAAGTGCCTCGTTTAACCTTCACAGCTCGTGAAAAACCGCTCCGGGTTCCCGTCTCAGACGTGGAAACCATTGATTGTTTACAGCTCGGCACGACCTTTAGTGACAAGCGAGGAAGAGGATGAGATATCGGGGTGTAATTCAATCCTGAGACGGGCTCCCGATCAGGCGGGGCTGCGGAGCGCCCGCCTCGCTCGCACACATCCATTTCGGCTCCGAGTCTCATCCCAGGCTTTGGAGAAGGTGTGCAGGAAACTATTTCAAAGTGCAGCGCTCTGAGAGCAGATAAACTGTTAACGTCTGGGAGACAGCAGGGCTGAGGAGCTGCTCTGAGCTATAAAATCCATAATTAATTTCAAACCCATCAGCCGAACGACACTTTGCTGTTACAGATGTGCGGCGCGTGCACCGAGATCCTCTCCTAGAAAAAGCTGTGCAAGGACTTCTTCGGAGCCACGGGAAAAGTTCAACCTCCACGGCACCGAATCCGTCTGACAGCACCTTCATCACCCACCCTGAGCCTGAGCCTGAGCCTCAGATGAGGGCTTTGCTTCCCTGCTGACCCCACAGCCCTGTAGGGGTTAAAAACCGGACAGCAACCTTTCCTCTCCTCTGGGATCTCATTTCTCCTCCTCCTATTTTCAGTTTATTTCACTTCAAACCCCTCTCGCCACCCAAACTCCACCTCCTGTGACAGGGAGCTGTTGTCTCTTCCTGCAAACCTGTAATTACACGGCACGAGCTGCGCCTGGAGTGGATTTTTTGGGAGCGCGGCGCTGCAGAACCACCTGGAATCTCAGTTGTGCCGGAACACATCCTTTATAAACCATTGTTATCCGTGATGAATTATTTCAGCGGTGGTGACCCCGTGGCTCCCGCACACGACAGAGGTCCGGGAGCTCTCAGTGGCCGTTCCCAGGGTCCTGTCCCCGCTCATGGGGCAGAGCTGTCCCCTGCCAGGCTGGACACACTCAGCTGCTCCTCAGGGCCTCCCCCATCTTCGGAGCTCCAGGATTGCCGTCCTGAAGGCTGAGCCTGCCGTGGTCGGAGGGCTCTGCAGTATTCCAGAGGCTGGCATCCCTCCCGGAGCAGCTGGGCTGAGCGCAGGGCACACTCCCCGAGCCCTTCCCAGCCACAATGGACACGCCAGCTCAGGTGGAGGGGTGTTTCCACTGAGACTGTGTTTTAGGGGATGTGAGAAACGCCAATCACTCGTTTTTTAAAATTTTGAAAGTTTAATAGTAAATAAGATGGTTATAAAAATAGAATTAGAGTAAAAAAAAATTGAACAATTAGAGTTAGGACAATATGAGACAATAAAAAACAAAGTTACAGACGTCTGGGTGCCTCCCTGAGCAAAAAAGCTCCAGAGAAGGATCCCTGTTAACAAAGGATTATCTCTTAAAAGCAGTCACCTGTTGAATATTCATACATTTCATACATGATGCATAAATTCCATTCAAACAAAGAATTGTCACTGGTCAGTGTCACTTTTTTCCTTTAATCTCTATGGCATCCACAGGGCTGAGAGAGGCAGGAGGAGTTGGTCTCCTCTGATAAGGAAGTAGTAAATTCTTTTTTTCTCTGAAAGATTTACATTTTCCTGTGGTTGGTACATAAAAACTACATTTTAACTACAGAACTACATTTACCATACTATCAAAATATTAATACAACATTAACAGTCAATACAACATAATCCATATAGTAAATATCTTGCATAGAGCCATATAATCTGCACTTTTCACAGGGGATCAGGGTGATTTACTGTGTTCAGGGGTTTAGGGTCCTTCCCCTAAATCCCTGAATTCTGCAGCAGGATGTTCAGGAGTCTCAGTGCCTGGATTGGGGAGTGCCAGGGATTGGTTACTGCTAAACCCTGAGCTGTGACAAACCTGGCCATGTTCAGCTTCTTTACAGACCTCTGTAGTTTTACAGCGGGCAAAACCCTTTAATGCCTGCTCCAGGAAAAAATTCAGTCTGGTTTTTAGGGATATGCCGCAGCTGGATCACCCCAAGTCTGAGGATGGGAACGAGCTGAGTCCAGCTGCCCAGAAGATCCTGCTCATCACCATTATTCTAGTAAAAACCAGTGCTCTGAGCCACTCAAACACCTCAAATCCCAGGTTCTACTGTGATTCATGTCCCACTCTGTGTCTGCATTTTATCGTTTTCACTGCAGCTTGAGCATCAGATCACTTGTGGAACGACAAAGTTTCCTTCAACAGGTGTTGGTTTGGAAAGACTTCCAGAATGTCTCCCAAAATAAAACCGGCAGGCTCCTGAGGCAGGACGAGCTTCCCTCACGGAATGGGACATTGAAAGCTTTTTACAGGTTGGAAATGTTTAAAATCTGGCTGTGAACAGGATCACAGATTCAAATTGTAAATGTTTAAATCAGGATCACAGATTCGAATTGTAAATGTTTAAATCTTACAGCAAAGAGGATCACAGATTCAAATTGTAAATGTTTAATTCTGACTGCAAACAGGATCACAGATTCAAATTGTAAATGTTTAAATCTGACTTCCAAAAGGATCTCAACCACTCTGTGAATGTTTAAATCTTACAGCAAATGGGATCACAGAATCACACTGTAAATGTTTAAATCTTACAGCAAACAGGATCACAGGATCACAGAATCTCACTCTAAATGTTTAAATCTTACAGCAAACAGGATCACAGATTCAAATTGTAAATGTTTAAATCAGGATCACAGATTCGAATTGTAAATGTTTAAATCTGACTTCCAAAAGGATCTCAATCACTCAGTGAATGTTTAAATCTTACAGCAAATGGGATCACAGAATCACACTGTAAATGTTTAAATCTTACAGCAAACAGGATCACAGATTCAAATTGTAAATGTTTAAATCAGGATCACAGATTTGAATTGTAAATGTTTAATTCTGACTGCAAAGAGGATCACAGATTTAAATTGTAAATGTTTAAATCTGACTGCAAACAGGATCTCAATCACTCTGTGAATGTTTAAATCTTACAGCAAATGGGATCACAGAATCACACTGTAAATGTATAAGTCTTACAGCAAACAGGATCAGAGATTCAAAATGTAAATGCTTAAATCTGACTTTCAACAGGTTCTCAATCACTCTGTGAATGTGTAAATCTTACAGCAAACAGGATCAGAGATTTAAATTGTAAATGTTTAAATCTTACAGCAAACAGGATCACAGATTCAAATTGTAAATGTTTAAATCTTACAGCAAACAGGATCACAGATTCAAATTGTAAATCTCTAAATCTGACTGCAGAGAGGATCACCGGGTGCCAGAGGTGGCCCAGCAGAGCACCCTCAGCGAGCAGTGACAGCTCTGCCCTGCCCTGCCCTGCCCTGCCCTGCCCCTCCTGGCAGCAGCTCTGCCACAGCCCACGGAGCACAACAGCCCAGCAGCAGGGGACAGAAGTGCTAATTATTATAATTACTAATTAGCAGAGCTGTGCAGGATGTGTGGGATGCTCAGAGCTGTGACAGCCAGGAGGGGCAGGAGGGCTCAGCCTGGCACCAGCCCCAGGTGATCCCACCTTCGGTGTCCTGAGCAGCGAGGCAAAGGGAACAACTCCCTCCTCCTGGAGACTTCAGACATGGGAATACACAGCGTTTCCTGCACCGAGTCCCCTTGAACTCAATTAATCAATTATACAGGTGCTGTTACTTCGTACAAAACAGCTTTGAGTAGTTTGGGTTTTCTCACATTTAATGCTTCACTCTCAGAGCACTTTTCTTAGGTAAGTGAGAAATTAGTGCTCCATTTGTTCCTTGCCCAAGTGGATTTTTTCACTCAGATTTCATTTTACTGAACAACATCTTCCCCAGATCTTGTCCAGCTGTTCTCAGATGCAGGATAAAATCCATTGCTGGGTTTATTTTATGCTCCACATCACAGACACAATCCTTGAGGCCAGAGCATCCCAAATATCAGTGCAACTGGCACAGCTTCCCTGCCAAAATTCAGTCCCATTCCCGCTTTCCCAAATAAATCATACAACAACAAGAACTGCAGAGCTTCAAGCTCTGCACCCTTCCCAAGCTGCAAACAAAACCAGATTTGCAGCTGTCTTTCCATGGCAAAGGACTGTTCAAGATAATTTTTCTAATCTATTTATTCCCCTGAGGTTAAACTCTTCCTGTTTAAAGAGGAAATTTTAATGTGAGGGGCGAAGCTGTGTAGCCACAGAGTTTAGAGCTCAGCAGGGCTGCTTTCTAGAGTCTAAATATTTCTAAATTCAAGTCTTAAGGCACAAGGAAATTCCAAGAATTAAAACAGCAGACCCAGCACGGGCCAGCTCCGAAGAAATGATCTCTTTTTAAATCAGCCGAGTTCCTTGGCTCAGAGAGGGATGTGCTCTCCCTCTGGAGCTGTAGCTCAAGCCCAGAGCTGGAGTGAGAGGAGTGATCCTGCTGCTGTTGGTTGTTCTTACCCGTTCAAACAGAGAAGTGGCCTTGAAAATCCATTTTTGCATCAAATCCTACCACCAAGCACTTTATCCAGCCTTGACCAGGAGTCTGAACACATCCCAGAGCCCCTTTTATCAAACAGCTACAAGAAAATCACTCACAAACCCTCGTATTTACACTGCCTCAGCACTCATTATCCTCAGCACATCTTCCTCTTCACTCCTGCCATTGTGACACAATCAAGCAAATTCCTCCTGAAGAGTTTAATTAAAGCCCTCTCTGCTCCAGAAAGCTGCAGGATTGCAGGATCACTCCTTGGAACAGCACAGGAATAAAAAGCATTTGCCTCACGCCCATTCAAACATCTGAAGTGCAGGCAGGAAAAAGAGGAATAAATAAAACCTCCCAGAAAAGGAGCTCTCCAGGAGGAGCCATCTGCTCCCAGTGCCCCGAGGAAAAGCAGCTCCTCTGGCTTGTCAGGAAATGGGAACCAGCCTTGGAGCTCAGGGAGCCAAGAGCTCTGCCCCGAGCCTGGCACTCCGCAAATGTCAGGAATAATCTCAACTCCAGCCCGAGGGATGATGCACACAGCAGGGTAATCTCATCTCATCTCAGCTCCAGCCCGAGGGATGATGCACACAGCAGGATAATCTCAGCTCCAGCCCGAGGGATGATGCACACAGCAGGATAATCTCATCTCAGCTCCAACCCGAGGGATGATGCACACAGCAGGATAATCTCATCTCAGCTCCAACCCGAGGGATGATGCACACAGCAGGATAATCTCACCTCAGCTCCAGCCCGAGGGATGATGCACACAGCAGGATAATCTCACCTCAGCTCCAGCCCGAGGGATGATGCACACAGCAGGGTAATCTCACCTCAGCTCCAGCCCGAGGGATGATGCACACAGCAGGATAATCTCATCTCACCTCAGCTCCAGCCCGAGGGATGATGCACACAGCAGGATAATCTCATCTCAGCTCAGCTCCAGCCCGAGGGATGATGCACACAGCAGGATAATCTCATCTCAGCTCCAGCCCGAGGGATGATGCACACGGCAGGATAATCTCATCTCAGCTCCAGCCCGAGGGATGATGCACACAGCAGGGTAATCTCATCTCAGCTCCAGCCCGAGGGATGATGCACACAGCAGGGTAATCTCATCTCAGCTCCAGCCCGAGGGATGATGCACCCAGCAGGATAATCTCATCTCATCCCAGCTCCAGCCCGAGGGATGATGCACACAGCAGGGTAATCTCATCTCAGCTCCAGCCCGAGGGATGGTGCACACAGCAGCAGGGGTGCACGGGAATTCTGCTCAGGATGGGGAAGGAAAGGGTGCAAAGGTGGGATGAGGCTGACACCTCTCAGTGCTGCGGTCATTCCACAGTTTTATGTCACAGGATCACCAGGTTGGAAGAGAGCTCCAAGATCATCGAGTCCAACCCAGCCCCAACACCTCAACTAAACCCCGGCACCCAGTGCCACATCCAGGCTTTGTTTAAACACCTCCAGGGATGGGGACTCCACCACCTCCCCAGGCAGACAGTTCCAGTACTTTATTATTCTTTCAGTGAAAAACTTTTTCCTAATGTCCAACCCGTATTTCCCTGGGCGTGGATTGGGATTGTGTCCTCTCATTCTGTCAGCTGCTACCTGGAGAAAGAGACCAACCCCAGCTGACACAGCCACCCTTCAGGGAGATGTGGGAAGGGATTATTGGGGGGAAATGGGCTGGAATAACTCCTTTGAGGGAAAACCCACTGGATTTTCTGATCCTGTTGCCACCCTGCTTGAGACTGGAGCAGCCCAGAAGACTGCAGCTCCCAAAGAACTCCTTAAATGCTCCATTTACTTCGGGGGTGCAAAGCTCCTCGTTTGTAACACAGGCAGAGATTTAATGGCGGGATGGATTTTCCTCAGAAGTGTCTAAAGGTTTCTAAAAGGCTTTGAGCATGAAAGGGAATGGGAGATCAGGCTGGAATTTTGCCTGGTGTTTCTCGCTGGTTTCCCCTCCCCTTCCCCTCTGCCAGGCTCAGGATGGTAATTAGAGCACTTCACCTTCCCTGGGAAATTGGAATCATTACGGGAGCCCGGGAAGGAGGAGTTCAGCTCATCTCTATTCCACATAACAGCTCCTAAAAGTACAGCCAGGGTGTAATCACAAGGATGACACAGCCCGAAATAACAAAGCCAAGCTTTAATTTAGTCCTGACTAACGTGGCCCCGCAAGGACCCCTCCAACCACTCTGCCACGAGGTTTAGGCAGAAGAAGAGCAAAAGCTGACCTGCAAAAACAACCGAAGGAAACCTTCCTGGCAAAACTCTGTAGCATTAATCAAGACAATATAAATGTTCGCTTGAAGGGAGGGCAATTTGGCTGCACATTATCCAAACCCCAGCATTTCCCAACACCCTAAAAGCTTTTCTAACTAAAACAGCCTCTTAAACTGTCATGTGCTGCCTCTGAACCATCTCAATCTCAGCCACTAATCTCTCATGAAAGAACCTCTCTGGTGAAAGAGACTCTCAGGGCCGTGGCTGAAAAATTAATGACTCCATTATTTGGTATCATTTTAATGAAGTAATTTCAAGAACATGAAATTGATGCCACCTATGGAATATCTTTTGTATTTTTGATGAATTAGGGGCTTATTCGGGTCTGAGGTTGGTGTTTCCAGCAGCCCTTTTGTGCAGTTATTTACAATTCTGCTTAATTACAGCATCCTGCAAGCTCAGCTGTCAGGCCTGACGTTATATAACCCTCTTTAAAAGAAACAGATTATTTAATACCGGAGCTGGAGACTGTGACAAAAATCCAGAGAATGAAATAGAAATTTATCTTTCTGAACACATTTTCATTACCCCATAAATTTCCTTCAAAGCTTTGGGAGGCAAACGGGGCTCTGTTGAATTTATAGAAGGATGTTATTCCAGTTATATAATGGAATAAAGGGTAAAAGTCTGTTTGATCCCTGTGTTCTAACACGAGGAATCTAAAGAAGTTTCAAAATGCCAAGCACAGTGGTACTTTTACACAACAATTGGATTGGTTGAGACTGATGATACCTCTTTTAATTAAAAAAAAAAAAAAAGGAGAAATTAAATATCAAAATTAAATATCAAAGTTAAATATCAAAGTTAAATTTCAAAATGAAGATCAAAACAACAAACCCCGTCTTAATTTTTCACTGTGCGACAACTTAATTCAAAGCCCTCTGATGGAATAAATGTTTTAAAAGTGAGGGTAAAAATTGGGTTGTTCAAAATGCAATCCTATAATGTCAAGTATTTTCATTTTCCACCAGTGGAATAATGAAGGGTTTTCCTATCTGACACAGGATGTGATCTCTCACACTGGGATCAATGAAATCTCCCAAATAAACTGGAGGACTGCGCAGCTGAAGAAGAGGAGGGAAAAAAAAGGAGGGCAAAGAGAGCATTTTTGTTGATTTTCAGCTCCTCTGGAATTCATTCACACTTGACCTGAGAGAATATGAATATTAAAATTGTATGAAGGTAGGTGAGGAAAAGAAACCCCACAAAATGCCAGAGTTATAAGAGGAAACGCTGAGTAATAAATGGGAAATAAAAAGCCATTTAAGTGGCTTTAATGCTGAATTGAATTGTTATGAAGGTTTATTAATGACCTGAGGAATTTCTGCATTAAATTCAGGTTCAGGCAAAGCAGGGCCGGGCCGCTGCCTTCCCACAGGGAGGAATCACAGGAAGGACCCTAAACTGCCCTAATTTAGTGGGATTTCTCCAGAAAAAGAACAGGGAACAGAACAGGACAGGCAGAAATGGCTCGGCACAACCTGAGCAGGAGGGAGACGGGGCTGGAGCATCCCGAGCGGGAAATGCACTTCAGAGCAATCCCAGCCGGAATCCAGGGGAGGAAAACAGTCCTGGAGTTGGGGATCAGGGGCTGGATGGGCAGCACTGGATGACATTCTGCCAAATTCAAACGAGGATCAAAGGAAACTTCCCCAAGAGTGGGACACAGGGATGAGGAATATTCGCCCCAGCTCTGATGTTAGAAGTGGTTTTGCTGGGAGTGGACAGCTCATTGCAGAGATAACAGTGCAGACTCAGCCCAGAGACGGGACAGGATCCCAGGAACCCCAAATCCCACCCAGTCCCATGGGCAGGGACAACTTCCACTGCCCCAGGCTGCTCCAAACCCCGTCCAGCCCGGCCCTGAGGGACTCAGAGCCGGTGTTCCTGCAGCAGCAGTGGGGGAAATGTGTTTGTGGGGAATTGCCCAAGCCTGGCAGGAGGCTGACACAGTCTGTGCACGGGTGTGCAAACTCTGAGATGAGCTGTGCTGGGGGAGAAAGGGCCCGGGACAGGACAGACACTGCTGGGAGAGAAATGGAACTGGGAACAAGTTTAAACCACGGCCTCGCAAACAGACCGGAGCCTCTGGAGAAACAGAACCGTGAGAGGGGCACTGGAGCAGGAGCCACGAGGGGTCGGTTTGGATTATTGGCTTTAAGGCATCAACGGCACCGTGTGGCAAAAGCTGAGAGGCCAAGAATGCTGATAATGGGTTGTGATTAGGAAACAGTTTGGGTTCTGAGTGTGACGGCGTGAATTGTAACATCTGCACCATCTCACCCTTCTCATGAGACTGAGAATGGAACAAAAGTCTCTAAACACCTCATGGTTGTCCCATCTGTGGGTCAGTAAAGGGAAAATCCAACACATCAGGGTGTGTGGGATGTCCTGGGTGATCTGAGAAGCCCTGGAGAGGCAGGAGCTGCTGAGGCAGCTTTTCCCTGGATTAAAGGAGTCAAAGGATATTCCTCAAGATGAGCAATGACCCTGTGCTGTGGTGCTGCTGTGGGTTGATGATTCCTGACTGAACGGGGCTCTGGAAGCGGGGCTGGTGCAGAATTCCAGCTCCCGGTGCGTAACCCAAGGAGGCAGATGTCACAGCCAGAGCCACCGCGAGTGACAGCCTCTGTCAGGTCACTCCCCCCGCTACAAACCCCGGGGACGGAGTTCGTGCCAGGCAGGGGAGCCTTTGACAGATCACTAAATCACAGGGTCCCTGGGGCTGGAAAAGCCCTCCAGGATCATCCAGTCCCAGCTGTGCCCCATCCCCAGCCCAGAGCTCTGAGTGCCACCTCGAGGAATTCCTGGGACACCTCCAGGGACGGGGATCCAAACCTCCCTGGGCCTGTTCCAATCCTTTACAACCCATTCCATGAAGGAGTTGTTTCCAATACCCAACTAAACCTTCCCTGGCACAGCCCGATGCTGTTTCCTCATCCTGTTTCCTGGGAGCAGATCCCAACTCCCACCTGGCTCCAACTTTTCATGGAGTTTTGGAGAGGGAGAAGGTTCCCCCTGAGCCTCCTTTTCTCCAGGCTCAGCCCCTTCCCAGCTCCCTCAGCCTCTCCTGGAGCTCCAGCCCCTTCCCAGCTCTGTTCCCTTCCCTGGACACGCTCCAGCCCCTCCAGGGCTCTCCAGAGCTGCCCCAGGATCTCAGGGGATCCCTCAGCAGGGCCAGCACAGGGGACAATTCCTGTCCTGGGGGACAATCCCTGTCCTGGGGAACAATTCCTGTCCTGGGGGACAATTCCTGCCCTGGGGGACAATTCCTGCCCTGGAGACAATTCCTGTCCTGGGGACAATCCCTGCCCTGGGGGACAATCCCTGCCCTGGGGACAATTCCTGCCCTGGGGGACAATTCCTGCCCTGGGGGACAATCCCTGCCCTGGGGGACAATCTCTGCCCTGGGGGACAATTCCTGCCCTGGAGACAATTCCTGTCCTGGGGACAATCCCTGCCCTGGGGGACAATTCCTGTCCTGGAGACAATCCCTGTCCTGGGGGACAATTCCTGTCCTGGGGGACAATCCCTGCCCTGGAGACAATCCCTGTCCTGGGGGACAATCCCTGCCCTGGAGACAATTCCTGTCCTGGGAGACAATCCCTGCTCTGGGGGACAATCCCTGTCCTGGGGGACAATCCCTGCCCTGGGGCTGTGCCCATGCTGGGGCTGGCACAGCCCAGGGGCCATCGGCCTCCTGCCCCCCTGGGCACCCCTGGGCTCATGTCCAGCCCCAGGGCCTTTTCCAATGGATACATTTCCAGGAACACCGCTGGGAGCAGCTTGTTCCCTACACCATTTAAAGGGGGTGCTGCCCTGGGGAGGCTGAGCTGGAACAGAGGCTGGACAGAGCTGGAGAATAAAGCAGAGATTTATCCAAAGGCTTTTAGGGTACAGCTTGGGCAGGACAAGAGCCTGGCCAGGGGTACATCCAAGGTGGGCACAAAATGGACCAAAAATGGATCCCAAATGGACCCCAAATGGGCACAAAATGGACACAAAATGGGCACAAAATGGCCACAAATGAACACAAAATGGACACAAAATTGACACAAAAATGAACACAAAATGGGCATGAAATGGGCACAAAATGATCACAAAATGAACACTAAATGGGGCACAAAATGAACACAAAATTGTCACAAAATGGGCACAAAATGGACACAAAAGGGTCACAAAATGAACACAAAATGGTCACAAAATGGGCACAAAATGGGCACAAAATGGGCACAAAATGGTCACAAAATGGTCACAAAATGGACAAAGGGTCACGAGGTCTCACCCTTTGATCAGTTCTGGTCCATTTGCACATTGGGGTTTCATTGTCCCATCCCAGCTCCAGGCTGTGAGGTCCCATCCTTCTTGTTCCTCCCTCCAGCCACCGCTGTTTGTGCTTTGGGGCTGAAAGTTGTCCTTGGTGTGCAGCAGGAGCAGGATTTGTTTTGTGTCCCTGGTCTGAGTGACCCTGAGTGTGAGCTCAGAGCTGCACCTGGGCAGCACAGGACATGAAATAACACCAAAGATCAAACTGCAGGCAGCAGGAGGAGCGTCCCCAGGGAACACCTGCGGGCTCTGCACAGGTGAGCACACCCGGAGCGCGCAGTGAACTCCCAGCTGCGGAATTCCCACCCCTCCTCACCTTCCCGTGCTCCCAGCATGGACCAGAGCTGGAGGAGCTCCTGAGGAGCCTCTCAGGCAGAGCAGAGGAGCCTCAGCCCGTGAATTAGCACTCACAGGACGGACCTGAGAGATAACTGGATTACCTGAGGGCTCTGTGCCTCACGCCCTGCCCGCACAAACGAGCCCGGACTGCCGCAGACCTGGGCAGAGCTTAAAGGGAAATAAAATGTGGCATCCTTTTAACCCTGTGAGCAGGACCAGCCCTGCACACCCTGGTACACATCAGCTCCTCATCCATCTCCCAGCAAAATTCAAAGTCAGAAAGGAGCTTTTTGCTTGGAACTCTTTGATCTTTGTTCCTTGGCCTCCTCTGTGGGGAGACCTCCTGCCAGGGGCACCCAACAACAGCAGGGAGAGCTCAGGGCTGAAAAAACAGGCAAAAAATTCCTAGAAAGGGGTTTTATAATCTCTTAAATCTGCATTTCTCTATCCCAGAATGCTTGAGAGGGACCATAAAGCCCATCCCATTCCAGCCCTTCCACGGACAACAACACCTTCCACTACCCCAGGTTGCTCCAAGCTGTTCAAAACCTGAATTATTTCTATATCCTAATGAACTTCACAAACGTATAAATCCCAGGGGGAACAAAAAGTCCCCCAGAGCAAACAGAACAATCCTTCCCAAACTTCACTTGAGCAGCCAGGTCAGAATCTGGATGCTGTTTATGGCCTTGATGTCACTTGGAAACAATGAATTTTGAGGGTTTTGACATCCAAATGTGAGGATTCACTTCGTAACCTGGAAAACCCCACGTGGCACCCCACATAAACAGTTCATTCAAACTGGGGTCATTAAAAATGCAAACAAATAAAACGAGAAACCCTGAGAATCAGACAGAGGTGCGCTGAGAATATAAAAACAGCACCTATGAAACCGCTCCTAAAACCACATTTAAATAGCCCGTGACTTAACTATAATATATAAATAATAAGGGTTTTTAAATTCACTCATGGCTGAGCAATCAAGGAGAAAGCAACTCCTGAAGACTCAGGACTAGCAGAGCTCCCCGCTACACATTTTAAAAGCAAGCAGCAATTATGAGGTTTGCCTGATCAAAGCTTTTAATGCTGAATTTTTGAATCAATTTGTAACCATTAAGCAAATGTTTCAGCTCATGGGCAAGGCAAACATCGCTGTGCAGCTTCACTGAAGAGTTAAATTTGAGTAAAAGAGAAAAATGAAAACTTTTTCCAGGGTTGTGCAAAGAATTTGTATCATTTGAACCAGAGCAAAAAGCCCCCAATTCAATCTTTTTTTCTGCCTTAAAGAGATGTGGAAGATCCTGCCCTCCTTGTAATTGTTTTTGTGATAATATTTGCATTATTTTATTGAGCAGGAGGAGAGTCACGCGTTGAAATACCAGCACCAGCCCAGAGAAGCGTTGTGAGAAGCAATTACTGCAGGTTACTGATTTGGAGCATCAGGGGAGATGGATTAAGTTCGGGCTTGGATTTCAATTTAACACGAGAATTCTATTAGACCCCGCACATCAGATTAATGCTACCAAAGCTCCGGAGGGGTTTGGTGCCTCTGGGTTGGACAGGAGGGAAAACCCCAAAATTGTGCTGAGCCCTGAAGAGGATGAGAACTTTATGGAATTCCTGAGGTTCCTCATCCCCGGGAAGCACCTGGATTTGTGGGTTTAGGGAGAGGGTTAGGTCCTGCCCTAAACCACGCACGTGCTTTAGATTCTCGGTTTACTCCAAACCTTCTCTCCAGTTTGGTTTGCTCTGCATATTTTTGGGTTTGTTTTGGGGTTTTGAGGTGTTTTGGGGTATTTTACTAACAAAGCTGATACAGAAGGTGATCACCCCCTCCAGCCCCAGCTCCTGCAGCATTCCCAGGTTCCAGGTGGACACCTCCATTCACCACACCCCAAAAAAAGCCCAATATCCCTCTCAGGTGCCTCCAAGGGTGCTGGGGACAGCGGGGTGCCCCTGTTTGTGTCCCCAGAGGAGCTGCCACGGGAGCCCCTCTGCCCAGCCCTGGCTAATTTTGGGAACGGAGCACGTGGAATGTCCAATCCCACAGCCTTTGAATCCATCCATCGACAGCCTGCCTGCACTCATTTAACATTTCCCCAGCCACAGCCCGTTTCCAGGGTGCCTCACCCAGCAGAGCAGATAAAAGGTGCAGTAACCAGGTGTGACAGGGAACAACAGGGCCACAAATGACGGAGCAGCTTTGGGAATGGCCCAGATCCCAGCACCAGCATCGCTCCCGGATCCCGTGGTGCCCAGGCATTGTCTGCTGTTTACAGGCTGGGTGGCAAAATAAATCTTGCAAAGAATTTCCTTCTCTGTGCTGAGAAACCTCATTGTCTCTGCCGTTCCTGGAGGTTTCATTCCTCCTTTATCCGGGGAGCTGGGAAAGAGCCCCCTCAAATGAGCAGTCGGCCTCCTGTCCCTGGCCTGTGGGATCCTGTGGGATCACACCAGGATTGTTCTCACTGTCAAACTTCGACTGCACTAAAATCTCCAGCCAGGTCCCTTGGTTTGGTTTGTGCCACAAAACCCAGGCTGGAACCGGGGGGAGGGCGATGACAGTGAGGAGCTGAAATGACTGCAGGGTTTTTTACACTTCTTCCCTGGAATCCTTCCCACTCTGGAAAATGAAGCAAGCTTTGCCATCTGCCCACAAAGCTCTCTCCGTTTCCAGCTCTGACTTTGCTGCTGGTCTCCGTGAATCTCATGTTCCTGTGGAAATCACCAGGATCCAAAGGATTAGATAAAGGTGGATGAGGGCACCTCGAAGCTGGAGTGGGCTGGCCATCGTCCACCTGCTTCCCAAGCAGCCCTTGGCACAGGGGCTGGGAAAAGAGAACGGAGAGGAGAGAAAATTCCCTCTGGAAAAGTGCTCCAAATGACCTGGAAAAAAAGACTTATTCTTTTTTTATTCCCTTTGGAGAGGAGGGATGGCTGAAGCAAATGAATGGTGGAGGAAATTGCCTGGAGTTAATTACTTATCCTGTTTATTGCTGCGCCGCAATCAGACCGAGCCGGTTTCCAGACATCCTCTTAAATCCAAGGAAACAAACGGCAACAACGATTTGGGGAATGAAGATATCCCCAAGGTGCTCCCCGAGTGTCCTGCAAACAGCACGGGGACATGGCCATGGCACACCTGCTGCAAGGTTCTCCTCCCCAAGGAGGGGTGCCTGGATATCAGTGTGGAATTCCACCCAGCCGTGGGATTTTAGCACTTTGGGGGAGTAAGAAGAAATCGGTGTGGGTTGTTTTCCTTTGGTTGTTTCCTTCTGGTTGTTTCCCTCTGGTTTCCAAGGTCTCTCCGTGGCAGATTTCGTTTCCTGCAGATATTGTGGCAAAGCCTCATCCATATGTCAGGGAACCTTGGAATGAGCTGATGCTAAAGCCAGAGCCCTTCCTCTGCCTCCCTGCTTTGTCACCTTCTCCACAAACCACCCTATAATTATTCCATTATTGTTTATCCTGCTTCTCCAACACCAGGAATTTTTGATTTCCTGTTATGTGCCTTCATCACTTTCACACTCAGGAATAATGTGAATTTTCTCCCTTGTCATTTTTGTAAAAATCGTGGACAGAAGCCGCTTTAAGCTGGACTAAGCAGAGCCTGGAGATTGGAGCAATTCCAGAGCAGGAGAACCAGGAGTTCTCCAGGGTCCTGGAGAATATTTCCATGGCTGTGACTAAGGGAGCCTGTGCAGCATGTTGAGCTGTGGAGGCTGAAATTCCCATAATAATAATGATAATAATAATGATAATAATAATGATAATAATAATGATAATATCATTTTTTAAAAAACCTACCCCCAAAATAATTTCCAAACCATTTTGTTCTTCCAGTTAAACCCCAGCTTTCTTTACCAAAATCCCTCACTTCTGATCCAGACACTGATGTCAGTTTACTCCTAAAAACCAGAATAACAAACGTTTTTAGGAAGCCTGACCCCTCCGAGGCACCCCAATGGCCCCGCTTCATCTGCTGCATTGTGCAATTCCATTGCAAGTATTGGCCTTATTCCATATTTCAATGTAATTGCGCTTGGCCTTTGCTCTGATAAATACCTGAACCAGGAATTCAGGCGAGAAATCCAAGCACTCCGAGCCTGCTGAGGAGAAAATGCTGAGAGAAAGGTGATGGTGCTCAGACAGCTCTGCTCCCAAATCAATACAGAATACATTCATA
Source organism: Hirundo rustica (assembly GCF_015227805.2). Classification (NCBI taxonomy): domain Eukaryota; kingdom Metazoa; phylum Chordata; class Aves; order Passeriformes; family Hirundinidae; genus Hirundo; species Hirundo rustica. The sequence goes on along the minus strand of NC_053457.1, from coordinate 34,990,712 downwards.
AATTAACAATCGCTCCAGACTCAAACTTTCATTGCTGGAGGAACACTGCATAATTAAACCATGGGAATGGATAACAAATTAAAATTTAATTTTCATTTTTGGTTCTTTTTTAAGCCTTTGGTTAAAAAATTAACTTGGCTACCTGACTTTATTTCTGCTGGAGGTTACGCTGGTCACGACTCCAAACACTGCAGGCTTTTAACTGGATTTGGGAGGAAAGGAAAGGAAAGGAAAGGAAAGGAAAGGAAAGGAAAGGAAAGGAAAGGAAAGGAAAGGAAAGGAAAGGAAAGGAAAGGAAAGGAAAGGAAAGGAAAGGAAAGGAAAGGAAAGGAAAGGAAAGGAAAGGAAAGGAAAGGAAAGGAAAGGAAAGGAAAGGAAAGGAAAGGAAAGGAAAGGAAAGGAAAGGAAAGAAAGGGGAAAGAAAAGAAAAGGAAAGAAAGAAAGGAAAAGGAAAGGAAAGGAAAGGAAAGGAAAGGAAAGGAAAGGAAAGGAAAGGAAAGGAAAGGAAAGGAAAGGAAAGGAAAGGAAAGGAAAGGGGAAACATTGCATTTGAAATTCTCAAAAGGAAAACTCAGAAAACACCTCCAAGATCATCCAGTCCAACCTCTGACCTTGTCAACTAAACCAAATCAGCTTCTCTAAAACCATCCAATAATTCCTCACAAATCTCTTGGCTGCTCCGCTGATTTCCTGGGATAAATTCCAAACCAAGCCCCTTGCTTTGAAACACCAGACTTTAAATCTCTCTCTTAGCACTCATGTAGGGATGAAAGGAACAAGGAACAGCCACACAGAGATAAATTTGAGGAAATGAGTTGCATTAGCAGCCCTTCCAGGGGGCTGAAATACAGGAATTAATCCTTTTGGGAAATATCTGGGAGCTGTACACTGAATTTTGAGCTGTTTTAGGCAGGATTGGTCTGGATGCAGTAAAATGGAAATGGGGCTCTGGCTGGGTTTGGGGAGGCACCAGCAAAGGACACAAATGTCTGTGTCAGGAAGGTCGCATTAAAGAGCATCATTAGCGGCTCACTTGGCCTTTGCTGCACAGGTCAGCGCTGGGAATCGAATTTCCCTCTGTTCTGCTCCCTGCAGTTAAAAATATCTTTTCATCAGGAGAGGAAAAAGAAGCAAAGCAAGCAGGAAAGGGAAAGAGAGAGAAAGAGAGAAAGAGAGAAAGGGGGGGAGAGAGAGGGAAAGAAAGGGAGAAAGGGAGAAGGAAAAGGAGAAGGAAAGGCCGGAAGTTAGTGAAATTTAAAGGTAAAGGGAAAGGTTCCCAGGCTTTCCCTGTCAACCTTCGAAAGTCCCTTTCCCCCTTTGCCCCCCTTCCACCCCTTTCCCTTCCCTTCCCTTTCCAGGTTGTCCCCCCCTTTCCTACTTTCCTTTCCTTCCGGAAGCCCTTTCCTTCCCGTTCGGATTCCTTTCCTTTTCCCTATTCGCCTTTCCACATTTCCTGTTCCCTTGATGCCTATGCCCTTTCCTTCCCCTTCCAAGCTTTCCCTTCCCCTTTCCCCTTTCCGGCGTCATTTCCCTTTCCTTTCCCGATTTCCCCCCTTCCCCTTCACCTTTCCCTTTCCGTTCCTTTTCTCTTTTTCCCTTAGGGTGCCTATGTCCAATGGGAAAAGGGATGGAAAGGGAAAGGGTTCGCACTGGGGGAATTGAAATGCGAAGTCCAATGGGAAAGGGACCGGAAAGGGAAAGGGAAGGGAAAGGGAAAGGGAAAGGGAAAGGGAAAGGGAAGGGGAAAGGGAAAGGGAATGGGAATGGGAAAGGAGAAAGGGAAAGAGAAAGGGAAGGGGAGAGGGAAAGGGAAAGGGAGAGGGAAAGGGAAAGGGAAAGGGAAAGGGAAAGGGAAAGGGAAAGGGAAAGGGAAAGGGAAAGGGAAAGATATCCCCCAGATATTTATCTAGAGTGAAAATGAGTTGGAAAACCTAAAAGCAAAGCCCTCCCAGGCAGCTGTGCACGGGGCCAAAAGCAGGAGATGTGGATGTTGTTATCCAGACCCAAGGAAGAAGTTAATGGTATTCCTCACGGCAAATGTGCTCTATCATAAACCTGGCTGAGTTTGCACAGGTACAAAAAGAGTTTGCTCAATTGAGCTGACGCAGGAGGTTTTATAGAGATAATAAAAAGAACTATCAGGAAAAATAAAAGATAGATGCTTGCTGGAATCAATCAAAAAGCCTTGAAGAGACTAACAGAAAAGCCAAGCGAGTCCACTCGCCAATTCAGGAGTTTAAAGGAGGCAGAAAAATACATTTCAATTATGCAATCAAAGATCACTGAACAATCCAAAGGCTATAAAAGCAGGGGCTGAAATATTAAAATAGATAAATCTGAAATAACCCCAAAGACAGGCAGCTCGATAAAGACAACAGCAGTGAGAAGTAATTGCAGGACGACAACTGAGCAGTTTGTGAATGAGTTCTGTGGGCCTCAGTCACTGGATTTGTGCAGGAACATTTTCTTCTGAAGGAATAAAAAGTGCAAGAAAAAAAGAAAAAAAGGCAGTGAAATAACGAGGAGATTATAATGGGTTTAATATTGGTAACATGTGAATGGGAGATGTGCCCCGTGGGAAGGAGCTTGGAGCATGAAGAGGAAAAGGGAAAGGACAGGTGAAGTTAAAAGTTATATTGGGAATTAGTGGGAATTAAGAGAAGGATAATTGTTTATCTTTAGAAGCAAACAAAATTCTGATACGCAGGAAAACTTCCAGGCGTGGAAAAAATTGAAGGTTTTTAAAGAGGACATGAAATTCCTTCTTCCTGGGTGTTGAAGGAATGTTGATTGGCACAAACCTGGCTTTCAGGTTGTCTTCAGTATTTCCTCTTCCTCCCTGGGTTTTATATCCCAAGGATTTCCTCGCCCCGCTGGTGGCTGCTGGGCGGGTTGGAGCAGGAACGTGTTTCCAGGTCACAATCCCAGGGCAGTGATGGAGCTGTCAGACAAGGATGCCAGGCAGTGGGAGGTGTCCCTGCCATGGCAGGGGTGGCGCTGGGTGGGATTTGGGATCCCTTCCCACCCAAACCACTCCACCATCCCAAGATTCTCTGTGTGCATCTCTGGGATCCCACACAGCTCGGCTCAGGTGGGCACGGAGTGATCACGGTGAGGCTGGAGAATCCCTCCCAGCCCAGGGAGCCCCAGCTGCGCCCCATCCCCGCCTTGTCCCCATCCCCACAGCACCGAGTGCCGCCTCCAGGAATTCCTGGGACACCTCCAGGGACGGGCACTCCAAACATCCCCTTCCAAGATGTCGAACTCCAGCCATGAGGCCAAGGGAACCCTTTTCCCCTCCTACAACCCCAGGAGCCACTGCTGCACAGCCCCAGCCCTGCACACGGGCTTTTCCATCCCACACAAACTCAGCAACCTCATCTTCGTCCCACAGGTCCCCTCCTAAGCCCAGCCTACATTTTCCAGGTCAGCCTGTGGCCTTTGACATTACTCCACCTGCTCCATGTAAAAGTGAGGCAGGAGCTTTATTCTTCCGTAATTTGGTATCAGAGCAAGAACAACAAGTTATCCGTGAAATTCCAACCCAAATGATGTCACACTGGAATTAAAAAAAAGGCAGGAAAGGGAAAAATCCTGGGAGTGTGAAGTTATGACTTTATCAGTAAAGGCGCATCAGCCCAGCTCGGAGACAAGTGCAAGGTTTCCAGTTCTGTTCCATGATATTGAGTCTCTAAAACAGAACCATGTTAAATACCCTGTTAAAAGAGAAAACAGATTTGTTTCATCCACGAAGGAGAATCCAGCCAGGTGGTGGGAGCTGTTGTGATCCAAAATCCCCTTTTCCCGGCCAGAACCCCAGGCTGCGCCTCCCGAGCTGAAAAGAATCCACTACAGCATCAACTCCTCACGTGTGGAGTAATGAAAATCTGGCTACACTGACTCAAGGCAATTCGCAGTTGTTAAATTTAATTTCCCATCAATAAATATAATTACCTAATTCAATTTCTGCCTCTTAATAAAAATGGTTTCCAATGTCGTTAGAGCCTCAGTCCCCAATATCTGGGACCGCTCAGGATTACGGGCTGTGTAAATACAATTTCTGCAAGCAGATGGATTTTCCATGCAGATGGAGAAACACAAATTGGAATCAGTGGCTCTGGCAGCTTCCAACACCTTCAACCTGAAAAAAAAGAGAAACAATAAAATTACAGAGGTTTTGTTGGTTTTTTTTTTTTCCCTCTCTCACACTGAGAAAGGAAAAACTCTGCTTGTGCCTTCTTTAATTAGACCGGGCTTAAGATGTTCTTTTCAGGAATTTAATTAGTGAAAATATATCCCCAGCAGAAAAATTAGGAGTGTTCTTGAGGTTTATTTGACACTCTGCAAACACTGGAGCCTCCTGTTGAAAGGGACAATTCCTGCCTGGAATGATGGTGAAGGTTTTAATGGAACCACTTGACCACAGCTCTGACAGGCAGGAGAGGATTTCTCCTCCCAGATCTGTGTCAAAATGTGATTATGATAAAGACCTCGAGCTGCACCAGGGGTGTTATCCAATCTAACTGTTGGGTAACAGGGAAAATTTCTTCATGGAAAGAGTTGTCAGGAACTGGAAGGGGCTGCCCAGGGCAGTGGTGGAGTCACAACCCTGGAGGTGTCCAAGGAATGTGTGGATGTGGCACCTGGGGACTGGAGAGTGATGAACGTGGTGCTGGTTTGGGTGGGGAGGGATCCCAAATCCTACCCCTGCCATGGCAGGGACACCTCCCACTGCCCCAGGCTGCTCCAGCCCCAGTGTCCAACCTGGCCTTGGGCACTGCCAGGGATCCAGGGGCAGCCACAGCTGCTCTGGGAATTCCATCCCAGGCCCTCCCCACCCTCCCTGGGAATAATTCCCACCCAAAATCTCATCTAAATCTCCCCTCCTTCAGCTTAAAGCCATTCCCTGTGTCCTGTCCCTCCATCTCTTGTCCCCAGTCCCTCTCCATCTTTCTCGTGGCTCCTTCAGGCCCTGCGGGGCCACAGTGGGGTCACCCCAAACTTCTCCTCTGCAGTGAACACCCCCAGCTCTCCCAGCAGAGCTGCTCCATCCTCTGATCCTTTGGTGCCTCCTCTGGATTCTCTCCAGCAGCTGCAGGTCCCTGCTGTGCTGGGGCAGCTCTGCAGGTGGGCTCTCACCTGGGCACAGGGGCAGAATCCCCCGTTCCTGCTGCCCACAGGGGTGCCTGGACACAAAGTCCTCTCCTTGGCCAAAATTTCCCCCCTGCATCCCATTCCCAAGCCTGTGCAGGAGTTACCACTTCGGGGATCGATTCTGAACCTCAGCTTGGGAGCTGCACAAAAATTCAGGCACCCAGTGACTGAAAGGCCTTGGTGCAGGAATGAGGTGAAATCCATCACTGCCAGCGGCTGCCACCTACAATCCCAACCATCCCTGAGCACCAGGAGAGCGGGGGAAGAGGGAAAAATGGGAATGAAGGCAGCCTTAAAAAAACTGAACCAGAGAAAACTTTGCAGAATACAAATCAGAGCCCAACCACAGCTGGTGTGGAGATTTTAATTGCTTTTAAGGGAAGCAAATCCCCGCGGGCTAGGAAGATGGGACAGCTTGAGGTCTGAAGTCATTTACCAAGTCTATTGTTGTGAGGGGCCTTCAGGCAGAATCACTTCTCTCTTTGCTGGGCTTTTTTTCTTTTTTAAAAATGTTCTTTAGCTGTGGGAAGCGTAAGTTCCAGCCTGCCATGTTCAAATGTGTCTTTGTTTTCCGGGCAGTTAGGCCAGTGCTGATGGAATGGGGAGGATGCTCCCAGCAGGGCAGGGATCTGATGGCACCAGCCTGGGCTGGCCAGGGCAGGGACACCTCCAAACCCTTCCAAACCCCACCTGCAGCTTCCCAGCCTCCACTTCCATGCACTGGCAATGCATTTTCCAGCTGAACGAAAGTGGTATTTGCTCATTTTCCATCAGAGGAAGCTCCGCGGGGAAGTTCCAGCAGGGAGGAAAAGGATAAATGCACGTTTTGCCACACAAATTCCAAAGAGAACCTTTGTCTCATCCCATTTCTCTGCATGCACAAACGTCGTTCCCTTCATGCTCTCTCCCCATTCCCAGCCACCGGACCCCTGTCCCAGATTTTCACTTGGAAATTCAGACTCCAGACTCAGCCTCAAGCACAAGCCAGATAAAAATGGCAAAAGTGATCCCAAGAATCCCAGGAAGCTGGGGAAACAAGGCAGGACTCCCTCCTGGGGAAGGCTTGGGAATGTTATTTTAATAAAATTGTTTTAACCTTCAGACCCTCTGAACACCCGGGGTCGATTCCTGGAGATCAGAGCTGAGGGAGAACAGCGAGAGCTCGTGATTTTGTGGGCCATTTTCTCTCTGTACTCAGATTATTGGCATTTTCTGCCGATCCATCCCAGATGTCCATCGAGGTGTGGAGGGAATTAATTCCCTGCCAGGATGGGCTGGGCGAGAGAAGGTTCCTCATCCAAGGATTGTAGGGCTCGGCCATGCCCCGCGTCCGAGTCCAAAGTGCCTCTCCCAGGAATCCCAGCAGCCCAGGGAGAGCTCTGGGGTGTTTTTGCAGCTCTGAAGATCCACTCCTGTTGAATTTCTCCAGCAGCCAGGTGTAATCGGCTCTGCCAGGGCTCAATGGCTCTGAGGGCGTCCAGCACCGCGCAGAAAACGGATTAAATAACTCTGTGAGACGGCATGGCCGAGTGTGTCTCGAAAAAGCAAAAAGGTTTTAATAAAAGAAGAAAATAACACAAAACCAAGAGAACAAAGCCGCTCACGGTGTAGGGACAGGTCCCACTCAGCTGCTACAACATCCCAAAAATAGAGTGAGAAGCCTCGTGCTCTCCCTTCAGTATTGAAGGATTTGGGTGGGGTTTTTTTTTTTGGCAAACAGCCCAATAGAGAAGAGCTGCATTTCCCAGGAGCAGGTAAAGAGACCTTCAGTGGTTTTGTCTCGGCACTGAACCAATTATTGCCAGGAGAACAAAGGAACTTCTGGTGTAACTTCTGGTGCTCTTCCCTGGAAAGGTCTTGGGGTGAGTGCTGAACCTTTCCCTGTATGACAGCCCCAGCTGGGGTGTGCTGTGCTGCACGTCCCACTGCAGCCCCTCAGGAGCGGTGTCAGCCCAGCTGGGCAGCTGCAGCCAGCCCCGGGCTCCTCACGGGGCCCCGTGCCCGCTGTCCCTGGGAAAACAAGCGAAAGGAAACCAAAGCTGCAGGGAAAACCACGGCTCCAACACTTCTGGCTCTGACACAGTACGTGCACCAACATTTGTCTCTCTTTTATCAGAATTTTCATTCCTGATGGGCGCTAATGCCAGCTGGGATCCTCAACTGACACACATTAATCAACACTTGCCGCAATTCACAATTTCTGGGAAGTTTTTTGTAGCAGGGGCACTCCTTCCGTCACTCTTCCTTTGTGTGAGGAGAACAAGCAGTGGCTCAGGACAAGCTGCGTCCATCAATCCCTGAGTTTGAGGGTCGGTTGCACAATCCTCATGCAAACCCTTCCCTGACAAGTCCCTAATTTCCCTCACACCTCCCTTGTATCTCGTGCTGGCATGACAGCACCTGGTTTATCTGGCACCAGGGGCTCTTTTTCACGGCAAAGTTGATGCACTTCTTTGCTCTTTCCCTTTTCTTCTTTTTGTCTTTCCCTTTTCCATAATTTATTCTTTAAAGATAACACCACTAGCGGTGAAGAACTGCATCTGAACTCTGACAAACTCCCCTAAAGCTCCTCATCCCCTCTGAGGAGCCTGCAATAAATCAGGTGTTTCACCCAGCCTGAACAGACAGCCTGGAAACCAGGCAGAAATAACTGCAAATGAAGTGACTTTGTCTTAAATGCAACCAAGTCAGGGCCTGCTGATAATGCAGAAATATTGTTCTCTGAATCTCCTTACTCTCCATAAGTTTCTTCCTCATCACACTCCTGGCTCGGCTGGTGTTAGCTCAGAAAATGTAAATATCTGCTTCATTTGCTTTGGCTGCAGCCCTGCTGTGAGTTTGCCTGGATTATTCTGCTCCGAGGAGAGAGAGGCAAAGGATGAGGCTGTGGTTCCAGGCAGAACGTTTTCACCTCCCTGAGGGGGTGGATGTTGAAGGACATCACCCCCATCCCCTGAGCCCTGGGGGGGTCAGACTGAGGGGGAGGACCTGGGGCCTCTGTGCTGCTCGGAGAAGGGAAATGGGAGAAGGGAGGGACCAAAACTCCAGGCAGACGGAGTCAGGGATCCACCACAAAACCCTCCTGAGCTGTCACCACCCCGTTCCTCACAGCCCCAGACAAAGGTCCTGAGGTTTATCCAGCCCAACATTTTATCCCGGGAAGTAATTCCTGGTGATTCCAGTTCCAATTCCCTGGTGATCCAGGGAGATGCAGAGCACAAAACCTGCCCTCAAACCCCAGCACCCTGCAAGGGCGCTGTGATGGAGCTGTGCCGTCAGCACCTCCCTGTGCCTTCCCAGCCAGGGATGAGCTGATTCCCCATGATTTTATTAATTACCTTTTCACTCTGCCACTTGAGGTATCCTCCAGCAGCTCTACAGTTTAATTAAGCCCTCAAATTGCCTCTCTTCTGGAGGGGCTGGGGTTTCCTTTTCCTCCCGGGAATTTCACTGTACAAAGCAGGGCATTCCTGTAGGGCTCCCGCTCTGAGAGAGAGCAATGACAGTTGTCATTCCCAATCCTCGTTTTTGCAGCCATCCCAGCACAAGGAAAACCTGGCAGAGTGAGACCAGAGGAGTCTCCTGCTCTGGAGCCAGGCTGGCAGAGCTGGGGGTGTTCACCTGGAGGAGAGAAAGATCCAGGGAAACCTTAGAGCCCCTTCCAGGCTAATTCCAGCCATAAAAACCATTCATTGTCTCCTCTATCCAACATTTCACCACTGACCTCTAGTTTCTTCTGAACAGAGAAAACTCCATTTGCAATTATCTGTGGGAACGAGCCAGGTTACTCCAGGGCTGTCCTTGGATTCCATCAGACTGTAAATGCAAATGCCCAAGTGCTCAGAACCCGACACTTCCACACTTCAAACACACAGCAACGCCTGGAAAAAAAAGAAAGAAAACAGGGATGACAATCCCTCCTTCTCACAGGGTTTCTGAGAGCCTCTCAGCATTCAGAATTCTCTCAGGCTGATATTTTATCCCACACGATTTGCTGTCTGTACCTTGGCAGGAAGGTGCCCTCACTGAGCTGCCCCTGGAGAGACCGTGCTCAGAAACGCCCGTCAGAAAAGTTTATTGTTATTTACAATAATTATTATGAGCCACCTCATGGAAAAGGTCTGTTTTATCCTGACAGCCCCTACGGCTGATGGCTCCAATAAAGGATTTCAGCATGAAGTGGATGCTGTAAAATTCATGACAGAACGCTCGGGTTGGAAGGGACTCCAGTTCCCAGAATTCAAATCTCATTTTCTGGGGATATTTGATCCCAGCAAGGGCCAGCTAAACGAGGTAATTTGGTGCAAAGCCTGGGAATGCAGCATGGAAAATACAACTGCAGTTGATTTACTCCACAGCCTCAGAAATGTTTTCACTCCAACCCTGGCAGACAAACTGAGAACTCAGCCCAGGATCTCCAGCAGAGCTGTAGAAACAATTGATTTTTCAGTTCAGTGGCCAAATTGGAAAAGTAAATAGTTTGAAATTACCCAGAATGGGGTTTTTTGTTGGTTTTCTTGTTGAATTGAAACACAGGCTGAGGAGCTGCAGCTTCTCCAGCAGCCTGGCTGGGGGGATTTTCCAGCCAACACAGGAATGGTCAGGATTGAGCACCTCAGTTCCTCCAAAAAAAGAGAGTGTGTCCCTCCCTGCTCTTGTTCCCATGGCTTCCATCACCTGAGAAAAGCCAGGCCCAGGCGTCCTTCCGCCAACCCTGCCTCCCTCCAGGCAATGGGGTCATTGCTGACGGAATTATTGCCGATGGAATTTTTGCCGACGGAATTATTGCCGATGGAATTATTGCCAGCACCCAAAATCGTGCCAGGCGGGGGCTGACGACTGCAGAACAGCACAGGGAGAAGGGCTGGGATCCCCCTGGGAGAGCAGGGAAAGCTCCAAATCCCTGCACGCTGGATCTTCGTTCCCAAATGGAAGCAGGAGTTTCTTGTGTCTGGGGCTGGGGCCAGCCATGGATCCCCCTAGGAAGGGTCAGCACAGGGAAAGCTCCTGCCTGTGTTTGTCTGGAATAATCTCCCAGACTCCAGCAACTTCCAGGCACAGCTAGTGGATAATTTGATGGAGAACTTTCCCAGTGTTTCAGCTCTCTCAGGATGCCATGACCAGTTAGGAGCCATCGGCTGAGGGGGCAGCCTTCCCTCCTGGGTTTGGAGCAAAACTCAAACCAAACCCCACAGAATTAAACAACACAGAAATAAAAAACCCACACAAAAAAAAAGCCCCACGGAGAAAACATCAACAAAACACAACAAAAATTAAAATTGCACCAGTGCTTCTGATTGGTTCCTGGAAACCAGCAGCCCCATTTCCCAGGTTTTGGATGGAAAATCAGCCAACACATCAGAGCTTCAGCTGCAGCTCTACAGCTGGAGCTGCACCACGGGATCCCTGAGGCTGGAAAAACCTCCCAGCCCATCGGGTCCAACCAGCTGGTGACAATCCCCACCCTGTCCCCAGAGCCCTCAGTGCCACCTCCAGGAATTCCTGGGACACCTCCAGGGACTGGGATCCAAACCTCCCTGGGCACTTCCACAGCCTGAGCTCCCTCTCCAGGAAGAATTTGTACCCCAATGTGCAAAAATGGGATTTTAAAGACTTCCAAGGCACTTCCAAGGCTTCTTTTCTGTTGCTGGTGTGAGGAGTTTGGAGCTGTGGGGGAACACCAAACGTTCCCTGCCGGAAGGGGCTGGAGTAGGGACACATCTGCTGGTGGGGGTTGGATTGGATGGACATTCCCTTTGGGGAAAAGCCTTTGGAATTCTGGTGTTCAAGATCCCAGAAATGAGGTTGGAAAAGAGCTCTGAGGTCACAGAGTCCCAACTGTGCCCCATCCCCAGCCCAGAGCTCTGAGTGCCACCTGCAGGAATTCCTGGGACACCTCCAGGGATGGGGATCCAAACCTCCCTGGGCAGTGCCAGTGCCTGAGCTCCCTTTCCATGGGGAAATTCCTGCTGCTGTCCCCCTGAGCTCCCTTTCCATGGGGAAATTCCTGCTGCTGTCCCCCCTGAGCTCCCTTTCCATGGGGAAATTCCTGCTGCTGTCCCCCCTGAGCTCCCTTTCCATGGGGAAATTCCTGCTGCTGTCCCCCCTGAGCTCCCTTTCCATGGGGAAATTCCTGCTGCTGTCCCCCCTGAGCTCCCTTTCCATGGGGAAATTCCTGCTGCTGTCCCCCCTGAGCTCCCTTTCCATGGGGAAATTCCTGCTGCTGTCCCCCCTGAGCTCCCTTTCCATGGGGAAATTCCTGCTGCTGTCCCCCCTGAGGCTGTTCCCTCTCCTCCTGCCCCTCATTCCTCCCCTGGCTGTCCCCTCCTCTCAGGGGGTTGTGGAGAACCACAAGGTCCCTTCTGAGCCTCCTCTCCCCGAGTTTTGGCGGGTTGGTGCAGAAGGAAACCGTGCACAGATTCCAATCCCTGGCACCACCCAATTCCCAGGAACAGCTGCAGGGATTGGCACCCACACACATCCAGGACATTTTGCAGGCAGGCTGGAAAAACCAGCAGGAAGGAACTGTGAGCAAGGAATGGCTTCTCCCTGCTCAGGCCAACCAGACACAAGTGAGAGCTCTCAGCCAAAGCCAGTCACAACAATTAACCGTAAATTGCAAATCATTACTAAAAAATTACTGGAAAACTGATCTTTGTTTTGAATTAGACATGCAAAGTCTGTGAGTTCTGCTCTATATTTATTTAGGAAGATAATGATCTCCTGAAGATAATAAGAAAAGCTTTACCAAACACTCGGAGATGCTCTTTCCAGTATTTTCTTAAAACTAATCAAGTTCGAAATCCCAAGTTTCCTTTTATAAACAAGGTCATAAAATGCCTTAAAAATCTCCCAGGAAATTCATGGAAATTTATTCAGTCTGGTATGAGAGAGTAAATCTCTCTTGTGCTTGTGGATCCTTCCCCAGTCCATGTACATTTTAATTAAGCCCATTAATTTTACAGGATTGCTGCTTGTTTGTTGCTGGATTGTTGCTCTGAAGAAAGCAGCTTTTTTCAATGGAAATTTAATTCCAAGAGCTTCAGAGTAAGTTTTTCTACCAAGCAGCACTGAAACCAGCACTGAGAAACACAAAACATTTCCTGCTGCTGCGAACGCTTGGTTTGGTTTTCTCGTTTGTATAATATCATGAAAAAAATCAAAAATCTTGATTTTATTATGGGTCCACTGAGCAAATCCGTGTGCTTCCTCAAGTTACGTGTCATTCCGAAGGATCCTGATCCATTAACACTGCCTAAGGTCATTGGAGGAATTTCCATCTGTCATTGTGGCTTCCAGGCCAAATTTCCTAAATTTCTAATCACACCCTGACCTGGTTTGATTATTTGCAGCAACTCTTCCACCTCTGACCTTCGATTTTATCTCGATCTTCATCAGCACTCAAAAACTCGAAGCCAATTAAAACATCCTCGGGAAAAATGTGTTTGTAGTTTGACAAATATTCCATAAAACCACCCAAGACTAGGATTGAATGCTTAGAATCCTAAAAACATGGAAGGGTTTGGGCTGGAAGGGACCTAAATTCCATCCAGTGCCACCCCTGCCATGGTGACACCTTCCCCTGTCCCAGGTGCTCCAAGCCCCAGTGTCCAACCTGGCCTTGGACATTTCCAGGGATGGTTATCCACAACTTTCCTTGGATATTATTCTCACTACTGACACAAAATCCATGCAAAACCCGTCACACAACAATTTCAGCGAAGCAGACTTGAAAACCTCTGTGTTTTCTGTCTAAATTACTGTCAGCACTGGGAAGTAAAACCCAACCCCAAAAAACAACTTACTTCAGTGTAGGGACTTAAATTGTCAGAAGAATTCCTTGTGTCTCCATAAAGGTAACATAAATCCTGGCAAAATCCATCCTCTATCCAAAACAACTCATTCTCCAGGCTGTGTTTTCCCAGGCTGCCTCCGGAACCTGTCTGGGAGGAAAATGAAGAACGAGTACATGAAGGAAATCATAATTTACAATATGTTCTGAAGCCAGGCTGCATTTAAAACAACTGGAATTTGAGATTTGCTTGTCAGGAAAAAAACCCCAAAAAGCTAACAAGGAAGCCATGTAAATGCTGTGCACTTGTTCTGTTCCTGCTAAAAATGCTGGAAGTGTCTGACAGATCCCGATAATGAGCTCCCATCTCCAAGTGGAAGGAAAGGGAGACTTGTTCAAGGCTGCAGGGAGTGGAAGAACAGGGAAGACATGGAAAAGCAGAGGCAGCACCAACAGGAGCTCTGAGCCTCTCCGTGTATTTTCCTCCGAACCCAAGGAACAGACTGTTTTTTCTGTTGGGGGAAAAAAAAAAAATCACTATCAAGAATGGTAAAGTCTTGTGGCTTGCGGGGTTTATGCCCTCTGGAAATAACATTGCTGCAAGGGAAGCAGATTCCAGAATACCAGGCTGGTTTGGGTGGGAAGAGACATTAAAATCCATCCATCCCACCCCCTGCCAGGGACAGGGACACCTCCGCTATTCCAGAGTGCTCCAAACCCCGTCCAACATTCCCTGGACACTCCCAAGGATCCAGAGGCAGCCACAGCTTCTCCGGGCCAGCGACACAGACCATGGAAAAAGACCCAGAGTAGCAAAGTTGAAGGAAAATATTTGGAAATATTATTTAAAATAAAAATTAAATTCCTGCCAACTAAGAGCAAAGCCCAGCTCCAAAGCCTTGGAGTTCTCCATGGGTGCAGAGGGAGAGCATCCTAAGGTAGATCCAGGCTTGATCCACACAGGAGCTGGACTCTGTGATCCCTTCCAGCACTGGGGCCCTTCCAGCTCAGGATATTCCAGGAGTTCTCCTGCCTGGCACTGCCACCCTCGCCTCCCACCCTGTGCACACCCCTCGTGGCTCTCGCCCATCCAATCCCACTTCCAAAGTGCATTTTTGTGGCATTTGGGTGTCCAAGGCCCCTTTTTTGGGCTCTATCCTTTCCTTCACCAGAAAAGAATGTCTTCTCTCAATCACAAAACAAACAAGGTTAAACTAAACCTCACAAAGTCATGGAAAATCCTGAGCTGGGACCCACAGGGATCATCCAGCTCCTGTCCCTGCACAGGACACCCCAAAATCCCACCCTGTGCCTGGGAGCGTTGTCCAAACTCATCGAGGGCTTGCCCGTGGTGAATGAATTTAATGCTGGGAAGACAAAATCTCAGTCCTACACAATTTTATCTCCCCCACAGCCAGTCCAGCCCTCAAAAATAGCGCAAAAATCCCAATTCCTCCTTCCAGCCTCGCTCCACACCCTCCCAACAATTGCTACTCTCCATTTCCAGCTCTTCGCCCAAGGCTCCTAAAACATCATGTGGGGATTTGGGAGCCCCATTTGAAACAAATTGTTTTAATTAAAACAGTAATTTCCAACCCCCAGAGATGTAAACTATTAAAGAGTTGCCAGGAGGGAGAGGCACTAATGGAGAGCGGTGAGCAATTACAGCCAAGCTGCTGCTGGTTCTCCGGGAAGAGGGCTGGGAAAGCAGAGCCAGGCGCCGTTCATCAGCACCGACAGCCTTCCCAGAGCCCAGGATTCTCCTTCCAGAGAGGCTCAGCAGCGCCTTCGCTCAGGGGTTGAGCCCTTGGGATATAAGGAGAGGGTTGGGATCAGGAGTGGAAGGAATAAATCTCCCCTCCATGGAACAGCTCCTCAAAACAATGAAAAAATGCTTTAACCGGTGGAAGCGAATGCTGTGTCTCAGACAACTCCACTGTGCTTCTCCCAGACAGCCAGGATCTCGGGAAGATTCCTTTGGGATGGGCCACGGCTCAGGAGAATTCGGAAATGTCACGTTTGTGTGCTCTTTTCCCATAAAAATGGATCTTGTCCGACCCCAAATCAAATTCTTGGGGGATTCCCTGGAAACGTCATTGTCAGCCAAAAGAAGAAAAGGAAAAGCTTTTTAATTTTTTTTTTTTCAAGTTGTAAATGGAAAGAAAACAAGAAGGATATCCAACAACAATCAACAATAACAACTTGAACGATTTATCCAAGAGCCACCTGCCTTCTTCCAAAACGAACCTTCCTCATTATCATTTCTAATTGTGGGCTGTTCACAAATTCAAACCTCAGAAGGCAAAATTGGCTTCTTGTTACAAAGGTCAGTATTTCTAATCTACATTTGTTTCATGGCTGAGGGTGGAATTTATGCCATATGTGTGGCTTGTAGGAATTTTACTCCTCTTCTGACCTCTGGAATGGTTCCTATCACAAGGAAGAGTTGGTTTGGGTTGAGAGCTCGAGGCACGCAGCTGTCCCAGAGCCAGGGCCTAAAAGGAGAATGTCCAGCTGGAACTCAACCAGAGAGTGGCATCTAAAAATAAATATATCTGTGTTTTCCTGGTCTGATCTGCTGAAGAGCAGAAGCAGGGAATCATGGAATGGTTTGGGTTGGAAGGGATCCCAAATCCCACCCAGAGCCACCCCTGCCACGGCAGGGACACCTCCCACTGTCCCAGGCTGCTCCAGCCCCAGTGTCCAACCTGGCCTTGGGCACTGCCAGGGATCCAGGGGCAGCCACAGCTGCTCTGGGAATTCCAGCCCAGCCCCTGCCCACCCTCCAGGGAAGAATCCCTGCCCCAAATCCCATCTAAATCTAACTTTTTAAAATTTAGCCGTATTTCAGCACTTCAGGGACTTACCATTCTCAAGGAAACCGCCCTATTCTGGAAGCCAGGAGATCAAAATTTCACTTCCAGGCACTATCATTCCTCCTGAAATAATCCAGAATTACCTATATTCGGAAACACACACTAGAAAATAATTAAAAGCCATTTTTGCAACGTGGATTGCTAGTGAGCAAAACAATTCAGCTTCAGATTGAAAAGGAAAGCATGGGAGAAAAATTCCTGAGGGGAAAAGAAGTAAGAAAATAAAAAATTTAAAAAAAAAAAACCAAAACTTTTCCCAGCCAAAATCTCCATCTATTTTTTCTGTCAATAACATCCAGTTTTCCCCTGGGCTTCTCTTCAAGAGGCCCAGAGCAGCTGCCTCTGCCACCCACGGGGAGCAGCTCATTCCTCCCAGGAATTCCTGTCAGCGCCGCGACCTCCTGGAGACAGCGAGGAGGAGAAAAGCGGGATCCTTGTTAATAATTCCCTCCTTGCTCGACTCAGAGCTCGTTAAATCCCGAGGAATATCCAGCACTCGGGGAGTGCCGTGTGAGGCCCTTTCTCCCTCGGTTCGTAATCCCTAACTCGTAATTCGCAGCTCCTCGGGTGGGGGACGCGAGCGCAGAGCGCCGTGTTCCACCCGTGCCTCCGCTGCAAGAATTAAACAACATCAAACAGAATTAACCCGGGCTGGAATCACGGGCGAATCAGGCCCCTGAAAT
Organism: Hirundo rustica; assembly: GCF_015227805.2. Lineage (NCBI taxonomy): Eukaryota > Metazoa > Chordata > Aves > Passeriformes > Hirundinidae > Hirundo > Hirundo rustica. Next base: position 34,974,207 of record NC_053457.1, on the reverse strand, counting down.
TCCACTGGAGGAAGTTTAACCAGACGTCCCATAAGGGCAAACAGATAAATTAAGATTTCCCGTTGCAATCCCGGCGACCACGGGAGAATGCTAAACGGGGAGCGCGAGGGACGTGTCGGAGCAAAATGTTTTGCCTTTTTTGTTAATTTAAATGTAGTTATAGAGACGGAGAGCCCGGAGGCGCCAACTGCTGCCAATCAAAGCTCGCAGGATGATTAGGTCCTCTGAGCACACCGAAATCACCGCTGCCCAGCACCGCTCGAGTCATCTGAGGAGGAAATTTTTTTTCAGTACAAAGCTGCTTTTTTTGCCTTTCATTTTTTTTTTTTTTAAGTATTTTCAAAAAAGAAAAACATGATTTCTCTTCGGCAGAGGAACCCTTTGAAGCGGCCCAAATAGCCTTTGAAGTGAAAATAGAGGAGTCATTTTGTATTCATGCACCCTTCTTCCCTCCCCCCTCCCGAAAACCAAAGTGTAGAACTTGGTGAAAAATTTATATCCTGGAATTGGCGGCCTCGGCTCGTGACATCAGAGACGTTCGAGGGAACAAAATGGCACTAAAATGGAAGTGGAGAGATCTTTGGGCGCAAATCAAAGACACTGGATGGAAATGCCGCTTAATTAGCGCCGATGAAGAGGCACGAACTGGAAGGCAGAAGGCTGCAATGTAGAAAATTCAGGAGGCATTAATGGGCTGGTAAAAATGTCGCTCCTTGGAGCTGTCAGCCTCGCTTAGAAAGCTAAAAAATTTATTAAACCTCAGTGAACGTTGCCTTTCTCAGTCGCAAAGGCCATTAAGAACTCCTGGAAGTGGTGGATGCCACACAGTCCATTAGCAGCTGGATGTTAACGCTGCTCTCTCCCTCTTCCATCCCCATAAATGTATTTCTCTCCTCTAATATTTCCTAAGAAACTCCTGTGGCACAGATTTTCCTTTGTACATCTCTCCTCAGCCTCAGAACAAATGAGACTGGCTGGTCTCACTCAGAAACTGAAAGTTTTCAGGTAGTTCTCTGCAGAATGATGAAAAATCCCACAGGTTCCAGAAAACAATTGGTAAATACAGGCTCCTGCTTCCATAAAAAGCAATTTATTAAACACAAATGTTCGGCAATGTGAAGTGTTTTACTGCTGCAAATTCAATACTGCTCGAAACACACTCTGAAGTCAATAACCCAGCAGTAAAAGCAGCAGCACACACACAAATGTCTCATCTTATTCCACAAGTCACCATTTTCTCCCACACAAAATTCCCATCAAAACATCAGCTTCGAGTTCTTACCCGAACTGTCCACTTGAAAAAACAGCAACCTCGGTTTTTTATTTTTACTTTTTTTTTTTTTTTTTTTTTTTTTTTTTTTTTTAATAATTCCTCAGCACTTAAATCCTTTTTCATGTATATTGGAAGTTTAGGAAGAGGGAAATAGTCTTCCTGGGAAAGAAAAAAAAAAAAAAAATCCTACAAATAAATCATGCAACAGGAAAGCTCATAGATCTGCATTTATATTGGAAGTAAAACTGAACTCACCAGAGGTGATTTACTGCCTCTAATAATGAATGTGACTGTTGGGTCCTTAGATTTTCATTAGCGTGGTGAAAGAATTTATTTTATGTGCAAATATTTAAATACTTGTAGAAAGCAAATGTAAAAATATTGCAAATATTAAGCCTCCAATTACTTCGAGTTATGTGAAAATTCATTGAAAAATAATTTCCTGCCTGCAGAAAAATAGGTTGTCAAAATCTGGGGTTTCTGCTTTGCCGGGGAATCCGAGGAAATTGATGGCTTTGTTTGGAGACTGGAGGAGGAAATCCGAGCATTCCCCACAGAAACGGGCAGGGAGCGGGTGACGCTTTGGACAGGAGAAGTTGGGGGATTCCTTGTGAATCCTTGTTAAGGCCGGAAAAGATCTCACAGAGTCCAACCACCCCCAGCAGTGCCCCGTGTCCCCAGGTGCCACACGCGCGGGGCTGTGAAATCCCCCCGGGGATGGGGCTGCAGCCCTGCCCTGGGCAGCTCTGCCAGGCCTGGACCACACCTCCAGTGAAAAAAATTCTTCCTAATATCCAGCCTGACCCTCCCATGGGGAATCTCGACCAGTCTGTCCTCGAAAGGAGCAGAACCTGTGACTTGCTGGTGGTTTGGAGGAGAGGAAAGGTGAGGAGCCCTGGCTCTCACCGAGGGACCGTGGTTTCGTCCTTTCCTGATGGATGCCAGGATGAGAAGGACATGGAAGTGTTGGAGCAAGCCCAGAGGAGGCCATGAGATTGGAAAGGGGACTGGAAGACCTCCCCTATGGAGCCAGGCTGGCAGAGCTGGGGGTGCTGACCTGGAGAGGAGAAGGTCGTGTGGAAATGAACTCCCAGCACCTCCCAGGGCCTGGGACATCACAGGGACCTGCAGAGGAACGGATGGGACAAGGAGCAGAGGGTACAAAGCGACACAGGGGAGGTTTAGCTGGATCTTGGGAATCAGGAATTGTTCCCTGGAGGGTGCTGAGGCCCTGGCACAGGGTGCCCAGAGCAGCTGTGGCTGCCCCTGGATCCCTGGCAGTGCCCAAGGCCAGGTGGGACATTGGGGCTGGAGCAGCCTGGGACAGTGGGAGGTGTCCCTGCCATGGCAGGGGTGGCACTGGGTGGGATTTGGGATCCATCCCAGCCCAAACAATTCCATGATTCCATGGTGGTGGAAGATGAAGAAGAGCCGCAAACACCCTGAGCTGGTTCACAAAATTAACAACGGTCCCCAGGATCCTGCAGGCAGAAGATCCGAGTTCAGACAAAGCAAGACAAAGCAGAAAACCTCACAAATGTTCTCATTTCACAACCACCAGGACACAAAAGCCCTTTCTTCCTCCGGATGCAGAGTCCTGGTGATTTGAAACCGTTTGAGTTCAGCTCTAACCAAAAGTAATCTTAATGGCAATGAAAGTTCAGCTCTTCCCTCTCAGCGCAGGATGGGAGAGCATTCCTGCTGGATTTATGTGATTTGAGTTGATCACTCTGTGCCTACTTACCTTAAACAACCAGCTGTGAGCTGTGATGCTGCTTTATTTTTTCAGAGCTTCAATAAAGAAAATGCTGCAATTTTGTAAATTACAGCCCTGCCATGGATAGCTCCATTTCCAATGTGCTTATCTTATCTCGTGCTTAAATCAAATCAAACACTTCCCTTAACGGCAAACCCTGCACAAACCTGGCAGGACAAAATGCAGAGGGAAATCTGAGAAGTGATTTAACTTGATTGCAAAAGGCACTCGCCACGAGAGGATGCGAGTACAGGGGTTTGGTCCAGCCCTCCCCGAGGAGTTAGTGCAGAATTCCATCAGCTCAGCAATTAGGGAGGCAGGTTTCCACGCCCAGCATTCCCATCATTTCCTCATATTTGGATACATGACAAAATGGTTTGCGGGGGGGAAGGGATCCCAAATCCCACCCGGTGCCACCCCTGCCATGGCAGGGACACCTCCCACTGTCCCAGGCTGCTCCAGCCCCAGTGTCCAACCTGGCCTGGGGCGCTGCCAACAATTTCAAGGTCTGAAATATGATTTTAGAAGACTCCAATTAACTCCTCCCCCCGAATTTCCCAAAGAATGCTGCAGCAGGCATTTCACCATCCTGTTCCCCTCCTCAGAATGCTGCCTGGCCTCAGACTTGTACCCAAAATAAATGTTGGATTTTATGCTCACCTTCCATTAACTGCCACGAGCACCTTAACTCGGATGAACGCCTGTTTATCCATTTTAATTGGATATTAAAGTGTGTTTTGTGGCTCCAGCCCAAACACCAGCGGCATATTAACTTACATTAGCTTTAACAACAACAAGAAACCCAACCCACCGTTGGCACACGGGCCATTATTCTGCAATTATCCAGAAATCACATTACCCGCTAATTGCTCTGACAGGTGCCTAATTGCTTCTCTAAATAGGGGGTGAGGCTCTACCCCTGGGTTTTCTCCATTATTTTGCTTGACCACCTTTCCTTCAAGCGCTGAAAATATGAAGCAGCCCGAGCCAGTTTTTGTTCTGCTGGGGGCTTTTCCCAGCCCAGATCCGTGTGCTCCTTCCCCCAGCCCTGTCCTGGGCATCCCCCAGCTCAGTGCCACTTACCAGGGGACAGCCTCCTGCCCACCAGGACCCAAAAGCTTTTCCAAGTTTGATCCTGAAGCATCCACGGGCAGATTCCAGCAGGGTTTTAGGGAAATGGGGGCTGGGAAGGGGACTTGGATGTGCCTCGGTGTTCTTGGAGGTCTTTTCCAGCCTTAATGATTCCATGCCCGGCACATTCCCAACCCTCCCTGTGTGAGCAGAGCTGTCACAGAGTAAAACCTCCCACTCCTGCTCCAGGTAGGAGTGGGATGATCCCATTCCAAGCAGATAAATACATCACTAGATAAAGAACAGATAAATAAATATCCTTGTGTCTGTGTGTGCGTAATTTATCTCCTCCAAATTGAAGTTTCTCCTTTTCCAAGAGGGAAAAAGCTAAGTTAGGAAGACACACACGTGGAAAAGGAAGAGTCTGGCGTCTCTGAGGGGCCCTGGGCACTGAGTGAGGACTGCTGGAGATAACTGGCTGTAGAAATTAAGGCACTGGTGGAAAATTCTGCCCAGAGAGCTGACAAAAAGAGATGAAATACAATTCCATCCCCTACCGTAGGCCTGTCTAGGAAAGGACAAACTCATTTGACAAGATCACGGACTCATTAAGGATGGAAAAGGCCCCTGAGATCAAATCCAACCGTGTCCCAGCACCACCCCCACGGGCACCACTGGCATGTCCTCAAGTGCCCCATCCAGAGAGTTTTGGGACTCCCCCTGCCCTGAGGCCCGTCCTGCCTCCGTCCCCACCCCAGCAGCAGCTCCACAGCGTCCCTGGCAGGTCTGGGGACACGGGCAGGGTTGGCTCCTGAGGCTGCAGCCAAAGCACCTCTGATGGGGGTCTGATGGCAGGAGAGGCTGCCTGGAACAGGGGCTGGACAGGGTTAAAGGAATGGAGCAGGGATTCATTGAAAGGCCTTCAAAGGATGCGCCTTGGGCAGTGCCAGAGCCTGGCCAGGGCTACACCCAGGATGGACTGTGGGTCAGGAGTCTTCACACTTTTGTAAGTTTTGTTCCCTTTCCATGTTGGGGTCAATTGTCCAGTTACAGCTCCAGGCGATGCTGCAGTCCCACCCTCCCAGCGTGCCCTCCTCAATTCGCTGTGATTTGCATTTTCTGGGCCTGAGGATGCAGAGGTGTCCCGGGGCTGGAAAAGGATTGTTTTGTGTGGCTGAGCTGTGAGGAGAGCTGGCTGACACTTGATATCCAGTTCAGAGTTATGTACCAGCGCAGAATCTGGAAAACACGAAAGCTGGAACTGAGGGCATCACGAGAGTGACCAGGCAGGAGCACCAGGGGTTCCGTGCTGGGGACAGGGAGCTGCTGCAAACCAGTGACCAGCACCAGCAGAGGCTCCAGCCTCTGTGAGAACCCGGGTGTGGAACCCCTGAGCTCGGGAAAGCCCTCCAGGACCATCCAGTCCAAGCTGTGACCCATGCCCAGCTTGTCCCCAGCCCAGAGCACCAAATTCGGGATATTTTGCCGTTCTGTGGCTGTCTCCAGAGCCCAGAGCGGTCCATCCCTAACCATGGAGACGGGCTGCACACTCCGTGCGACATCCCCTGTACGCTCCCACAGCGGGAATTCCTTGTTTGCAAACGGGAAAATGCTGCAAATGAGAGCCTTGCCTGGGAGATGGTGACCTTTTGTTTTGCAGGCAGCCGTCCCCAGCCGCTGCCGGGGTTTTCCGTACGTCCCGAGCTGTGTTTCATCTGGAATGCGCTGGAAGCGCTCCTTCCTGGCGGGGATGCTTGGCTGACAACAAAAGGAGTTGGTGCCGCTGTGCCCGGAGCTGTTTGCACGACTTTGAGATCTTTAGAGGTGATTTACAACTCCCACATTTGCATCCCGGGGAGAGAGCCGGGGATCCTGCTCCGGGAATGGCACTCATTATCCTCACCAGCTGTTTTATCGCAGGTCTGGGTGGGAAGGAACCTTAAATTCACCTTGTTCCAACCCTGACACCTTCCAAGGCTGCTCCAAGCCCAATGTCCAGCCTGGCCTTGGACTCTTCCAGGGATCCAGGGGCAGCCACAGCTGCTCTTGGAATTCCATCCCAGCCCCTGCCCACCCTCCCAGGGGACAATTCCTGCCCAAAATCCCATCCAGCCCTGTCCTCTGGCAGTGGGAGCCATTCCCGGTGTCCAGTCCCTCCATCCCTTGTCCCCGGTCCCTCCCCACATTTCTTCTTGGCTCCTTCAGGTGCTGAAAGGCCACAATTAGCCCGGAGCTTCTCCTCTCCCACCTTTTCCTCCAAACAGAGGTGCTCCAGCCCTCGGATCATCTCCTCACGTTGAAGGCAAATTCTTTAAAGAAAGCCTTAATGAGGAAATCAGAGGATTTGCAGGAATTAGCTGTAGGGCACTCGGGTTTCTTGTTAAGAGCAGCAGCTTTGTGAGAATGTCACAGGGTAAATAGCACAGCAAAGCATCATTACGGCACAATTGATTCAATGCTGCATTACAGCACATCTCATTTGACTACTGTAAATCCCCTTCTGTGCCTCCTAGTAGTTATTTAATGAAAAACGAGAAAAAAAAAAAAAAAAAAATTGCTCTCATATCTGTCCCTACAGCTCCCAGAAATCCGAGTGCCGCTGCAGCAAGTCTCATTCAAACACGACAAAAACGCCATTTCTGCATCAAAGCACGAACGATCTTCATCAATCCTCCTGCAGCCGCTGAAAGCACAGAATTTGTGCTTCTTATGACTAATAAATCTTAAATATTCACGTTCTAGCGAAAATTCTCCTCTTGAACACAAAATTAACTCCCCGAGTCCACCCTCCTTCAGACAATTGACGCCTTCAGTGATTGAGGCCAAACAAATCATAGTGGTGAAGAGAGGCTCGGTTTCGTGGAGAAGCTGTCTACAAACAGCTTTTGATAAATCTGAGGTTTTCCAAGAGCGTTTGCAGCGGCGTTTAGCTGATCCCCCATAATGGTGAGAGCAGGAAACACAAACAAGCCCATTTTGCCTGCGCCTCGCTGTTGTGTTTTAATGCTTATCTCGCTCGTTCTGAGCGCCTTGGCAGCTTTGCACTGTGCAGCGGTTACAATTCCCCAATTTAAGGATGAACTGCCTGAGAAGAATCCTGTCTTTTGTTGTTAAACCCGGGTCCTTCCAGACTGTAAAATTACTCCTTTTATGCACGGAATATCTGCTGCGTTCCGTGGCGAATCAAGCGTTGCCCGGGCACACTCTGCCTCTGTGCACAGCAGCAGGGGCAGTGTTTATCCTGAGCTAGCAGCCTATCCGTTACTGCATTTTTTCCCCACCTCCTGTACAGTTTTGTCAAGGACCTCAAATTAAGTTTTACACAAGATGCTCAATTTTTGCACAGCAGAACTTGTCCGGAGCCAGGCTTTAATTGCAGCACTCCAGGATTTCCTCCCTGGGAATGCGGAGTTCTTCAAGGAAAAAAAAAAAAACCAGGAGGGACTGGACACCTGATCCAAGACATTGAGGGGAAAGAGCTGGGAAAGGGTCACACAGCCAGCAGGAAATGAGGAGAAGTGCAGAGCCAAGCCACATCCAAAGGGAGTTCCTCTTTCTTATGGCATCACCCTTCATTTCCCAAGTGAATAAAAACCCTGCTGTACTTGGGAGACCACGGATGCCTCCAGACTCTGGGTAAGATGGAAAATTCCTCACATGGATTGTGACAGGAAGAGCCCGTGGCAGGGGTGGCGCTGGATGGGTTTTGAGGTCCCTTCCCACCCTCTGGAGTCACTCATCTCAGACTGGAGCCAGCCTTCCCAGAAATTTATCCATTTTGCATGTAAATTATCCACAAATTCAAAATGTGAAAATGATTTCAGCTGAGACAAAGACAAATATATTTCTTCTAAATACATTAAAAGTATTTGTGTCAAAACTCTTCGATACCCAAACTTAAATTAGCTGAGAGTTGTCCAACATGGGCCTGAGCTACAAAAAAATGCTGTCCTCAGCAAAAGGATGAAAAGGATTTGAATTTTGGGGAAAAGTCCTTCAGCAAATGAGTGCCAGGCCCAGAAGAGAAAACCAGAATGAGCAATTCTTCACCTCCCATGGCTGAAGACAGGCAGGGGTCTGCACAGTTCTCAGGCCTCAAACCCCAACCCTTTAAAAGATTTCCCTAATTCAAACTGCTGGAGGGAAAAGCTACAAAAGCAGCTTAAGGGATTAGAAAGCAGCACCACAGAACAAGATCTGCAGGGGTCAAAACACTTGGTTTATCAAAGAGGGGTGAAAGGGGCACTTTGATCACAGATTAAGAAGCCAGAAAGGATAACAAAAACCTGCTGGAGCAAGCACTTCATCTGGACGGGAGCACGTATCAATTTCCAGGGGTTACGAGGGGAAAAGTGCCAGAACCGCAGAGGAAACAGCAACTCTTGAAGCAAAGCTGTGAATAATTAATGACTGAAGAAAATTACCAAAGGTTCCCGGGGCAGCTCTGCTGCCAGAGGTCTTTAACACAAGGCTGAGTGGTTTTTCACATGAGATATTGCAGTTCCAGCCAGAGGTGCTGGTCTGGAATTAGCTC